>NC_022013.1:21849576-21870607 GCF_000317375.1 Microtus ochrogaster
AAAAAAAAAAAAAAAAAAAAAAAAAAAAAAAAAAAAAAAAGAGTTGGAACAGTGGTTGCCTTGAAGTTAAGAAAGAAAAACTTTTGAAGTAATGAGAATGTATCTTTCATATTGTCTGTCTCCTTGTTGTGAAATAGTCTCAGAGCCTAGACTACCCTTAATGACCTTAATGCTTCCACCACCCAAGTGCTGAGATTCCAGGTGTATACTGCCATGGGTGGCTCAATGGTACTTATTCTTGATAAAAAAAAAAAAATACAGGTTACAAAAATATGTAAATTTGTCAAAAACTTTTCAAACTGTAACAGTCAAACCAAACAATCAACTTAGTTCATCATTAAATGTAAATTACACATGTAAAGAACATTAAAAAGATAAAATTAAAAAGCGAATCTTGACTTAGGAGACCATTTTTCCCACTTTAATGAACTATGTGCTAAGCTACATTTACTACTTAAGGTAAGGTAAGTCTTGATTCCTGTCCTTTTCTATCTAAAAAGAGACATACAGTGACCATCATTTTAACCTTAACCTCACAGTCACAGTAAGAAACGCATCACACACACATACACACATGCATGTATAAGCACACACACACACACACACACACACACACCTAACATAAAAATTTCAAAAAAAGATCTTAAGACATATAATATTGTGATATGATCTGATATTTTCTACTCTAGTCTAGTTTAATCATTTAAAATAAGTTAAATGTACAAAAATGATTTTATTGCTCCCTTAAAGAATCATGGTTTGAGAAAACTAGAGTGTGTGACTATGTCTTAGGTGAAAACAGTTACATTCTATTTATAACGTTGATGCTGAACACACCTTGCCAATAAATGAACTAAGTGATTATGGAGAATAGTAGTGGTATTGGCTTTTTGGGAGGCAGAGATAGGTGGATCTCTGTGAGTTGAAGGCAAACCTGGTCTACAAAGCAAGTTCCAGGACAGTCAATGCTACACAGAGAAACCCTGTCTCTATAAAACAAAACAAAAACAAAAAATCCCAAAGAACAAAAATAGTAACCTTCGTTCTACAAAAATAAAATACCAAACAAAAAATAAAATAAGATACAGTCAAAATACAACCCAAACAAGAACAAATTTGCTCACGGCCTGGAATGCTGCCACCCTGGACTTGTTCACCACCCCTACACCCATGCCTGTCGAATAAACACTACAAAGGCTGTTTTCTTTTCCAATGTTCTTCAAATCACATCCTATCAAAGTTAGGCTCTCAGCAGGCTACTTATTTATTTTGAGGGAAAAAAGTACAGAATAGTTTGCTTCTTATATGGTTTTTAAGACATCTGCCCATGCTTGATGAAGTGCCTACTTGTTACAAAGGTTGTAATTCATACAGCAAAAGCCTCTTTTCTCCTGAAGTAAGCAATTTATTGAAACTGGTACACATATCCTCTAGAGACAAAAAAAAGAGGACAACCTAGTAAAAGGGGTACAATACCCTGTCTGGTCTAATTTTTAAATCTTATTTATTTTACCAAATGTGGGGTAAATAGCAGAAAGTGAGCACAAAAAGTGACTGTCTTCCTCATGCTGAGAATGGGTCTCCACCAACAGTGAAGCAGAAGAATAAAAGGACTGGTTTAGGGTTTTGACCTCCATTGAAGGACAGTGTTCAGATTGGCATCAACAAGCAGAGAGAACAAAGGAGCCTCAACAGAGACCAAGGCTCCACTTTCCAGCTGAGACAATGATATCTAAGGCGTTAGGAGGCCAAAACCTGCTGATCAAAACTCCCTGCTGAAAGGAAAGCAGGCTGTATTTTAGAGACATTCCCAGCAACCCTGATATAGGGCAGATTTCAACGGTCCAGGTCTTTATTTTACTAGGGGTAGAGGAGTAGGAAATAGAGCAGAGTTCCAGAATAGTTGAGCAGCAAGCCTAAGATGTGTTAACTAATTATACAATAGTGAATCTGAGCCCAGATTCCCCACATGATGTAAAGCACAGCAGGTGTACTTGTGAAGAAACCAAGGTCATGTGCAATTTGGACCAGAATCTTGCAAGCTCAGCTGCTGTTGCCAAGAACCTAAGGCAAACAGCAGGTCTCAGAACTGATACTGCTGGTGTCCTAAGACTGGACTGCTGATGCTCAATCAGCTGGCTCTAGACCCACTTTGGTGGTTGGAAGGAGACATGAGAAAAGGTATGCTTATATAGTTTCATATAAAGCTTGCCCAGGAATTGGGCCAGACTGCAGTCTGCATGTGAGAGACAGTTTAGGACACAGAGATTGAGCAGAAGCAGTAAGAAACCAAAGCAAAGACGAACCCAGGAGGTCAAAGACAAATGGTTGCCTACAAAAAAACATACATGCAAACTAATCCTCTTCTCTCTCTCTTTCATTTTTGCGGCACATCTCAAAAGAGAACAGGGCAGAGTATCAGTAGCATCTGGATGTCTTCTAGACACGACCCTAATCTGCAGCACAGCGCAAACCCATAACCTTGGGCAAGCATGTCTCTTAACTCTCTGGATGACAGATTAAGACAGTAAGGGTGATGTGACAATGAGATGGGAAAACACCAGGAAACAGGAGTGGATATGTAACTATAAGCATGGCATTTTAACTCCTCTTGTTGCTGCTTTCCACAAGCTTCTGACAGTCTGATGTAAGAGACTAGTTTTTGATAAACAGAAGAGCACAGCAGTCATGAACATGGGTTTAGGAATCAGAATTTGGTGTCAATTGTGTCCCATCCTTTTACTAACTCTGGATAAATCACTAAACTCTCTGGGTGTCAGTCAATAGCTACAGAGGGTTGCTTTTCTCTCACGAATGTTGTGCGGCATGAAGACAGTGTAAAGCGCATCCTGCTTCGTTTCAGAAATGCAGTCACTATTTCTCTCTTTCTGTGTTTAGCCTTTTTGAGAACAATTTGAAGATGGTGGCATGATCCGCTGTTTAAAGGTGATGCGCTTACATCAGACATCCAGATGCTCCCACCCCAGCTTTAGTACTTACATCAATAATATCAGACAGGTCATGGATGTAGTACTTGAAGACAGAAGCATTGGTTGCCTCCAAAGCCAGTAAGTACTCATTCCGGGCTTTAATGGCCTTCAGCTTATTCTCTGTGTACTTGGCTTGTCGCTGAAAAGAAAACATACGTTCACTTTTAGTGTTTTTTTTAATAAAAAAATTAAAAATGTTTACTTATTTCATGTGAAGTGGTGTGTGTGTGTGTGTGTGTGTGTGTGTGTGTGTGTGTGTGTGTGTATGTTTAAATGCATACAGGCCTTTGTGTTTTTATGGAAATTGGAGGGCAACTTGTAGGAGTCATCTCTTTCCTATCCTGTGGGTTCCTGGGATTGAACTTGGGTTGTCAGGCTTAGTGAAAAATGCACTTACCTGATGAGCCATCTTGCTGACCAATTTTTAAAAAGAGGTAGAAAACGTTCTGTGAGAGATGAAGGACAGCACATCAAGAGCCTCCACTTGCTGCTACTCCCTGTGTACATCTGCTTTAAGCTGAACTCTAAGTCTGACTAATGAGATGAATGTGGTTTGAGTTTATCTTCACATACTATTCTCCATCCTTGCTGTCACCCTGGAGAGGGTACTTCCATTTCTCCCCCTGAACACTGGTATCTAAACCGAAACACAAGCACCACAGTCTCCCCTGTTTCTCAAAGCAATAAGACATTTCACCTGATTTGGAAAATGAGCTGAGAAAAGTGACTACTGATTCCTGTCAATATACTTGAAGGTAAAGTCTGAGAGTTCATATGCTTAGGTTTTTCCAATAGCCAGGACTCATGGCAAGACAATGAAGGACTCTGGTCAGTAGGCACTAAAGGAACCCAGAGCTATTTTGTTTAGCTCTTCATGATACCTACTGGAAAATTACTACCAATCTTGCCTTCTGAGCACCCCTTTCTGTCTCTACAGTTGCCAGAGCACAAATACCTTCTCCTTCATCTTCTCAATCTTCTTCACCGAGCTCCTTCGGACATGTTTCTCCTCAATGCGGACATTGGCAGTGGAATCAGGGGAGCGTGGAGTTTGCCGGTCCTCTTGCTTCACTGATTTACCAATTTGCTTCTCTTCTTGTTTCTCTGCTTCCTTTAGTTTGCTTTGAGCACTGATACTGTCGGCATTGTACATGTGATATGTTTTCATGACCTGCAAGACATTTTCCACCCAGAGGTCAAGCCAATGGCATCAACTCTATTTTACAGACTAATAGACTCAGCCAGACCTATCCTATATGAAGCAATATTCACATTTTTCTATGGGGAAAACCCAGAAATGTCTGGTTCAGCACATGTATATTAAGGACTACATGTAAGTATAGACTATGTTATTGCAATAATTTCATGTTGATTTTATCATTTTTTACTTTTATTCATCATTATCTGTAAGCATGACCTTTATATTGGCTCAGTAATTTCTATTGCTAAGTCACCTTATAATGCTAAGTAAAACAAAAAATAAGAACACCTCAAAAGACAACATGACCAAAGGTGTAGTCTATATTTTTATAACTTTCAAATATAAAGCAAGGAAGAAGAAAATGTTCCAAAAGTTATGGTCTGCTTTATCTCCATTACACACTTGCTCTCACAGAAATACATCAATAGCAACTGCTACTTGCTGAGCACTTAATATATTTTTGGCTTTGTACCAAGTGACCCCCCCACGTCCCACCCTGTTAGTTTCATTCATGTAACAATCCTACACCCCAGACAATGTCCAGTGAAGGCTGTAGACTGCACAATTCAGGTAAGAGGCAGGAAAGAAGAAATTTCATATAAGTGTAACTGGGATTGGTCACAAGCACAAAGTAATATAAAAGGAAGGCCATAGGGCCAGGTGTGGTGGCACATGTCTTTAATTCCTGCACTCCAGAAGTAGTACAGAAAGATTTCAGTCAGTTCAAGGCCAGCCTAGTCCACATAGCAAACTCCAGGACAGCCGAGACCATACATAGAGACCTTGCCTTTAAAAAATGGGGGGTGAAAGAGGATGTAATTTTCAAATTTTCCAAAGGAGCTATTGTCCAGGAGTTAAATATGATTTTTTAGCAAGAAGGCCAGGAAGATTGAATCTCAGGTAATTTTCAGTGCTCCCAAATATATTACTTCTAGTCACACAGGGGATGACCCTACTTTGCATGAAATTTCTGTTTCCACACAGGCAGCTTCCAAATTAAAACACTTGATAACAAATCAAGCAATTGGAAATTCTTGAGTGCTGAAACTTTGATGCCATGAAGTTTCTTTGAAGAGGAGAAACAGAAAGTCTAGGAGTAGGGTGTACTCTTGTTGGCTGACAACAGAAACACATTACTCAATATTTACAATAATCTCTAGCATTTAGTGCACGCTGTATGCCAGCAGTTTTATGTGTGCTACTTGACTTAATCCTCATGATAATGCTATGAAAGACATGTTGGTATTTCTACTTTTAATGATTAAGGAAGTAAGTCTCAATGACATTACCTACGGCACCCAAAGTCTTCTTTCAACTAGTAAATGGCAGAGTCAGAATTCAAACCTAGGTCTGTCTAACTCCAAAGTCCACACCTTACCTACAAAGTGACAGCCTTCTGCATAGAAATGAAGCTGAACTAGCTGGGAGGCAAGACAAAGGACAGCTGAGGAAATTCCAAAGGGAGAGCTGCTCAACTGAGAGCAGTGCCTCAGTCAGGGGCTGCATAGACCCCAGAGAACAACTGGCAATGTCTGGAAATATTTTTGACTTTAGAAACTTAGAGGTTGCTAGTAGGATACATTGAGAGTCCATAAAGTGTCTGTTTTAGAATGTCAGTGGTGCTGAGGCTGGGGAAAGATGGGACCTTGTGGATGTACTTAGGATTACATGGAGATGCAATAAGGAATAACAAAGAGGTGCAATGCAGTCTCAATTATGTCTCATTTTAGATACAGAGTAATTTAAATATTCACCTTACTCCGAACTGACATTTCCTGGAAGCTCTACTCTGCCTATACTCTGAATACCAACAACCAATGGAATTAAAGAGGCTTTTCTAGGAAGGATCTGACTAGATCACGACTTTTCCTGTTAGGAGGTAAGAAAGGCATCTGCTTTCCTGGCGGAGGAAGGACAGATGAGGAGCTCTTTTTCCTTTTTTCACTTGAATGTAATTAAGGAATTTAATCACTAAAGTAAAGCATTATAACACTAGTTTTTGTGTGTGTTGGTGGTGGGTGGTTTTGAGAAACTCTGTGTAGTCCTGGCTGTCCTGGAATTCATTTTGCAGACCAGGCTGGCCTCATACTCACAGAAATCCACCTTCTGCCTTCCAAGTGCCGGGATTAAATGCATGCACCACCAATGCCCAGTGTTAAAAGTAATTTTTAAAATAGTGAATTTTTATTTTATGAAGTACAGGATAAGGAGGAAACATGGCAAATGGACATGAGAGATCAGAACACTCAAAGAATTCTCGTACTAGATAACAATGAATAAAACAACAGCTTATATTGTTTTTTGCCGTCAAAGAATGTAAAGAAACCTCTCATTGAAAGAAAATAAAACATTATCCAAGCTAAGAAACTGAATTCTCAAAGATAGCATGACTTTTTTCTTTGCTTTCTCTTCCATAGTTGGGAAATGCCATATAAAATGCCTCACTTTAAAATACGAGCAGGCAGCCAAGTGTGATGGCATATGCCTTTAGTCTCAGCATTAGGTAGGCAGAGGCAGTGGATCCCTGGCCTCAAATCTGGTCTACAGAGAGAGTTCCTGAACAGCCAGGGCTACATAGAGAAACTCTGTCTCTAAAGCACCCCCCTCCCACCACCACCCACACACACACACACACACAGACACCGACAGAGACACACACACACACACACACACACACACACACACACACACACACAAGTTCCTAATGTTTTCTAGGATAAGCAAGATCAAGATAGGCAATTTGCAGGAAACACAGTATTAGAGAGAAAAAAAGGGCTGAAAAGTTTATCAATAAGAGCCCTAGAGAGATGAACGAGAATGGAAAAGATACAGCACCATAAACTAAGTCCTCAGTCAGTGAAGGGAGTTAGGGAGAATATAGGGTGAAAAACTGAAGAGTTCTTGGCAACTGGCAATTAAGATTTAATTCTTATTTAATTCTTAAAAACCAAAAAAAAAAAAAAAAGATTTAATTCTTGTACTTCTCCAAGGAGCTTGACCTCCTCTCTAGATATGTAAAGGAATTACCTCATTTTGCTTGCTGCTTCCTCTCTCCCCCAACATGAAAATGAAACGCCTTGAATTTAGCACTCTCTCTTGTCTTTGTGTCCCTAGAGCCTAATGATAGGGTCAAACAGACAAACAGTATCTGGGGACTACTAGCTGACAGTGTTTCAAGGGAACAGGTGCTGACTTTCAATTTAAAGCAGCTCTTCAACCAGCTGCTGCACCAAGTCAAGGAGACATACTCAGGGATTCAGGGACAGTACAGAAGCCTAACACCTCTGGAGTAAAGAAGGTCCCACTATCTCTTCTCTTCTCTTCCCCCTCCCCTCGTTAGCATTTCCTTGGCTCTTCATAGCCAATCCATATGGCTTCCCTGCCTCCATATACACTCTTTCCTGTGGGGCCTTCATGGGATTTTCCAGACACAGCCTCTCTGTACAGTTGAGGCAGACAATCCCAGAGTTCTTTGGGAAACACTGAGCTCTGACTTCAAAGGCATTCCTACAACAGCAGAAAGAAAATGAAAACCATTTTACCCTGGCTTACAAGCTAGCCAGCTCATTGTGATGGAGAGGAGGATAATGGACAGGCATACATACGACAAGAATCACTGGGACTGCTCTCTGAAGAACAGCTGTGGGAAAACTCCTCCTGGCACCAAATGCTAAGTCAGGGAAATCAAAGCCCCTTCAAACAGAAGAGGAAGGTGCAGGGGAGCAGCTGGCTACTTGGTGGGGTTCTTAATCTCTTGTTCAGAGGCATCTTTATTTAGAACTACCTGGGCTCTGCCCCTTGGGTCAACAAGGTTTGAAAGCACTTAGATTATCAACCTTTGAGCAACTGGTCCGCTCAGATGAGTATTCAGGGGTGTTAGGGCAGCTGCAAGAAGAGCACTGAGAAAAAGAGGGTTTCTTAATACCTGGATCTCTTTTCCAGTGACACATGAGTCACAAATAATTTCTGTTGTTGACAGGATCAGTGAAAGCAGAGAGCTTTCTTACATAGAGCAAATAAGGGAAATACTCTTGGAAGAAACTCTCCCTGTTCTTTTCCTAACACCTAAAAAGTTTATGTAAAGCAAATAGCTTTCCAAAGCCAGCATGCAGTAGTATCAACTTCCTACTTGAGGAAACCGCTATCTCATGCAGGGTGACTAACATCCTGCTTTCCTCAAGACTACCAATTCAGCACTAAAAATATGTCCCAGGAAACTGTGTAGCTCTGGCTGGCCTGGAACTCACTGTGTAGATCAGGTTAACCTCGAACTCAACAGATCCACCTGCCTCTGTTTCTCAAGTGCTGAATGATAGTTGTCTGACTACATCTGGCTCTCTCTTATGAGCACGAGGCTAACAAGCAAAAAGGGATGGACAGTCACCCTAATCTCAGGCCTTTTTTCAGATCAGCCCTAAACTAATCTTACTCTACATAAGCAACAATTCTTAATTCCATCCTGCAACTTTTCTAGTGACCTGTATAGAATCTTCAAACTCACTTGACTCTTAACTATAGTTTGATATTTTGGAAGTATGAATTCCTTGATCACTGACAGCCACATGGCATGCAGGTATCAGAATATGGTGTTTGCTGCTGCTTCTGGGCAAGAGTAGGATGGAAAACCCACAAACTTCACATCAACTCTCATCATCATGCTGACTTTTGCAATGGGCGGTATCCCTCTACATGTATGCAGCTCATAGTCTGGACAAGTCTGGACAAGAGAGAACCTTAGGGGTCTAAGTTAGTGGTCTATAGCCAGCACGCACAGGTTTCTCAGTCTCTATTGACATTTGGAGCTGGATAATTATTGTGGTAAACTGTTCTGTACATTGTAGGATGTTAGCAATATACTTGACCCCTACTTTTTAGATGTTACTAGGCTATCAACCCTTCAGATGTGACAACTGAAAACATCAGCAGACATCAGAACACATTCCATTTTGTGGGGGTGGGGGAGAGGAGATCACTCTGCTTAAGACTCATTGTACCAGACTGTTTGGCCCTCTCTAGAACTTCTTGGTGTCCTCTTCTATTTTTCTCTTTTTATTTAGCGGTAAATATCTAAGTCCTATTTGGGACTTAGACAAATGACAAGTATACCAATTCATGGCAAAGCAGGGGTGAGCACACTCACCAAATCTGCATGTGAATGCCAATGAGAAGGCCTTATGCTCTGTATTAACTGAAGGCACATGGTGGTCACAAAAGCAACTAGCCAATACTGATCTGCAGACTAATCGTAGAAGTCTTAACTGACTAGGTAGAGGCCTAATGACCTGAGTTTGATGCCCATATCCCACAAGGTGGCAGGAGAGAATCAACTTCCAAGAACGGTCCCTTATGCACACACAAAACATCTTTTAAAAATAAGTAAGTAGGGAGTGGGGTAAGGTCTCCCAGCTTGTCCTTTATCAGACAAACCAGCAAGCTCCACAGTTTTCTTCCTCATTCCAGCACAATTTATACACTATGACTTGCTTTTTAAATCAAAGCTTATGAAGTGATCTACAACACCGGGTAAACTAAGTTAGTTCTTCCTCCGCTGCCTCACTGCAAACGTAGTATGCTGGGTCTGAGCTGGTCTGAGGTTTGCTGCTTGACTTCTGAACAACAGCAGCAAATAGCAAAGGCCCAAGAAGCCTTGTATTGGGAAAGGAAAAGGAGTCCTATAATAACGTGTCACTTGTCCTAGAGAATTCTCTAGGGAAGCAAGTCTCAGCTCTTCTTGGTATCTTTGAGATGCTCTAAAAATAAAGAGAAGTAAAGCAATGAAAAGATAAGGTTCAGGAAACTCATTCAGTTTGAAAATGGCTTACAATGTCATGCTTCTATTTTTAAAAAGTATTAACTTCATTTGAGAGAAATGAAAACTTGGGGTACAAAAAGTACCAGCTATTATTTGGCTTCAGAGTATAAGAGTCACAGAGTAGAAATTCAAAACAATTGGAGCATCACTGGAGGCAAATTATGACCACTCTGCTCTATTTACCAACAGTTGCCATGACATAATGGCCACACCTAGGCTTCTGGAACAAGAATGTGGAATTCTCTGATCTCAAATGCTTGTGACGCACGTTACCACTGCCTGCCCATCCTGTGAAGGAAGGGGGTGAAGCAAGGAAGGGGTAAGAGGGAGTGAGGCAGAAGCAAATACAGAAAATCATTTTCACCTTCCAAAAGAGTAGGGCAACTCTGGAAAATTAGACGCAGTGTTGAGACAATCAAACTTTGGAAAGGGTCTATAAAAGCTTCAAGTTGTACAACTGAAGCATTCCTTCTATGACAACAGGAACTTTCTTGGTGGGTGCATGTTTTCAATATAACTAATAAAACATAACTGAGACAAAATAACCACCAGCCTTTCTGGGGAACATAGCATATATCTGCCTATGAGACTGCAGTCTGAGAGAGTTTGAAGTAGACTCGCTGTTTCTTCCAAGTCCATAGCTTACCTCTCTGCTGTGTTTTTGCAACACTCTCTTGGCCTGAAACGGTACTTCACATTGCAGACGTTAGGAATCTGTGCTTCCCTTTACAGAATCTGCTCTAACTCAAACCACAATGAATATAAGATCTGATGCATAACTTAAGACTATACATGTTTTCCAACAAGAAGTAGTGCAATGTAGGCTACATTCTTTGCCATGAAGTTTGGGGTTCCTAGCTTGTTGGTAATGGTGACAGCTGTGCTGGTAACCTAGCCCTTCACTGCTCTCTTTCAGTGGTGCCCCAGATGAAGTCACAATAAGATTGCACAACTGGAAAAAATATTTTTGGCTCATTTGGTTTAGAAAAAAATTGAGTGTGGAAAATATATGGGTGGGGTCACCCCCAATAGGGAATGTGCACTGTCCTTAGCCTCAACTGAGTTCTGTTGTTGACATGATTATGGCTGCAAACTCTCAAATGCTGCCTCTCTCTATGATCACAAAGCCAGGCGGTCGATCTGATTTACCGAATAAAGCTCGTTCAGGACCTTCATCAAATCATCTTGGAGCTGCTGGCCAACTTCTTTACTCTGTAAAGAAAAGAGGAAGGAAGGTTAATTGAAAAACAGAAGGAGATGGGAGGTGCAGCAAAGGCAAGAGCAGCACAGCCTCTGCAAATGACACAGACTCAATTACAGCCCATTATTTAACCTAGCAAATCAGATAACCAATTATGGTCAGATTACTCAAAGAGTTTTAATGAAATGAAACGAGCCCTTTCTATAGCCCAGTAAAGGTAATCATGTAGAGGGAAAATGGGTTATAGCCTTTGACTTTTCAATTGGTCCCAAAAGGAGGCCTGAGAGCCACATCCTACCTAGCAACTGTGGTTAGGTAGACAATGCTTTCTCAGATATTTGCAGGCAAACACTCCATTGGATTACTAAGGAAATTAAGATGTACACTATGATGAGACAAAGAAAAGGATTAAATATTCAGGGACTCCAAAAGACCTTAAACTCAACAGAAAACTCCAAGCAGGAAGATACTGTACTTCTAACCTGACAGCACACAAACCGCAGCAAGCTAGGATCCACAGGATTGGCTTGCACATTCCTTCTCCATAGAAGGAAAAACCACCTAAAATTGAGTGCATTTGTTTTTCCTGGCACACATGTTAAGGGTCATCCAATTCTTACTTGCTTCATTTCTTTCCCAAATTCCCAAGGCAGTAGTTCTTCAACAATGACTTCTTGCAACATTTAGTTAATACTACCTGACTCTATAATATATGTTGAGGAGTGTCTTACTGGCTAATTCTGAGCAGCAGTAGCTCTCTGATACTTGCTGCTGCCCACCGTAGGTTGGCATCTAACCACACAGAATAGTAGGAACAAAAGAATGAGGAAGCAGGAAAGAAATGTGTCTTCTATTCTGAATGTTAGAAGTCAAGCCTAAGAAGGCAGAGAATAAAAACAATTGGTACTGCCAAGGTACTGTCCTTCAGATAACTACAACACTCAAGCACACTTCTAAATTTTTACTTATTCATACTGAGAATTGAACCTGAGGTCTCATGAATGCCAGGCCAGGACTCTACCGCTGGGCTGGATCTCCAACCCCTACATGACACTCTCCATAGCTCATTTTCTGGGCAGGGGATGAGTCCTTTCATTCATACTGCTTCTTTCAAGGTGTGTGTACTGTGTGCATACACATGTTCCCACACCCCACTGCAGGGCACACTGGGGACAGAGAAGTCTTGCATGAGTCAGCTATCTCCAACATGGAGTTTCTGGGCATCAAGCTCGGGTTGCCGGGTTTGTTAGCAAGTGTCTTTATCCACTGAATTATCTTGCCATCCCAAGCCTGAACATTTTAAAACTGTTTTACCACTTTACTATTGAGGCGGTCTTTGCTCTTCTTTTTCCTATTAAGTTATTCATTATGGAATATAACACAGGTGTGACTTCTATCATGAATAGCTATATGTTTTGAACTTGATAATTTTAAAAACAAGCTGGAAGGACCCTAAAATTAGCAAATATAAAAGTTGCTGCTAGTCTTAGCTTTCCTATCATCTGATATATTTGTTATATTACCGTTTTGACAAAATACCTCTCAAGAAGCAATTTAAGGAAGGCATGGTTTATTGTGGCTTATAGTTCAAGAGGATACATTCCATCTTGGTGGGGAAGGCATGGTAACAGGAATGGAGAAGCTGGCAAGTCAGGAAGCAGAGAATGATCAGTCTGTGAAGATGGGTTATAAAACTTCAAGGTCTGATACCCATGACCCACTTCTTCCAGGAAGCTTCCAACTCCTAAAGGCTCCATAACCTTCCCAAATCTTCCCATCATCTGGGAGACAAACTCATGAGCCTATGAAGAACATTTCATATTCAAACCACACCACTTGCTATAATTTATCTGCTCCGGGCTTAATTTCTCTTCTGTAAAATGAAAGTCTTTCTTACTATAAGATCTGGAACTTAAAAACAACTGGAGAAAAGCACAGGGAAGATATTTTAAGATATAGCATTTGCAAGGACTTTCTGAAAAGAACTCCACTAGCACAGGAAATAATCTTAAAAACTGAGAAAGTTTTTAAGGCGGTGGTGGCGCACACCTTTAATCCCAGCACTCGGGAGGCAGAGACAGGCGGATCTCTGTGAGTTCAAAGCCAGCCTGGTCTACAAGAGCTAGTTCCAGGATAGGAACCAAAAGCTACAGAGAAACCCTGCCTCGAAAATAAAAAAAAAAAAAAAAAAAAAAAAAACAACTGAGAAAGTGGATTACATCAAATTTAAAAAGCATTTTGTATAGCAAAGGAATCAACCACCAGAGTAAAGAGAGCCTACAGAATGGGAGAAAAGTCTTTTCCAAGTATGCATCCAAGTAGAATCCACAAATACCTTAAAAAATTAAACACCCATATAAGTGATATTCCATTTCAAACCCAAGACAAATGCCTCAGATGCCTATTAAACACACCCCAAAGCCCAAATCATCTAACCAATAAATGGGCTAGTGAACTGAACAGATATTTCCTAAAGGAAGAAATTCAAGTGGCCAGTAAGTATTTAAAAAAAAATATTCAATATTCTTAGCCATCAGAGAAATGCAAATTAAATTGCTTTTAGATTTCATCACACTCCAATAAGAATGGTGTCATAAGACAACAGTAACAGCAAATGCTGGGTTCTCAAAAACTAAAACAGAGCTCAATGGCCCAGCTATACCAATCTTGGGAATATACTTGAAGGACTATAAGTAAACGTACCAGAGACACATGTATATACATGCTTATTGTTGCACTATTTATAATAGACAGAAAATGGAACTATCCTAGATATCCATCAACACATGAATATGGAAATAAAATATGCATATACACAAGAAAATTTATGTAGTCATAAAGAAAAGTGAAGTCATGACTTTTGAAAGAAAATGGATGTAACTGGAAACTACATGAAGTGAAATAAGTCAGACTCAGAAAAGTAAATACCACAGTTGTTCTCTCACAAAGAATCCTGATTTAAAATTGCCTGTGCAGGCTATGAAACTAGAAAGAATATTATGAAAGGGGAGGAAAAGATTTTAAGAGAGCTGGGAAATAGAGTAATGGAATACATGTAATAAGAAAGCAGAAGTTGGTGTCAACTGGAGGAAGAAAGGGAAAGAGCTGGAGAGAGGAACATAGGAAGAACTCGGAGGGAGGGAAACAAGTGAGAGCAAAATATAATGACATATATGTATTAAGGTGCCAGCAAAAGCCAGGCAGTGGTGGTGCACGCCTTTAATCTCAGCACTCAGAAGGCAGAGGCAGGTGGCTCTCTGTGAATTTGAGGCCAGTCTGATCTATAGAGTGAGTTCTAAGACAGCCAATGCCACCCAGAAAAAACAAAGGGGGGGCAGAACTAAACTCATTGCTTCATATGCTAACCTAAAATATTAATTAAAAATTAAGACCTTTACCAAATGTCCTAGTTTGGTTTCTCTGATTCTATGATAAAACATTGCTCAAAATTAGCTTAGGGGGAGGAAGGGTTAATTTGGCTTCTATAGCCCAATGTCCACTATTGAGGGAAGCCAGGGCAGGAGCTAAAGCAGGAACTGAAGAGGACCATGGAGGAAAGTTGCTTACTGGTTAGCTTCCAGGCCCACCTGCCTAGAAATGGTACTGCCCACAGTGAGCTAAGCCCTCCTACGTCAATGAGCAATTTAAAAATGTCTCACAGATATGCCACAAGACAATCTGACAGGGATAATTCTTCAACTGGGGCTTCCTCTTCCCAGCTGACTCTAGGATTGTGTCAAACTGACAGATGAAGCTTACTATGACACCAACCTCTACCATTCTATGGTTCTACACGATGTTTTATTGTAAGAAACATTAAGTATTAGTCTTTTTTTTGTCAAATACATGCAACGAGTTCAAATCTCCTCCACCTTGTAAGACTTTTATATAAAGGCTTTAATCACCCACCTAGTAAAATGGATTCATACAAAGGCTCCCCTGTATTCTTGGATCTTATGTGGCTGGGCCCTTTCTTATTTCCTTTGTGCTGATTCTTATAAAGCTAGCCAGTGGTGAAAGACTGAAGTGGGAGGGACCCTATCCAATGGAAAAGACAGCCACCACTTGCTTTAGAATAAAAATCAAGAATATTTCTTGGCCTTGTGTGCTTGATCAGAAATAAACTTTTTCTTGTTTACTCTTGATCAACATCAAATTTCTGCCTTATAGAGACTTCATTTGGAATGGCAGTCTCTTTCTTGGGGGCTCGAATGTATTTCTAACAGTATGTTCATATTAGAGACAAACAGGCTGGCTTCAGATCAGACTAAAAGGCAATGCACAAGTTCTCTGCAAGGCCCCAGATGCTAGCAAAAATGAAAGCTTCAGGGATATCTTGCCTGTTTTAGATTTTCCATTCTTTCATTCAGTAACCTGGGAAAGAAAGCAGTCTTCAAATGCTGGGAAAAGCCACAAGAAAGAATGGACAAGAAAGAATGCCTCTCATCTACAACTTCACCCTGCAGCCCCTTCCACGGTGAGGAATAGAGGAACAAGTAGGTGAAGAGAGGAGAAAATGACTCACCATCTGCCTCAGAGTCAAGGTCAGAGGTGACCACGAGTATCACTATCAACTGCCGACCCTCCCAGCTCCAGCAGCTCCCCTTGCCAGAGCCTTCCAGTCTTTCTCACCCCATCCTTGTCTAAATGGCAAAGGTTAAATGAGATTGGACCTGAATCCTATGCTATGTTGCTTAGCTGTGACTTAAACTAGTAGGAGTCCAGCAGTGGAAGAGGAAGGGAGGGGGAGAGGAGGGAAAGTCTAACCAATAAAATAGCAATTAAGACAGGCAGATGTTTCCTTTTGTATTCTGATTAGTCGGGAGAACCAATGAACTATTATCCTTGTTTATTTGAACAAGCAGCTGAAGCAATCAGATTTACCGCTCCCGTCTGGCTGGGTTAGGTAGCTAGCTCAGTTAAAATATACAATTAAAGCTCCTAACAGGAGTAACGCTGACCCAGAAGACAGGCAGGAATTGGCCAGTGTCTCTCCTTTCACAGATGATAAAAGGGCCACCTGTTCTCTATCTCAGAAGCCTCAGCAGTATGCCTTCAGGAAAAGCAAGGCATCAGGAAGTGCTTCCGTGCAGACCTCTTCAGGGGGGTTAAAGGAGCTGGGAGGCTAACATGCAGCCCCACCCAAAGACAAGGAGCACATTTGTTCCTAGGAACAACAAAGCTGATCCAGCCAAGAACAAGACAATGAGGGCTGCAGAGCTTTCCCTTCTCTATAAAGAAGCAAAGGAGTTTCTAGGCAGTGGAGAAAAGGGATTTACAGTGCAGTCTTTGTGCACCAACACACGGCCTGGATCTCTTTTCTTTAAAATTTCTTGGAAGAGAATGAGTCATCTAAACATTGCAGGAAACCAAACAGAAGTTGGGGGTGGTTAACTTTGGGTAAAGTTTTTCTTTTGAAAGTTTGCATAGTTATCTGAAAGAAAGAAAGAAAGAAAGAAAGAAAGAAAGAAAGAAAGAAAGAAAGAAAGAAAGAAAGAAAGAAAGAAGAAAGAAAGACGAAAGGTAGCTAAATTTAGAATAGAAATGTGACATAATTAACAATAGAATAGGAAGTGTGATGGTGTACTCAGATCTGGATCTTTTATTTTGAAACTTATCATAACCTTTCTTGGCCTGAGTGGAAGCCCCACTCTGCCTACTAACTATTTGATTTTCTACTTATTCAGACTAGCATAGCATAATTTGCCTATCTACACTACAAAACTTTTACTAGGCACAAAAATCTCTCCTTATTTGTGTGTATTTACGAAAACATTTTTCTGCCATGTGGTAGGAGCTAATTTCAGTTGGTCCCAAGGCTGAAGCTGTCAGCAGGTATAAACAACAGGGTCATTTAATTCGGTGACATGAGACTGTATCAGCAGTTTTCCAAAAAAGAATCCAATTTTCAAGTGCACAAATCTCCATCAGTGCTAGCATCCTCTCTTCACCCCAAAGATACATCAGAGGCCAACTGTTCAAAAAAAAAAATCTAGTTTAAAACTAAATTGACATTTCCAGACCACAGAGGAAAGGGTTATAATGTTCTATTAAGCTCTGCAACAGGAGGCATGCCACCAAATCCAGGGTGGAGGTTTCAGAGGCAGTCTATTTCAAAGAGGCCGAGTTCCTGAGTGGGCAGTACTTTGCCCAGAATTCTTTGAAAGGTTAGGAGTGGTCTATTAGATATCAGGGGCAATGTTAGTGATGGTGGTAACTGAACCTGGCTGACCTCTCCCATCCAGTTCTTTCAACAAAAGAATGGTGCAGTGGAGGCTATTGCTGCAGGGGCGCAGAGTAGTGACTTAGCAGGTCAGAGCTGAGAAACAACTTCTGAATTTCCCTTCAAAATGTGTATTAAAATGGTCTTGCTAATCTCCATTCACTCACTGATGAATCAACAATAACTCTAGGTCGAGCTCTATTAGGACCTTATATTCTGGGGAGATCAAGATCATACAATATACGAACACAGTGCTAGGGGTATGTTTTGGTGGTAGAAGCCTTGCTTACCAGCTCAAGGCCTCAGTGGTGAATCTCTAGTGTGAAAAATGCTAACAATAATAGTAATTACATTGCAGCACACATATTTTAAAGAAAGGTTGGCTTGGAGTTGCCATGTGAGAGACACTGGGAGTGCTTTGACATTCTGAATATGCGTAGGAGGCAAGGATATTCAGTTCTGAAATTATAATCCAGTATGTCTACAATGAAAACCTACATGTAGTGCATAGTGCCTTACTGCATTTCATATTCTTTTCTATTTTTTAAATACTAGTCATAACTCATAAATTTAAAGCAGTAGTGATAGGATTAGAGCCCACCAACCAAGACAGGAGCTAAATAACTTCTCCTCTTGAGATAGTTGATTACGGTTCAAAGTAGGTTTAGGTTTAATTACTGGATTCTGACAAGGGGAAAGACAGCTGGATTTAGAGAACGTAAAAAAAAACCAGCAAATATTTATAGAACATCTATTTTATGTCATATACTTGTGGCTTAAATATAAAACAGACTGTTTAAAAGTCTGCTGAGAAAGACACTGACCTGATGTCTGAGCCTATCAGAATGCAATTCTTTCCATCTCAAAGGCATTAGCAGAAATGGAATGATCTTAGTTGAAGGATTGTTTTCCTTATCTCAGTCCAGCTTGCCAGAAACAGAAATCTGAGTTCTTAAAAATCCAGTTGTTATATAGTAAATCCTCCTCCTTTGCACTTGCCTCTCTAATTACAAATGGCTGTTTCAGTTATGAAGACACTGCTTCAGTATAAGTCAATCTCAAAAGCTTCCATACTGGCTAAAAAATAATGTTTGAAATCTTCTGAGTTTGTAAGCACCACATAAAACAACTTCACCAATAGCCGCTTCACTCAGAAGTTAGTGGGCACAGCTACATTTTCCCGGGAAAAGTCGTCTTACAAAAGAAACCTGACATACTATAGATCTGATATAACTTGTTACAGATTCTGTCCAATTATCTAAAAAAAAACACAGTGTTAGAAAACCCAAAGCCACTAAAATATAAAACCACTGAAAATCAATGGAGCAGATATATTTCTCTTGAGAAGTTTATACCTGTATCTTGGTTATATACTCCAATTCATTTATTTGCTTGTTTGAGACTCAGGCTGGTCTCAGTCTTCCTCTGTAGCCAAAAATTATCTTTTAAGCTTTTGAACCCTCCTGTCTTCACCTCCCATGTGCTGGGGTTACAAGCCTACACTACCATACCTTAATTACTGTCCTTTTCTAAAGCATGTCTCTGTCTCTGTCTCTGTCTCTCTCTCTCTGTATCTCAATTTTGCCTAAATCTACATCAAATTCTTTAAAAAAAAAAAACTCAAAACAGTAAAACAAACAAAACCCAAAAAACTAAATGGAAAAAAACAGATATATCCCAAATCAATAATAATACAGTGTGATTTTGATAACCTATTCTCATATTTAAATAGGCCATCCATGTAGGTGCCAGAGAGGTCAAGAACATTTACACGAAAGCCCATAGAATCAACTAACCTGGGCTCATAGGGGTTCAGAGACTGAACTGACAACCAGGTAGCCTGCAGGGGACTGACCTAGTCCTTCTGCATATATGTGACAGCTCCTAACAGTGGGAGCAGGGGCTGTCTCTAACTCTTCTGCCAGTTTTTGGTACCCTATTCCTCACACTGGGTTGTCTTGCCCGGCCTTAACAGAAGGAGAAAGGGACCTGCTTAGTCTTACTGCAACTTAATATACCATACTTCATGAATATCCATGAGGGGCCTGCCCTTTTCTGAATAGAAATGGAAGAGGAGGAGTGGAATGAGAGACAGGGAGGGGTGGGGAGTAAGAACTGGGAGGCAAGGAGGGAGTGGAAATTTGTAGTCGGGATGTAAAATAAATCAATACATTTATAAATAAATAAAATCCATACCAAAATCCAGCAAAGAAGCCTCGGGACTAAACTACACAATAGCTCAACTGGATTTAGCAGATAAATACAGAATAGTCTATCTAAAAATTATAGAACACAAGTCCTCAGCATTTCATGTACCCCCCCTAAAGTATGCCACATTCTAGCCACAAAGGAAGTCTTATACAAAAAAATCTGGATTAAAATTAATTATGTCTTATCCTATCAGAGTAGAATTAAACAAGAAAACAATAGTAACAAGAATCGTAGAAATTATTTTAAAATATGTATATGTAAAAATATACTCTAAGATGAGAAATTAGAAATTTTAAAATTCTTGGAATCAAATGAAAATAAAATCAAAACTTACCAGAACATCTGGGATACAGCTCAGGTAGTTTTAAGAAGAAAATTTACAGCTATGAGTACTTATATTAAAAAATGTACAAAACAACAACAACAAAAACCCAAACCTAATAATAATTGCTTTAGGACCTTAGAAAAAAAACAAGAACATACCAAACCCCAAAGCAGTGGACAATAAGATACAATGGAAATAAAAGCAGAAGTTAATAAAATGGACACTAAAAGAGCAATACAAAGAATCAAAGAGTTGGGTTTTTTTGTAAAAATAAACAAGACTGACAAAATATTAGCTGATGACAAACTATTAGTCTTCTATTTATAAACAGAAGTCTCAAATTTATAAAATTAAGAGATGAAAAGAGGGAGGCTACTATAGATTCCAACAATATCCACAGAATCATTAGTAGTTAGTATGAAAAATTATATCTCTGAAAATTTAGAAGAAATGGGCAAATTTCTGTCCTGGGCTATTAATGTTAAATAAAGAAGACACAAACAGGTCAAACAGATCTGTAACAGTAACTGAGAATGGAGTAACAACATCTCCCAACAAGGAAAATGTCAGGATCAAAAGAATTTGCCACCAAATTTTACGAAGAGTTTCAAGAAAAGTGA
The DNA here is from genome assembly GCF_000317375.1 of Microtus ochrogaster. Classification (NCBI taxonomy): domain Eukaryota; kingdom Metazoa; phylum Chordata; class Mammalia; order Rodentia; family Cricetidae; genus Microtus; species Microtus ochrogaster. The sequence continues at coordinate 21,870,160 of NC_022013.1, forward strand.
ACACCAATGCTCTCAAATCTGTTCCATTACCAGGAAGGGAGGGAACACTGTGTTAAACTTCCTATAAGCTACCATTACCTTGATAACCAAACCAGGCAAGACACAACACAGACACAAAAACTGTTGCAAACTGAATTTAAAAATGCATTAAGATCATACACATGACTAAGTTTTGTTTTTATTTCAGGGGTTTAGTTCAACATTCAAAACATTAACTATGACATAGTAGATTTAAGGACAGAGTCACATGAGCATCAAACAAACACCCCTAACAAAATTCAACATCCCTTCATGATAAAAGCTCAGAAGAAACAAGAAAAACAAAACAAAAAACTTCAGTATAATAAAAAGCTGCCTGGCAATCTTGTCTACTTCCCCTACCCAGGAGGATAGCTATATGTTTTTCTTTGGGTTCACCTTCTTATTTAGCTTCTTTAGGATATCAAAA
>NC_022013.1:21872002-21905293 GCF_000317375.1 Microtus ochrogaster
AGGACTTTGGACTTTCCACAAGGCAGGGAACCCTGACTGCTCTTCAGACTCGAGAGGGAGGGGGAGAGGAGTGGGGGGAGGGGGGAGGAGTGGGAGGCTGGGAGGAGGCGGAAATTTTTTTTTCTCAATAAAAAAAAATCTTTAAAAAAAATTTAAAATCAACACCAAAAAAAATAAATAAATAAAAAGCTGCATTACAAACTCATAGGCAAGATTATACTGCATAGGGAAAAACAGTCTTTCCCCCTCTTAAACCTAGAACCTACTACATTTTGTAAGTGAAACAGATAATCCAGACAAAAATGAATCCCATTGGAGTGGGACAGGTCAATAGTAATAGGAGGCAGGGAGACACTGAAGGCTATCTGTTAGTCTGAACTTCATGTGTGTTTCAGTTTCTTAGAAAGATGCATCTTACACTAAGAAAGAAAGCTCAAAACAACATCCATGAAAGAAAAATCACATCTAAGTTTTCCCTTTTAAGTTATCATCGTAACTGCTGTCTTGGCAAATCTCCATCTGTTGTCACCCTTCAGGATAATGCCTTGAATGAAAATGTGTCTTCAGGTTCTCGTCTCATTTCTAAAACATTTACTGAAGTTATTCAGAAGGTGAATGCCTACTGCATTTCCAAGGCTGAACATTTGAGGCACTGAAACTGTATCTAGGTGAATTTGGGCATCCTCAAGTTGACTGGGACACATAAGGAACAAAAGACAAAAAGGCAAAGAGGACACTCAGTAGACATAAAATGAACTCAGGAGGAAAAGCAAGCAATGGCTTAGAAAGAGAGAGTCAGCACAGTAAGGTGCTTGCAAGCATATGCCCTTAAACAACAGCAAATCCCAGGAGCTGGAGAGTAGGAAGAAGGCCTGTGTGGTTCCCAGATGGCTGGGCTGGGACGAGAGGTAACAGAGCTCATCTGAAAGTTGGCATGCAAACACTGAGAAGAGGAAAGCAGCCTAGTAGGAAATGAAACAGTCAGCAGTACCCTACAGGAAATGCCGAAACAAGAAAACTGCTGATTAAATGAGAAAGAGGAACTTAGCAGTATAAAGCCAATTCATCAGGAATCAGTGTAGTGTTAGAAGTCTTGACCTGCCTTAGAATCCCAGTATTGAGAAGGGAAAAAGCTCCAGGGGGTTTAATCATGAATATAACATTTTCTTGACACTTCAGGTGCCAGAGTTGGATCTAAGAGGAACACACTGCCAACTTTAGAGTATTGAGTAGATCTCCCCAGCTACAATGGTGGTTTATAGCCTCTTCTCTCTGTGCATATTAATTACAGGAGCAGCTATTCCCATCCATCATGGCCCATGAACACTTTTTAAAAATAGAGATACTTGCCAGGTGTAGTGGCGCAAACCTTTAATCCCAGCACTCGGGAGGCAGAGGCAGGTAATCTCTGTGAGCTCAAAACCAGCCTGGTCCACAGAGCAAGTTCCAGGGCAGCCAGTTTCTAAGGAAGAAACTGTTTCCAAAAACAAAAACAGCAAGAGAAAAATCCATATCCTTTTGGATAGCAGGAGGATTTCAAGTCCAAAGCTAGCCTGGGCTACATAGCACATCTCAAAAAGGTTTTGATTATTTCTTTCATTGTAGGGCTTCTGGTGATTTTTTTTTTTTTGCATTTTCTTATGTGTAAATATCTTTAGTTGACTTTCATTTCTTAAAGATACTTCTTTCCATTGTCTTCTATTTTTTAATTGCTCTTTGAAAACTCAGCAGTTAACTTTGCTGTTTGCTTCTTTGAGGGCAGCTAAATCCCCTTCCTCTGCTGTGAGATTTTTCTGTCACAGCTTTCATCAATTTGACCATAATTCACCTACATGCAACTTTCTCTGTATTCACACAACTTGGAGTTCATCAAAGCTTTCTTGCTCTGGAATAACATGGTTGTTGGAGGCAATTTATAGCCATCTTTCCCTTCAAATAATGCTTTTCTCCGTTCTCTTTGCTTTCTTTTGGAACTTCAAGTTCTAAGTTTATCCCTGTGGTATTCCAGAGTTTGTGAAATTATAATCAGTCTCCTTTGTCTCCCTGCACCCCTAGCTACACCTCGTACTAGGAAGTGAATTCAGGGTCCCATACATGCTAGCAAAAGTACTCTATCTCTGGGCTATACTCCCAGACCTTTTAAACATTTATTTTGAAACAAGTTCTCACGAAGATGTCCAGGCTGGCCTTGAACTCACTATGTAGCACAAAGAAGCCTAGAACTCTCAATCCTTCTGCCTTAGCCTCCAGAGTAGATTATAGGCCTTCACCATTAAGCCTGGCTTTTCCTTTGTCTCCGTTTCAGATTTTGTTTGTTTAGCCCTTCAAGTTTATTGAAAGTTCTGCTCAGCTTCTTGCTCCTCAGTTGTCTTCTAGAATGGCAGATGCTTCTTAAGGGAGAGTAACTCCAATGAAGCATAAAGTTGGGCCAAAGTACCTAAAATGGCCTATCTTTAAACACTGAACCATAAGTTTAAACACTGAACACAGAGATTACTTTGTAGCCGTCACCAGGTTTGGTACAATTCTAGATTCCCAATAAACACTGTGTTATGTGCTTTACATGGAAGAATGAATGGCTAGTGGTAAAAATAAAGGGCTTGCTGCACTTAGCCCTTTAAGTTGTTCCCTTCTCAATACATTCTGGGAAAACAAGAGAGAACAAACCTCAGGTTTTAAATATGGTTCCTCTTATTTCCCCAGGGGCTTTTCAAAATGCATACTCTATAAAGAGGAGGTTGAATCTAACCCAAATAAAGGGTATCTTTTGAAATCAGCTAAGTGATTGAGAATCAAAACTTAGGGATCATTTGGTGACTCAAATCCCACCTGATAGAGAAATTCGACACAAAGCTCTGCAAATAAACATATAAACAAGCTTTAAACAGGGCAGGCATGGCAAATACCTATAATCCTAGCACTGAGGAAGTGAAGACACAGGATCCTTGGGGCTTGTTGACCAGTAGTGTTGCTGAACTGGGAAGCTTCAGAAGCGAGAAACCCTATCTCAAAAAAACAAGGTCAAGGGGCAGGCAAGATGGTTCAGTGGCAAATGCGCCTGCTGCCAAGCCTGCCAACCTGAGTTCTATTACCACATGGTAGACAGAGAGATCCATCTCCTACAAACTGTCTTTTCATTCCCACTGTCATTGCTACCAAATTGCATTCTCTCATTACCCCATTTGTAAACCACAGTCCCATAGTCTCTGAAACCTACTCTCACAATAAAGTTCCAGCTCCTTAGTCTGGAATCCAGGGGTCATTCTGGCATTGTTTCAAGCAACTTATCAACACAGTAATTTAGCTGACCATCTTATTTATCACCATTATCCTGCTTGAAAATCTTGAAGCCTGTTCCTTCCACATGTAACGTCCTATTCCAGCATCTCTTTTCACTCACTAAAAATCCAGCTCAAATTTCATCTTGCTACTGGGCACACGTGTGCCAATATATAGATAACAATGTTCATGTTGTAAGTGGAAAAATATCCCCACCATCAAAAAAAACAAAAAAGACCAAAAAGAAAAAAACCCAGAAAACCAGCTCAAATGTTCATCAAAATAAAATAGATAAATCAATGTAATATATTCATAAACAGAACTCAATAGTATTAAAAGTAAGTTCAGGCAGCCCTTTATGAAATAGGAATAAATCTCATAAACCACACCAAAAAGAAAAGGTTAAGACCCAGACTCAGCCTATAGAAAGGTGAGATGAAGGAAGGCTGATGGCTGGGTTGATCACTGGTGACTGAGATTTAATGAACTACACTTCCATAATTATGCTTCTAGGTGGGTGAACATCTGGGGGTGCAGTAGTGTGCCTGACAAGGGCGTGAAAGCTCTCAATTCCAAATTTTTTTCCAAATTTATCTCCGTTTTACTATATTGTAGCCTTTTATAATAAAATAATTGGGATATGTACGCTGTTTTCCTGAGTTCTGTGGGTTGCTGTAACAGATGATCAAATATACAGAGGAGTGTTACGGAAATTTTACTTTATAAATAATACATTAGAACCACAGGTGACAATCTGAATTTTTAATGAGGATTTGAAGGGAGGTGGGTAGTCTTGCAGAACTGAAAATGTGTGCTAACTAGAGGCAGAAAATACTAGAAGTGAAGTAAATTATAGGGTACCCAGTTGCATCTTCAAAGAAACAGAGAATTAGCCGGGCAATGGTGGCGCACGCCTTTAATCCCAGCACTTGGGAGGCAGAGACAGGCGGATCTCTGTGAGTTCGAGACCAGCCTGGTCTACAGAGCTAGTGCCAGGACAGGCTCCAAAGCCACAGAGAAACCCTGTCTCGAAACCCGCCCCCCCCCCCAAAAAAAAGAAACAGAGAATTGCTTAGTGTGAGCAAGTCTCCACACATGGTATATGAAGTGAAATACTTAGAGTAATAGAGTATTGAGAAGAAAAAGCCATTTTGCCTACCCAATAAATAAACTTACACTATGTTGTTTAGAGGCAATACTAGGGGATATAAGTAAAGAAAGACAAGAAAATAATTATCACAATTGAGAGAGCAGGAGCGATACAAAGGGTTGTAGTTCAAGAAGCGCACACCAGAGCCTTTTAAGTCCTGCTAAAAAGTTCAATGCATTGACCTGTGTGAGCAGTCACTTAAGAATATGGTTTATAATTGTTCATTCATTATATGCTACTTAACACACTTTACATCTCATAAATTTCAAAAAGTAGGGGTGAGGAGTTCTATGATTAATAGTATCTTTGAAGGCTACAGAAATGATGATGTTTTGGGGGTGTTTGGTAGTGTATATTAGCTCACTGTCTTCATTAAACAAGCAAGCTATATATGAAAATTTCCTTTACTAGATGAACTGTATTCTTCAGCAACTATTACCTATGCCATCTGCAGAGCCCTTTTCATACCTATATTGCCATGATAAGAGTTATTCATGCAAACATCTTCCTCCCTTTCAACAACATAGGTTTCTGAAGTATCTGGATTTAATTATGCAATTAGTAATTAAAACAATAATTATACCTCCTACTTAGTGTTTAATATGTGCTAATTTATGTCATAATTTAATTTAACTCTTGCAACAACTTTATCACTATCTCCATTTTAAAGATGCTAAATCTTAGAAAGGTCAAGTGATTTGTCCTGGTAACAGCTACTAAATGGCAGAATTGGAATTTGAACTCATAAACTGTTCCACACCACCCATACTATATATTCGTATCTTAAATAAGTCTTACTAGATGAAAACAAGGGGAAGAATGTCCATGAATTTTGACAGCAAGAAAAAGATAAATAGCACGTTTTTCCCTCAAAGATCTTTGAAGAAGAGGGAATAGAAAAATAGTAAGAGCCAAAGTTCATAGATAGCACCAAAGAAATGGTGTTTTCCAGACAGAAGAGGGAAGATGCAAATATGAACTCATAGTATTTGGACAGCATGCACAAGACCCTTGCAAGATCAAGCAAGACAAATTGCTTTACCAGCATGGTAAAAGGTTAGATAGGCATGAAATTCCATCACTAGCTGAGGAGCAAGTGGCATTCAATAGCTGCTAGGAGAGGGAGTCAGTTTTTCTTAATGATGGGACCCCTGGTAGGTCAACTCCAGAGCATGCCCTACTCCCAAAAGTAGTTAGGCAACACAAATTGGACTAAATGAGGATTTAAAAAAAAAAAGAAAACTCAAAGTTAGGTGAGTTGGAAGGAGAGGGTAGATACTGGATGTGTGTGGGAAGTATGAATATGATCCAAATACAATGTAAGAAATTCTCAAACAATTAATGAAAAAGCAGTTATTTAAAAAGATAGTACTAAAGAATATTATTTGTGTTATCAAATGTTAGTTATAGTGATGGCGGCAGAAAGAAAGCAGCCATAGGCCTTTCTGTATTTCTTCTTTATGGGCCAGGATTGTTTCTCAATTTGGAAATGAGGGGCATGACCTCAGCTGGCCTCTCATCTGGTCATCTCTATCTACCAACTCCTGTGGATAATACCTGAGCTATGCCTCAAGCATGTATGGAACTGTAGGTCATGGTAATATTTAACAAGAACATTCATTCTCCATAGGCACTATGAAGTTCAAAAAAAAAATGTCCATTGTATCTCTGTGCCTTTTTTTTCAAATGCCACCCCATAATTTAATCAATATATTCTTTTATTTTGCAGAAAGGATTGTCAGTTCCATATTCCTTATGGAATAAGGGCTTCACAGTCAAATATGCAGGGTTGAAATAAACAATCTGAAAAGCCAGGGACAGGCTCTCCAAGCCAGAGCACACCAATCTTCTGTATAAAACCTAGACAGAAGGGAGTAAACTAAGCCTGCAGTTGTATCATAATTTTAAATTATTCCCAAATATTTTAAAGAGGTTGAGAACTATTTTATTATACAGAAATCTAAAAGAAAGTTAAGAAAATGAATAAATATAGAATCTTACATTTTTTTAAAATCATAACCATATTTCTAGAATCAAAAGAAAAAAGCAAGCTTGTCACAACTAAGACTGATCTTTTTTTAAACCTTGGGCCCCAACTACTCATTTAAATGTTGTAAAAATATGAATGAATGTTTCAGTTGTTTTGCCCAAGAACCAACTTTTAATTCCAGTTCTTCAAACATTTCTCTAGTCTACAGGTAATATCTAGAAGACAATGTCAAAACTGTGGTAGAAAATAATGAAACCACTAAGAAGATAAACAAAGCAACAATATGGAGTCCCAGTCATGATTCAGGCTAATTACTGGTCCAATGCTCTTTTTCTATGCTGCAGCATCTTTCAAAATGTTTCATCATTCTTTATTACTTTCCACAGCTAACTTGTGAATGTCAAATTCAAACTTCTGAGGCACAGGTCTTATGGGTTAGAAGGCAGGCTTGGAGAACGCAAACCATGTGAAGAGATGACCTGAAAGCACGCTGAAATTCCTTTCTCCTGGGACAGGAAGTCCATTGCCTTCAGCATCTATTTGGCAGTTTAATACATTCAAATAAGCAGTGGAGGAAATATATCCAAAGGACTACTGTTTCAGATGGAACATTAGGTATTTTCAGAAACTCAGCAGGACTCCAGAATGCAGGAGGCCTTTCAGAGCAAAAGCACAGGTATCTCTCAATTCCTTCTCTTTTTCTGCCTAGCTCAGACTCACTATTGATCTCAAATCAGAAACAACCCTAAGTGCTCAGACTAATTCAAAACATTTCAAGTACTTCCATATCAAACGCCAATTGTGAAAACCCAAAAAAGTTGTTTTAAATTCTCTAACAAAGTTATTTTGCAAAAGTTTACTCTCTTAAGTAAACAGTCACCTTTTCCAGGTTCCTTCTTAAGGCAAAAACTAAGTCTTTGATTCATTCCTCTCTCTCTCTTTGCTGGAATCCTAGAATCCATACAGTAGCAGAAGAATCAATAATTTCAGCTGAGAAGTATCTTTTGAGGTTATAGCTACAGTACACACCTGTATAAGCCCAACACTCAGGGAGTAAGGCAGGGGGATTAAAGTTAGAGGTAAGCTTGGGCACATAGCAAGTCCTGCCTCAAAGAATGGATGAAGAGAGATGATATTTACATACTCTCACATTTCCTCATAAGACATTTATTAAAGCACAAAAGAAAGTCACCACTCTAAATAAGCGATCGACATTAATACTACCAGAGATGGGACAAACCTAGGCAATGCCTCCTACTGTAATGTACTGAGAAGAAGGCAGTACCACATCTATGATGGGATGCCAGACTGTTTATCCTGAATCTAATCATGAAAAAACATCATATAGGGAAAAAAAGTGAGAGATACCTATAAAATAACTGGCAACTACTCTTCAAAAATATCAAAACCATGAAACATAAAGATAGACAAAGGGACTGTCAAGAGATCAGAGACTAAGGAGACAGTTTACCTCAACACACCTGTGATTCTGAATGGTACCCAAATGAGACCAAAGGCCAGAAATTGGGTGTCAATGGGATAACACGTTACATCTGAATAAGAGCCACAGATTAATCATGTTGACGTACTGATTTTAAACATTGTGCATGCTTTACGAGATCTTAGCACTTGGAGATTTGTATGAAAAAGCTGCACAGGGATTTTTCTCCTTCTTTAAAATCAAATTTATTTATACCTGAAGTTATTTCAAGATAAAATGTTAAAATAACACTACAAGTGTTAAGTCACACTGGATTCAGGTATGATAATTCCACGGGATTAAAAGAAACAGTACCTCAGGCTTACATAATTTTTTACCTTCTTGTATGAAAAAGGAAAGGAGAAAAAAGTGCTTAAGGTTTTAGAGGAGGTTGTGATAAGTACAAGTTCCTGAAGACTTCAAACTCAGTCAAACGTTATTGTTCAAGTCCCATTCTTCTTGACTCCTTCACATACCAAGCATTTACGTAAGTTGTGAAGTTCCTCTTGTCTATTTAATGTGTTCTCTCCTCTTTTCTAATCTTCAGTCTTCTCTCAAATGGCCTTTAATTTGAATACTTACTTTCTGGTCTCAATGTCCATTTTACATAATTTGTTTTCAGGTCTTCCTTCCAGCTTTTGCCCTCACAAATGCTTCCCTTTCCAATATCTGAAATGGAACTCAGGAAGTGTGATAATAAGTCCTGGAGTGAGCTTTAAATAGATTTAGAAGACCTGGGAGATTAAGTTCTATCTTTACCACTACCTGAATGACTCAAGGCAGGTCACTTCTTGGTTCTCAGAGTCTTTACTAATTACAAGGCTGGATTAGAATGAGTGGCTGTCCCACATACTTTCCTATGTGGGCTTTGAACAAATAGGAAGTCCAACTTCCCACTGCTCAAGCCAAAGTGCTAGGAGCCGTCTTAACTTCTTGTTTTTCTCCTGTGCCACATTCAATTTAGCAGCAAACCCTATTGGTTCCATCTTTAAAAATACATCCTTAAAGTTAACTACTTCTCAGTGTTGCCATAGTCACCATTCTGCTTTAATCTATCTTCTCTGACCTGAACTATTTGCAGAAGCATCCTTTAGTCATCTTTTCTCCCTGATTCTAGTGTGTTTCTCCTTCTGTCCTTTAAACCCATAAGCAAGCTGCTGGGCTTAAGCAGCTTCCTGAGGCAAGCCTCTGGTCCTATCTCATACTCAGCACACATCCTCCCTACTGCAACTCTAACAGATAAGCACATTCATAACTCACAGTGTTCATATGTGCCATTTTATCAACAGCAATATCCATAATTTTCTCCAGGAATCAGTTCAAATACCAGCTTAGCAGTGAGCTCTTTCCTGGTCACTCTATATAAAATAGCAATATTCCTGGGACCTTTGGGATAACTGCCTCATTTTATCATATCACCAGCACACACACACACACACACACACACACACACACACACACACACACACACACACACACACACCACATGGGGTGGGGGGAGGAACTTTCTGATGGTGTTTCTTTTACTAGAATACAAGCTCCATGAAGGCAAGCACTTTTTTGTTATTTTCTTGTGCCAGCTGGTACTTAGAACATAGAAGATACAAGTATCTATTAAATAAAGTCAAATTTAACTACTTTCCTGTATGCTCCTTCAAGCACATCTACAATATCTTGCTCTGCCTCTTAGTAGATCTCATAGTTTCAGTTTCCATCATCTCCCTGAGTTACACTAGCAGGATTCCTAGCAGTTTCTTCCATTCTAAACTAAGTGAGATATTGCCACCAATATGACCAGAAAATATTGTCTTCAAGATATCACTGTTCTCCCTAACATGTCCAGTGTTTTTTTTTTTTTTACTATATATACTTAACTCTCTGAACCCCACCCAAAGCTCTTGACACTCATGCTCCAAACGATCCCGATATACTTTCCCACTGCTTGCCAAAATACAGCCTTGGTGCTATAAGATCAGTGTCACTGATGGCGTTTCTAATATAGACCCCCCAAAATTCAGGACAGGAAGTTAAAAATCAAATAATATGGTAACATTCAAAAGATATTTTCATCAGATAAGAAGTAAGTTGATAATTGAGAATCCTGGAAGTGAATAATTAAAAGAATGAAAAGCTCAATTCTTTTCCCTCTAATGGATCTTACTTGACTCACTTTCATGAATCTGCTCAATTTCCTAGTTCCTATAGACAAGAAATTATAAATTACCAATCAAGAAACTGCTATCTTATCAGAAGCTCAACCTAGCTATGTGGCTGAGAAGTAAAGACTCTGACTTCTACAGCATTTTTATAGTGTCAATCTAAACACTGAGCAACTGGAGACAATCACATAATACCACTAAATTGAACAGATTGAACTAGTAGTGATTAATTACGCTTCTAGATTTAAATACAGCATTTTTTTTAAAAAAATACTTTTTATTTTAAAAAGTCCATGAAAGAAGGGTCAGGTAAGCCATGCAATTTTTCTTGCCTTGAGAACAAACACCGAGGCTCATAGAACAAACACCACTAACTCAGAGAGTAGCAAAATAGAGAATGTTCCTACTGCTTCTACTCTCTACCCTTAAAATGAACATCAAAAGGGAAACAAGGTCATGGGAAGAGGCAAGACAGGAATGGATGGGATATTTCTATGGGTGCAAGGACTGGCTTATTCTGACTTCTGAGAAGAGATGATTAAAGCTAGATATTAGATTTCTTAGTTTGTCTACTTTATTTCCTTTCTAACATATGTGATAACAATGCTGTTAAGAGAGACTAACTTAGAGATGCAAAGACCACTCCAACTGGGGGAAGGTATACAATGTGCATTAGTCTCCAGGAACGCACCCAGATATCATTTGGTCACAACAGCTCTATTTTCTCCCAGTTTTTATTTTTTAATTTAATTAATTAATTATTATTATTATTTTTTTTTTACTAATTCCTGTGATGTTCTAGGAAGAACAAATAAAGATATGAGTGATTTCTTCATTGTAAATACAAGAAACTAATATCTGGCATACTAACAACTATACTGAGCAATCCAGGGCCCAGTCTTAGGCAAAGCTTTGAGACCATTCTTAGCTAAGATCAAAGACAACAACAAATAAAGAAAAAAAGTGAAAAATTATGTTTTTCTTTACATTAAATAGAATAAATAGAAGTAGGGTAATACTGAATGAAACTGTAGGCTACTTAATCACCTTAAAAACAAGTCACTCCCTGAAGATATCAAATAGAATTGGGATTACTTCTGCATATATAAGAGCATGGTCCAATAGAGTCAAGGCAATAGAGATATAAGAACCCAAAGAATGTATGAGGACACCAAGGGAAACAGAATGCTACACAGTTATAGAAAGTGATGGATATTTTTTGTTTGTTCGTGTTTTTAAAAAGCTGCAATGATATGGAAAAAAAGATGTTTACAAAAGATGTTAAATAAGAAAATATGCAAAATTTTCTCATATATTTCTTGTGCACAACAAAATGGACATCATATAATCCTCATTTTCCACAAAATACATAGAAAAAATCTGAAAGAAAAATATCAAATTGTTCATAATGATTCCAAATAATTATTACTTTCTATTTATTGCTGTTTTCTCTCAGTGTCTTATTAAGTAGCTCAGCTGGCTTCAATTCACCATATAGCCTGCATTACCCCTGAACTCATGAACTGCATTACCTCCTACACTCATCCTCCTGAGCACTGAGATCACAGGTGTAAATATGCAGGTGTAATTAAGGAGGTTTACACCAAGCAAAAGGGAAAAAAAGGACGAGCAAGCTTCCTGTCTGTGCTTTAGTACCTCAAACCACACACTAACGGGTAGGATCCAAAAGGCTATCGGCTGAATGAATTCCCACAAGATGAATCCAGCTACACGTACTACTTATACAATAGAAAATAAAGTGACAAACAAAATACAACTAAGCTCCAGGGCTGGTTTGTCTATTTCAAAATGAAATTAAAAACAAAAACCAGAAAAATATCACTATTCTTGTTCCTGGGATTTAAGAGTAACTGCTTGGATAACTTCATGGTCAGAAGCCATGAAGAAGAATGCTTTTAGGTTCCTACAGTATGATCTTTCAAGGCTAGAATTTCAGTTTGGATAATTAAAATTAATCAATGTCTGGATTTTAACTTTGGATAAATACTGAAGAAAGCTGGTTGTACAAATAATTTGTAGAGCACACAGGGAAAACAAAGAAAGAAAAATAAAGCAGTGGCACACACTTGAAATCCTAGCATCTCGGTGGCAAAGGCACGGGAATCTTGAGGTCAGCTTGAACTGCACAGCAAGTTTGAGGCCTACCTTGACCTTGAACACTGAGACCCTGTCTTGGGAAAGAAGGGAGACAGAGGCGATCAAAGAAGGGTCTGACTGGAAAAACTCAGGGACCAGAAAGATGTCATTACCAAAGATGATATAAAAATGAGAAACTGGCTAAGCGGTGGTGGCGTATGCCTTTAATCCCAGCACGCAGGAGACAGAGGCAAGCGGATCTCTGTGAGTTCAAAGCCAGCTAGGGCTACAAGAGCTAGTTCCAGGGCAGGCTCCAAAGCTACCAAGAAACCCTATCTCAGGAAACCAAAAAAAGAAAAAAAAAATGAAGATTCTGTTTCAGAAGAAGGAAAAATTTAAGTTCTGTTTTCATTTTAAATAAAAATCATGTCCAGACATACTGGTAGAATAAAGGGTTATTCCTGACAAAGATAAATTAGAGAACCAAAAGAAGCTAGTTCTGCAAGAAAGGAACTGAAATCAAGAGTGTATCTTCTCTCTGGACAAGCTGAGCAAGAAGAGTAGTAACACAATAGAAAGCCTAGCCTGATAACAGCATCAAAATGAATGACTGCGGGATCCATAAGCCATTAGTCCTTGCACAAGACCTGGTTCCGCAGCTTGACCACATGACTACTTCCTTCATGCACATGGGCAGCAGAGCATGATGGTGTGAAGAAATGACTCAGAGGATACTGACTGCTTAAACTTGAGCCGCAATTCTTCTGTCAGCCAGATGTATAACCTTGAAGAAATTGCCCAAGCCCTCTGCCTATGCTCATCTATAAACAAAATGACAAAAGCAGTCTCACTTCAAAGGCCTGTTGTGTTGATTAAATGAGCTGTACATAAATACTTAGCAAAGTCCCTCGACGTAGCTAGCACTCACTTCGTTTTAGTTATAATAATCATTTTTATTACTTCTGTGAACCTTGTAATAAAAAAATATTGGTACCAAGTTGGCTTGCATACTATTAGTACATTGTTACAAACCAGTGTCTGTTCGCTTGGTGCCTGGTGAGCTATATTAATAACCTCTCCTTTTCACAGAATATAAGAGGCACAGAGATGGTAATTGACAACATGAATAATTATCAGCTGATATTTAAACTACCTGATAGATGGCTGAACATCCCTATGACAGCATCATATATATTTATAACATCTTATATTTTTTTTATTTCATGTGACAAAAAAATTATAGGGCAGAATTGAGGGTTTAGATTGTGAATGCTTATGGAGTGTCTAGTTAACCAAGGGATTAGCTAAACATTTCCTAGTGTGATTCAACACAAAGTAACTGATAATCATCCAGGCCAGTGTGAGCTTGACAGATTCTGAATCTCTCCCCTCCTCCCTCCCTCTCATTCTCAGTGCTCCCTCTCACTATAATGATGATTATTATTATTATAGTAATATAAAACTTCATTTAGGTATTTAGAACCAACTTCCAATGCATAGGCAGAAGTCAAGCAACAGTAAATTTTACAGGATAACTGCTTCAACAAATTAATGTCACTGAAAGAGACTGGCATTAAGTTAATGCTGGTCTAATTTCCTAATTTCCCTAAATTTCTAGAATGTACATATACTGTAAGACTTAAAGATTACTCATAAGAGTAGAGGGAAAAGGATACAAAAAAGGAACAGGAAAAGGGGAAGAAAAACAGAAACTAAAGGAATGAGAGGAGAGAGTGAACAGCAGGCTCTGGTGTGAATTCATCCCTGAAAGCCTGGCTTGTGATCAGGTACAACAACCTGATTTTAAAGTTATTGACTATATATTCTGAAACTTAGGGTGGCGCTATGTTGTAGAAGAAACGGCATGGGAGTTCAGATTTCAATGTTATTTCATCCTGGTCTTACAAGAGTATTTTAACAATGAGAATTTTAACTTCTTAGCTATATATGAGGAAGAAAAAAATATAGTATAATGTTCATACCAATATTAATAACACCAGTTTTAAAGTAAAACCTACCCAAATGCCATCAGGAGCAGAACAGTTAAGCCTAGAAGGTCCAGTCTCAGAAACTGCTCAGCTCCAAGCAAACTGGGAAGGGTGTTCATCTCAGGGATTACTGAGCTATATGCTTTATAATATGTATTCTTGAAGTATTGAATACTTCCATGAGAAGACAAAAGAATTACAGCAAATACCCATTTACTCTACGGAGTGGCAAACATATCACCAATGGATGAAATGGAGTTAGCAGTACTGAGCATCACCACTTTATGTAAAGCTTGTGGAGTCCTAAGGGAGGTGAAATACCTTAACAACCCCAGGGCAAATCACCCTACTGAACTGGTTCAAGCTAGTTTCCAGTAGTCTGTTTACAGTAGTCACTGATATATTTAGTGACTGCATGGTTTTCTAATTTAGGGCGACTTACAAAGCTGTACTTAGACACTTGTTTTCTACTATCCACACCCTGTACCCCTTCCCTTATTGTGCTTCTTCAAATTCTCTTATTCTTTCAGTTTCTAAAAATTGATTTACCACTATATCTTGGAAAATTTTATATCTAGCACTGTGAGCTCCTTAATAAAGAACAGCTAGATACAAAAGAATTAAAACATCAAAAAGGCAAACATATAAGCTCACCTCAGCAAAAAACTTCAGCTGCCTAAATCAAAAATAATCCTGGACACCCAGAGAGATAGCTCTAGGGCAGCACATAGACAGATGCTGCTTGGTGTCACAGAAAACAAAGCCATGAACAGCTGTGGCTTCAAGATTCCTGTGAGTTGGCTTTGGTGGCAAACCTGACCCCTTTATCAGCAGTCTCACCTCTGAAGCACCCAGCAGCCTTCCACTCCCTACTCTACTCAAATAATTCAGCTTTACATCCTATTTGCTTCTCCAAAGACAATCTCTTCATCAGAAATGAGAGAATAAAGTTTCAAGTAATCGAAACAAATTCTATTTTTTTTTTTGCTTGTTTGGTATGTGTGTGTGTTTGCTACCAAGAGGATAAACTATAACTGGAATGGCTGTCTACAAAGCAAAGCATCATAAAATGCTCTTAGTGATTGAAATGAGGAAGAAATTCTATCACTAACAGATACTGAGTTCAGTGGGTGACAGGTGATGGAGGGGGACAGCAGGAGGATTAAATCACTCATATATTCTTCCAAAGACATCTCCAAGTTAAACCCTTTCTCAAAGAGGCAGAATACAAGACCATAACCTTTAGAAACTATTCTTTTCCCATTTATTCAATCAATCAATAGCATAGTCATACCTTAGTGTCTTCAGGGCACTGGTTTATTGAACCCCTGAGGATAACAAAATCCAATGATGCTCAAGTCTCTGACACAGTAGCAAAATATTTGTATACAACCTACTTGCATTTATATCTCCTTTATACTGTAAATAATTCCCAGAGAACTTATATTAAATTGACATAATGTAAATGCTATTTAAGTACTTCTTACACGATTTAGGAAAATAATGACAAGAGAAAAAACTTACACATGTTACAATACACATGCTCACTTTTCCCAAATATTTTGAGCCTGCAGTTAAAAATGTAGAAACAGAAGGCCAGCTATACCTGCCAGAGACAATGACCAATGCATATACAAATATGGGTCAGTTCTCCTGTTATTACTTATGATAATAACACTATAGAATACGCTTCTTATAGTATAATCATCTTTGCTCAGCATACATAGAAAATTAATTACCCATCCAAAGGGCAACATATACTGCTTTTAATTTTAAATCTCTTTTACTACCAACCCTATTTCTTTGATGTGTTAGCTAATTTTATGTGAACTTAACATAAACTAGAGTCATCTGAGAGGGGGGAACCTCAAGAGAAAATACCCTCACCAGACTAGCCTGTAGAGAAACCTGTAGGGGTGTTTTCTTCTCTTTTCTCTCTGTTCTCTGCTCTCTCCCCTCTCACCCTCACTCCTCAACAGGGTTTCTCTGCGAAACAGCCCTGACTGTCCTGGAACTCAGAGATCTGCCTGCTTTTGCCTTTTGAGTTCTGGGATTAAAAGCATGCACCACCATGACTGATTTTTTAAAATATGGAATGGTCCAGCTCACTGTAGGTGGTACCACCTTTGGACTGTAGAGGAAAGAAGTCTGAGCAAGTTACAAGGAGCAAAAGTCGGTAAATAAGCAACATGGTTTCTGCATCAGTTCCTGCTCTCACTTCCCTTCCCATGCCTCCAAGTTATGTTTGGTCATGGTGTTTTATCACAGCAACTGAAAACTCAACCAAGATAGTTGCTGTCTAAAAATCTGACCAGTTGTAGTAATTCTCTTGTAACTAGAGTACTGTGCCAGCAAGGTTACTTCTGCTTATGGCTCTCAGGAAGAATTTGTGTCTTTGCATTTTCTAGCATCTAGCCCATAATCTGCTCCCACATGTTAAACCACTGGCACAGCATTTTCTCCCTGTAACTCTTTATCACATGGCCTCCTTCTCTTCTAACTGCAATCTCCTCTCAAAAGGACACTTCTGACTACATTTAGAGTCTATCTGGACACTCAAGGATACACTCCTCAGCAAAAAATTCTTAATTTAATCAGAAGCTGTTATGAATATCCAGGTACAGGATTGGTGCAAACATATGCCTTTATTTCTCTTGAATAAATGATAAGAAATATCTAAAAATGCCAAGTCAAGATGGTGAGTATATGTTTGAGGAGTTATCAAACTATTTTCCAAAGTGATTATTATTTCACACTCTTACAAGCAACACAAGATGTCTACACATTTTCAACAATACTTCATATTGTCAACTTTTCATTTTAAGCACTTTAGGGAATTGATAGCATATGTGCATATTCTAATATGTATACACCTGATGATGAACGACATCTTTTCATATGCTGATGGTCATTTATATATCTTTATTAGAAAATTGTTTACTAAGATGTTTTGCCTATCTAAAAAACTTTAGGTAGTATGTCTTTTTATTACTGAATTTTAAGTTTTTTATTCTCCAGTCTGATACAAGACTTTGTCCTATGTATGCTGCTATGATTTGAATGTGCTTAATCCTCAATGTTGTAATAGTGAGAGGTGATTAGGTTAATGGATCAGTATCTTTATCATGGGAGTAGGTTTGTTATTTCAGGATTAAGTTTCTGATAAAAGGGTGAAAATAACCAACCCCTCTCTTTCTCTTTCTGCTCCATCATCAGTGCCATGCTTTCACCATGCTATGACACTCTAAGAAGAAGGCCCTTGCCAGATGCAATCCCCTGTGAATTTTGTCTCCATAACTATCAAAAAATAAACCTCAATTCTGAATAAATTATTCAGTTTCAGCATTTTCTTGAAGTTGGTGGCTTTTTGTTTTCTTTAAAATATCTTTTCAAAAAGTTCAGGACTTGATGAAGTCTGACATCATTTTTTTCCTCTTACACCTCATGCTTTTGAATATTCTAAGATACCATTTTCTATTCAAGGTCACAAAGATTTTCTTAAATTTCCCAAGTAGCTTTTATGCACAGGCAAAGTTGAGAACTACTAGTCTGTGGGGAATGTGACCTAGCTTTTTAAATTTAACCTGAGTTTCTGCCAGAGAAAATTAGAGCACTAAAAGCAAATTAAGAATATAGTTAACTGGAAAAACAGGGTACAATCAAGATCCACAGGACACCTTTCTGAAGTGACCAGATTCCAAGCTTAATTGTCTGTCAAGGGCCAGAATAAATGAGCTGGAAAAAAAGCAGAGCCAAAGGTGGAAGGAGGAAGCCAACAAAATTGTCCCTTCCCTCTGAGGGAAACAGCGAACCTACATACTGATAAAAATGGGAAAAATTATTACTCTTCCATGTGGGGGTGAGAGTCACCATTTTTGAAGCTACCATTTTAAATAAACTAAGGTGGTAGTAATAATATTTGTTCAAACTTTGCTTCCAACAGGAGTCAGACAGACTTAGCTTTCATTCAATTGAGGAGATGTCAGGAGCACCAAATATATTCAAGTTTCCCTAGAATCCTAGATAAAGTGGGTCTGTTTCTTAGCTGTGGACAGGAGGCTACTTTCCAGATGTTATATTTAGCATAAAGGAATCTCCAACACAGCTTCATGCAAAATATATAGTATGCCCCAGTAGGTATAACCACAAACCAGAGGGTCAGCAGGGAGTATCCTTAAGAGGGTTCAGCAGCATAGAGGGGCCAATTGTGTAGCCAAATTGACAACCCAAACCAGTTGAATTAGCTATGAGCCTGATTCTTCTCTGTACCTCATATTTAATGAGACTTTGTTTCCCTTCTTCCTAGCAAATCTATACATGGGGAAGAAAACATGCTGCCTATTTCATGACAACTCTGAACTTCTAGCCCACATCATGTAAAAGTAACAACAGAGTTAATGTTTTGGGGAGGCTTGTGTACAAAAGAAAATGTTAGTCCTACTTTCTAGATCCAATGGCAAAGAGAAAGGCCTCTTCCTTGCACACCACAGCTACAGCTTCCTGAGAGGACGTGTCAATGAAAACACGAGCTCTAGATCCAGATGAGAGGAATAAACTACCAGCCTCAATGCATCTTTGCTTAATATCTTCAAGCCTTAGTTTCCTCTTTTATAAAGAGATAATAATAATAACTACAAATACATTGTAAGTATTAAAGGTGATAATATATGTGAAAATGTTTAGCATAATACTCGGCACATATAGATGATTTTTTCTTTATCACTACACTTTATAGACTAGCATTAAAACATAGCCATCCTCAGTAAAATCAGAAATAAAAGTACCTTTACTGAGCCAGTGTCTGTGAAGAAATTGATTTTATTTTTGCTACTAGATATAAACTTAATTGATTTTATTTTTTGCTAATGCAAATTTACTGGTAAAACAAAAGACACTATCTATGCTACGATTCCAGTGTGCTACGTCTTGGTTGCTGGTCACTATAAGAGCCTCTGAAATGATGCGTCTTTCCTCCACAAATGTGGCCTTTCTACTACATAAGTCAGCTCGCTCTATACTCACACTCCACTTGTATTTGTCTTTATCTCAGGGTCTACAACCTTTCAGAAGAAATCTATAGTGTAGGACGGAGGTACCATGAAGATCTATAACCCAAATTGGTTTTTTTTCGGGGGGGGGGAGGGGGTGTTGTTTCTATCTTTAGAGAACTGAAGCATATAATGAAGTTCAGGTCTTGAGTTCAGTTTCTCAAAGTTAGCAGCAGATCCAGAATGAAAAAGGTCCCTTGGAAAAGATCTCTGATCTTATTCATCTTTTATGAAGCACAAAGCATCATAAAACAGAAAAGATGGTCTCTTATCTGATTTCTATCTTTATCAGTGGAGGTCTAATTCTTCAGGTGCAATAGACTCTACACAAGATAGCAGAAAGCTGGTTGCAGAATGTGTTTTTGCCTAGAACTAGAAAGCAGAAAGGCTCTCACCCAATTCAAATAGAATGAGTCTTTTCTTATCTATTAGACAACTTTGTAGAGAGTTCTTTCCATTCACTGGGACCCCAAGGGGAAGAGAAAAGAGATTTTAGAATAATAAACACTGGCCATTCCATAATCCTATTTATATCTCTAATTAGTATTAATATATTGAAACCAAGTTACAATAACCAAAAAACAGTCTTATGATCTGCATTTATACAATTATAATTATAATATGCTTAAAGACAATAAGGAGATAAACCAGGCCAAGTCTATAATACTGCATGATTCTATTCATACAAAATATGAATCTATGCACAACCGAAGTTTGCTATTAGAAATAAGTGCTGTGGCTGCTCCTAGGGCATCCTGAATTGGGAAAGGAAGATAAGTCTTTTGGAATACTGAAATGTTTTGATTCCTGATCAGGGAGCTGGTTGCATAGGTGTATTCTGTTTGTGAAAATATACTAAGCTACAAACTTATCATATGTTTGTTTTTCTTCTATGACAGTGGTTCTCAACCCAGGGTTGAATGACCTTTACAGGGGTCATTTAAGACCATCAGAAGATATAGATGTTTATAATACAATTCCTAACAGTAGCAAAATTACAGTTATAAAGTAGCAATGAAAATAATTTTATGGTTAGGATCACCACAACATGAGGAACTATATTAAAAGGGTGCAACATTAGGAATGTTGAGAACCACTGTTCTATGAAGTATCATAAACAATCTTGAGAATTTTTCTTTACATCATCAATGTAAGAACACAGCTTCCAGAGGTCAATCTTGAGGTCCTGGTTAGTAATGTTATTAATGGAAAGATTTTTCTTTCTAGAGGCTAACATGCCTCAGATCTCTGGTGAAATGTAGATGGGTACCTGAGGAGCCAGGAATACTAGTAGCTTTGATATCTGGCTATTGCTACCACAGACTTCTCTGAGATGTGGACAGGCTACAAATCTCTCTCAGCTAATTTCTCTCTGTAATGAAGAATGTCCCCCATAGTCTTGGACATTTCAGCACTTGATCCCCAGCTGTTGGTGCTATTTGGGATGTTTAGGTGCTGCAGCCTTGCTGGAGGAACTAGTCATTGGGGTGTGCTTTGAGAGCAAAGCCTCACTCCACTTCCAATTTAATCTCTGCTTCACACTTGCATGAGATGTGAGTTCTCAGCTCCCTGCTCCTGCCACCACCATGCCTGATGTCTACTGCCATGCTTCTCCACCATCATGGACTCTTTAGTGCTCTACAACCATATGTCCAATAAGCCCTTCTTTCTATAAGGTGCCTTTTGCCATATTGTTTTATCATAACAACAGAAAAGGAACTAATATACTCCAAGACTAGAAGAAAAGGAAGCCAACAGACTGCCCCAAATTAAGTTAGGCAAATACCTCTCATAGAATTACTGTTCTCAGATGAACAGAGAAAATGAAGGCAGAAACCACCAGTTTTGCAGGGCCGTTTAAAACAGTCTAAGCAAGCTGGGGGGTGGTGGGGGGTGGCACACACCTTTAATCCCAGCACTCAGGAGGCAGAAGCAGGTGGATCTCTGTGAGTTCGAGGCCAGCCTGGTCTACAATAGCTAGCTCCAGGACAGATAGAACTATTATGCAGAAGAAACCCTGTCTCAAAAAAGATAATCTAAGCAGGTGTCAAGGTCACAAAGAGCAAGAGATTACAGCTGAGAGTCCATCTAAAAAAGTTATTTCAGTCACAGAAACATACATTACTGTGTGTTACAGAGCAGATGCTGGAAACCACAGAGATGGCACTAAGTGCCCCGAACAGCAGGCACTGTTGACTGTCACAATAGACTGTCAGGGAGTGTTGACAGTAGTTACCCTTCCCTCTTTTTCAGATGTTATACCCTCAATAACCCACCTCTAAACATAGAGACTGCCTCTTCATAGATGCAGTTAAATACAGAATAGTAGTCAGTCTTTTGTTCAGGACAGTAAAAATGGAAGAAATCCTGTACTACTTCCAAGTCTAATCAAACCTGAAACACTGTCCAATGTTAAAAACTAGGAAATGATTAAGAGCTACAACCACATCAATGACAATTCTGATTATTAAACTATTTTCTCACTTAGCCTCTAATCTTAATACTGGATGTTGTCATCTAGAAGTCAGCAAATAAATAGCTGTATATATTCTCTCCCTGTGACATTCACTTTCTGGAAATGCTCTGGGGAATGTCAGACATGGTATATGTGATGGTCTGAATAAGAATGGCTCCCAGAAGCTCACAGATTTGCATGTTTCATCATTAGGGAGTGGCACTTCTTGAGCAGATTGTTGTAGTAGATTTGGCCTTTTTGTAGAAAGTATGTCATTGGGGGTGGGCTTTATGGTTTTAAAAGACCAAGTCAGTCCTAGACTCTTTATTTTCTTGCTGTCTGGATTTGGATGTAGGCCTCTCAGCTACTTCTCCAGCACCATGTCTGCCTGTGTGGCAGCATGTTCCGTACCAGATGAAAATGGACTAAATCTCTGACACTATAAGCAAGCTCCAATTAAATATTTTCTTTTATAGAAGCTGCTCTGGTCATGGCATCTTTTCACAGCAATACAACACTGATTAAGACTACTACTTTGTACAGTATTCAGGGTCTCTGCTAGCATTCATAACCAAGTCTCATGAAAGAATGACTCCACTGAGAGCTTAAGAAAGGGGGGTTCCTGAGTTCCAAGAGGCTGGTTCCAGTACTAATAGGAAAAGCGGTATTTGATAAAAAGGTCTTAAGTTTATGACAATTATTTTCAGCTTTTCTTTGGTCAAATTTCTCAATCTATATGCAATAAATTAAGTAACAATCAAGTTTCAGAAAGCAGTAAGGTGTCCATGCTGAGAATAACCAAATCCTGGAGTCCAACTGGCTAAGACAGAAGTGAGAAAGAAAAACTAAATTCAAAATATAAACATATAGGAATTGGTAAGGGAACTAGATGAGGAAAACATGACACAACACTAAAGATTCCTAGGTCCCAAGAGTTTCGCAAAGCACAAAGGAAGCTCCCAGAACAGTATCAGTACAAAAAGCTTATGGCTAATGGTGCTGATCCACGACTGTGTCTTCCCAGGATTATCAATTCAGTCTAGAAGGTTAAAACGTTTGCCACTTCAAATATTCTTTTTCTTTAAGACTATGTGGTATAGAATGGTCAGTGGAAAACTTGCTACGTGAAAGAAAATATTTTTTCTCTTATTTACAAAGCTGTGCCACTGCTCCAGCCAAGAACCTTTGTGACTAGGGACATATATCCATATACCTTTTTAAAGAGTCTTCCTGAGTCTTCGCTGACTTGAACAAATCGAGGAATTATATTATTCAAGTAGATGTCACTCAGGGTGGTATGATCCCTGCTCTCCCGCTTCACCTGGTTTAAGAGGAGGTTCCAGCAGTTTACTGGAGAGAGGACATTCTGGTCTTTCCTGCAGAGAAATGGAAGAAAAAAAATTAAGTGTTAGTAAGGAGGCAGGGCCAGCAGCTATGACGATAGTACATATCACAAAAATCACAGTAATCAAAGCAGAAGCAGAAACAAGGCTATCTTCCCTAAAGCCTACTGCTATGATTTGAAATGCTCCCTGCCCCAGGCACATATATTTTTGTACTTTCTGTACCCCAGCTACTATTTGGAGAGGTTGAGCTTAGCTGGAGGAAGAGAGTCGCTGCAGGAATGAGCCTTTTAAGGGGTATAAGCCAATTCATTTTAATAATTAGAAAACTGAAGCTCACGGGAATTGTCATTCTCTCATATCAATAAAGAGCAAGGGGAAGTCAGAGTCCACAGTTCGGTATTGTCTGACTAGAATGCATCAGACTGTCTCTCCACAGTACACATCTTAGAGTTAGGTCATCTGGTCATCAAAGTTAAAGAGTTTATCTATCAGAGGGGCTGGAGGGATGGCTCAGTGTTAAGGGACTGGCTGCTCATGTGGAAGACCTTGGTTCAGTGCCTACGGCCCACAACAGGTAGCTCACAAGCACTCCTAGCTCGGACTCCAGGGGATTGGATCCCTTTTCTCACATCCATGGGCACCTGCACTCATGTATATAAACCCACACATGTACATATACACATAATTAAAAGTAATTTTAAAAATCATCTTATCAGAGACAAAATCTACAGAATACTACAGACTAAAACC
Organism: Microtus ochrogaster; assembly: GCF_000317375.1. NCBI lineage: Eukaryota > Metazoa > Chordata > Mammalia > Rodentia > Cricetidae > Microtus > Microtus ochrogaster. The sequence goes on from NC_022013.1 coordinate 21,895,745, forward strand.
TCTACAAGTTTGCCCACAATAGGATTCCACAGAAACAACGTTGAAGATATCTGCCATGAAAAAATTCACAGAAGACTCCCTAGTTCCATGTAACACATATAAAGAGGGTTGTTTTGGACAGCACTGACTAAGCCATTATCTCAAGTCCCATATAATTAAGAAAAAAACTGTATTTGAATATATGTATTCCTAACATTCATGCTTTGGTAGAGCCATAAAGTTCTAAGTCTTTATTCAAATGAAAATGTGATTCCCAAAGCATATCAATTACCTGCTCTGTCTGCATTACTAATCTGAACAGATAGATAGCTATACACCTTGAAGTTGGGTTTCTTTTAGGAGAGAAAAGAGAAGTAGGATTCATTTACGGTGTCCTTTACATTACTGTTTAAATCCCACAACTAGTCAAAAAGTGAGCTGCAACACACTTCAGTTTGGAAAATAAGCAAGTCAACGAGGCATTTTTTCACAGTGGTATAGCAAGGCCCTACAGAGCAGGAAGCTCTACTGGAAGGGAGCACAGGAAGGCTCTGCTGGACGGCTTCCTGCTCTAGTAGTTTTGCAGGCTTCTTTGATTTGGAGTTGATAAAACTGAGGGAACTTCATTTGGTTAGGAGATTAAAATTTGTCTTTATATCTTTTCCATCTAGCATTTGTTAGTACAATGTCTCTGCTTTCCCTGTTCTTCACCCCCACCCCACCCCCAGTCTCAGGCTGTATAATGCCAGGACATCTAAAGAAAGGGGTATGCATCCCTTAGGAATGTACTGAACACAGCTGTGAACCTCTTCAAATATTAATCCCTAAAAAGTAGACAAAATATCCAAAAGTATTTTTCTTATTTAAAAAAATTCAGGAAGATCAAGAAAATACTACATTGTGTTGCAGAAGAGATGACTAATCAAAAGAAAGGAAACCCAGAAAGTCATAAGCCAGTGTGCACCTACAGAAGGGATTATCCTACAAACATACTGGACAAGATAAACCCATGGAACTGAATCATGAACATTAATTTGAAGACACAAGCCCAGTTTTTCTTCCTCAATACAGATTACATCTATGGATGCTCAAACACTTAACAACAGATGAAAAAAAAAAAACAAACAGATGGCTAGAAGGATTTCTAAGATGGCTAAGGAAAAAACAGCTCCATGATCATAAAATCTCTACATTATATATTACCACACCCTTCATATTTCCTATGGTTGTTTCAATAAACTGACATACAAAATCACCACAAGTCCCATCAATTTTCTACCAGCTCATCTACAAAATGGCCAGTGCCCCATCGAGCTCCTAAAAGATCTTCAATAGATCACTGCCTAGTTCCCAGAAGCGCCTCCAGTTGGCAATGGCAGTTAATTAACAACGTCTACATTTGCGGCTCTGCAGAGCGTAGGTTTGGTGTTAGTGGATGGCTTGAGCTTCCGCATGACTGTACTGAGGTTCCCTCCTTGTCCACAACCTATTATTTGCCCTTTCTCAAGGCTGTTGTAGATCAGCTGAGATGACGGATGCAAGAGAACTTTAGCAACACAAAACACTATGCAAATGTGAGAAATATTATTATTTTCATTTCCAAACAAATGAAGACTTAGCTTTCATCCATTTCCAACATGTTCCTCAACAGGCACTGGGCCACAGCCAAGAAAGCAGCCTGCTAAAAGTGCATAACCCTTTGCAAATCACAGTTGGGATAAGACAGTGACAGGCAATTAACCAAGCAGCTGTATGTGTCTGGGAAGACATGAAAGATATACCAAAAGGAAAGCAGACTTCAGTACTCCACTATAGTTTCCCAAAGAGACAAGGTAGAAGAATAGTCCTGTGTTCCTCAGTGGGCACTGGGTGCTGAGGTTGACAAAGAATTCAAAGGGAGCCCAGAATCCCAGAAGCACCAGCAACTTCCAAAGCCCCATAGCAGAATCCCTCTCAGACCTACCAATTTCTAAAAAGCTGGCAATTATCAATGCATCTAAGGATATAATTTCTCACTTTTAGATAACAGTTCTGCAATGACAGACTAAACTCTGAATGAGTTAAATTCATCATTCAGTTTATGTTATTAAGTATCCAATGAGAAAGATTAAAAAAACAGGTATATGCATGATAAAAGAACTCATTTAGTGATGGTTTGACAGCAAGCTAGTGATAAGAAAGAAGCTGAATGCAAGAAATAAAATAAATAAAAAAATGCAAACCTAAATTCCCTCCTGGCACTTTGATTAAAATGAAATGAACTGAAGCAGTCAAAGAGATTATTTTATTCAGATGAGTGTTATTAGCCTTTCTGGCTTATTTTCTTTATTATGCATTTTGCTGATGCTGACAGAAACAGGCAACCTCGATAGAGGAAAAGCTGCAGCGGATTTGTGGTCTGACAGCGCTGTGCATAAAATCAGACCCTTGCTGACCCAGATAAGCCAGAGGATGGATTGGATTTGCTAGGGAAGGTGTTAAAAAAGGAGAGAATTTAAAAATCAAATCACCAAGGCAGAAACTGACTTAAAAAGATTCTCACTATAATGGTAGCTGCTGGTTGTGTGTCACAGTAGTACAGTGGCAGCCTGAAGGTACCTTTCAAAGACAAGCGGGCAGACGGGGGTGGGCACATTTCTCTGGGTTTATCACAGCTGTGGCTTCAGCTCTGCCAACAATGAGATCAGAGTAGGAAAGCTCAGAGACAGGAACAGAGAAGTACCAAAAGCAAAACCAATATACACTATGTGAAGAAAGAAGCTTCCAAAATTTCAAGTTAGAGCCACATACTTGCCTAGACAGATGATTAGAAAGGATTCAATAAGCTGTATACGTGTCTTAAAACAATCTAACTGCCCCCTCTAATCTAGCTTGGGGAAAGAGCTAGAGCAAATGGGATTCTTGTAGCTCTGGAGTACTCCCATGAAGCTTAGCTATAACCTTGGGAGAGAGGCATGCTTTCCTTTCCCTCCTTCCAAACTAGGAATCTGCCTTGAAGTAGACAACCGGACCAATAGTGTCTTACACATCTGCTAAATGTTTAGCAACCACTTACTTAGTGCATATGAGACCCACAGTTCTTTTGGGTTAAAACAGAGAACTAAGCAAGGTCCTAAATATGATCCAACAGAGACTCTGCCTTCCCTTCAACCACTCCACAGCACATTGACCTCAGGGGAGAGGAGACAGCTGGAGGCTCTTCCCATCATCCAAGACAGTTCAGTGGGTACCCTGAGAACAAACAGGAGGTTTACTCCAAACCCATCTCTGCCATCCCAAGCTCTTGCCTAGATTTCTGACATCTTATTTTTGGTTCCTTCTGAGTTTCCAATCTCTTTTTATTTCATTCATTCACTCAACAAAAAATGAGTAGTTAACAATGTGCCAAACCCTGTTATGTGGACTAGGGCTAAAAAAGGTTCATCATTCTTGTTTCTTATATCAATCCATATTTGTGGACTTCTTAGAACTAAAACATGGCTTCTTCCTCCTAAACTGTCCTTGTGGGTGAAACCCTCATCTTGTTTATATTGATCTTGCTGTTTGTGTATATATAAAAGAGCCCATTGAGAAACCCTCATTTGACTAAATTAGAAGGTCTGTCTTTTGACAGCCTTCTTTATGACTTCTGCAGACCTGGAGTGTTCCCCTTCTTTACCCTACTCTCCTTGTATACTATAGATATGATCTAAATACTGGTGAACATAAACTATGAACTCAACTTCTGTCATTTGAACGTTAAACATACCTCTCTCAAGGCACACCAAAATAATCAATGATCAATACTATATATAGTTTATTACTACAATCCTAGAATTTGGAGGGTAGAGGCAGGAAAAATTGCTGCCAAGTTCCAGGCTAGCTAGAACTATACAATGATACCCTGACTCAAAAAATATAGTGACCCATCAAAAGGCCTGAAGAATAAATAGTCAACAGAATTAAAATATAGCAAGAAAAAGATACAGTAAAGATATGAACAATGACCAAAGACACAAAGTCATTTGGCTTCTCAACTGAAAAAATTTATAATCATTGCTATTGAATTTTCAGTTGGATCCACATGTTCTATATAGGAAAATCTGTGAACAATTATACAATTATATCTTTAGTTTTTCCCTCTCTAGTTAATTAAGATGTCACCAGAAGCCTTGTACGTAATGACAACTATATAGAGAAAATCACAGATGTGTTAGCAGATTTTTAAAATAAATAAAACCTTGGAAGATGGTTGAGACACACTGTCTGGCTCAGTTCTGGTCATTCACGCTAGAGAAAAAATACCTACAAGCACCAAAATAGAATGGCATCATTCTGAAATTCACACACTGTTTCAAATCATCAAACGCTCCCTTTAGGAGCAGACATCTTCCAGGCACCAGACACAAGTACAGAAATTTGATATATAGCCAGTAAGTTACTAATTTCTAGCCAGAAGGAGTTACATATGTCAAGTACTAACAACCCATTGGTAAAAAAGGGCATCCATAAGGGGACCCCCCTTTTCTAAACACATGTTCTTGGGAGAAAGAGTCCCTTTATACAACTCATGATAACAATGAGGAAAATAGTTTGAAACCAAAGAAAAATGGAACAAAGCCATACAGTCCTCAGAGAAGCTTCATATACCATTACTACTTCTTATATGTTGTATCTCATGTTTATTCTCTAGTAGCTGCAGAGTGACTGAATATGTATCCCCATGGGCTTGTGTGCTCCAAGCCCAGACATATTAATAGCCAGGTTAATACTTCATTAGTGAAACTTTAAAGGGCTGGGTAGTATAAGAATGTTCTAGTCAGTTTCCAGGTTAGTAGGTCAGATTTTGAGTTTAGTTCCTTATGGAATTTGGATGAATAATGACTCTATTCCAGCAAGGAAGTATTTTGTATAAAGCACCCTAAGACCCAGATTCAGCTGTCACTTGATAGCCAGGTAATCTTAAGTAACAAATGTACTGCAGGATTGACATTTTCTTTTCCTGTTTAAAAATATAAATGGAAACAACAGATCCAATGCCTAATCATCTGGCTCCTGTTAACATTAAATCAAAGTGATGTTCATGTAAAGGCTTTACTCACAGGAAGTATTCTCCAGCCATGATTCAGTATCACCATCACTTATTACTTTTAACAACTGTTATTACTACTTGACAGCCCACTCGATGAATTTGCACTCACAAAACAGCACCAATAAAGTTGTAATTTTCCTAAAGACAAACACACCTCAAACTTCTCAGGTCTTCTCCTAAATATTACTATCAATTACGTTTGCTACATTTAGACTACGCCAGTGCACTAAATAGGAATATGTTTAGCTACTACTAACATATCACCTGGTTCTAGGGAAATTCCAAGTTCAGTAAATCTGTTGCACCCAATCTTGCCCAGACTTGAAAGGGAAAAAGTTTAAAGTGTAAAGAGAAAAGCCAGAGGGTACAAAAAATAGAATCATGCAATTTCAGGAGTAGAAGAGACTTTCAAGATGGTGTAGAGTCTAAACCAAACCTATCATTTTCTATGGGAGAAAAATGATACTCAGGGATCTTGAGGTCACCCAAATAGTGGTGGAACAAGACAAGGGCCCAGGTCTCTTGACTGGCAGCCATTTTCTTATTGTGGTGGTGGCTATATTTCAGTCAAAAAGCCTGAGTTAGTGTCTACAAAGAACTAGTGCTGAAAGAGTTAATGGACAATGCTTGGCTCCCCAGAGCACAGAGCTATTCTAAGACAACACATAACAGGAATACCAAGGGTCCATGAACCCAGAGGGAGCAAAGCTGCTGGTGACTAGCGGCGCCAGAAAACATGTTGACACACTGCATGTGGTTATACATGAAAGGCAAGTGAAGAGAAAACAGTTTTGAATCCCACCCATTCTAATTTGGGACTGGCTCTAGGCACCTACCAGAGGGTTGTGCCATACCCGGTCACTCTGTAAAAGGACCTTTCAGTTCCTTCATTCTCTATTCTGTGGCTTTAGTTAAAATGTTTTCTGCTGTATTAAGAACCATAACAGACATTTTAAGAAGAAAACTGTTACAGCACAGTAAGATCCAGGAGTCACTGTATAGATGATTTGGGTCACTCTAAAATGGAAGATTCTCAATCTGGATTTAAATCCTACTATAGAGGATTTTTTTTTTGTTTTGTTTTGGTTTTTTTTTTTTTCGAGACAGGGTTTCTCTGTGGTTCTGGAGCCTGTCCTGGAACTAGCTCTGTAGACCAGGCTGGTCTCGAACTCACAGAGATCCGCCTGCCTCTGCCTCCCGAGTGCTGGGATTAAAGGCGTGCGCCACCACCGCCCAGCCTCTATCAACTATTTCTAAGCAAGCATGTAAACTGCAACTTTCAAGAGCCAGGCTCCTAAGTTCCTAAGAGAGCAGTTTCTCTAAGCGACCTTGCAACAGAATCAATCACCTGGATGCTTGCTTAATCTGTGAGCTGGAGTAATGCCCAGAAACCCTCCTTTTAAAATAAGCATTTCAGGTAATTCTGCACACTGTAAAAAACACTTTAGAACTAATGTTCTTATAGGAATGTTTTTCAGTCAATGGAAGAGGAGTCACTAATATAGCTAAAATAATGATTAACTTAAAACTAGCTTTCTTCTCCCCAATCCCCAATCCCTAGAAAACAGTGGAGCAGAATAACAAAATACCACACAAGTGTGATCAGTAGAAAGCATCCTGGGTCTGGCAAGATGGCTCAGTGACTAAGAGTGAGTATTGCTTTGTAAAGGACCCACATTTAGATCCCAGTACCCATGCCAGGCAGCTCACAACCACCTGGAACTCCAGCGTCAAGGGATCCAATGTCCACACACAGACACATAACTCAGTAATATTTTTTCAAACAAAAAGATATCAGTATATACTATATATAGAAAAATTTATTTTTGAAAGAGATGTTCTTGGTTAATAATATAAATGTACATTGTCTCGTATTTTTCTGCTCTTTTGTTGATTTGCTTTGTTCTCCTAGCTGTTTGCTTTAATCAGTGTCCCACTATGTAGCCCAGGCTAGTTTAGAATTCATGTTCCCCTGCCTCAGTTTCTCAAGTATGTGGATTACAGTTGTGCCAACCATGGCTGGGATATTTGTCTATTTGTATGAGTACACCTGTGTGTTTCAGCTTATAATACAGGTTAGAAGTCTAAGGCAATGTCCTAAATTCAAGGAGATGGTCAGATACCCAAGCCCCTTTTAAGAATCTGAAAATCTCTTCAAAGTATTTTTTTCCAAAGACAGAAGTGAGGGAGGAAGGAGGAAGAAAGAAAATGAATTGAGGGGAGAGGTGCTGGGAAGAGGACTAATTGGGTAAGAAGCACTTGATGTGCAAGTGCAAGGTCCTGAGTTCAGATTCCCAGCACACACACCCACACACACGCATGCACGCACGCACGAGGATGGTGATGCACATCTGTAACCCCAATATTGGGGGAAAGACAGGTAGAGAAAGGATTCTGGGAGTTTGTTTAGCTAGCTAGTCTAGCCAAAAGGTCAAGTTGTAGGTGAGAAAACTTATCTTTAAAAAAAAACAAAACAAAATAACAGGTACCAAGGGATAAAGGAAAACACTAATGATCTCTGGCCTTCATACGCTTATGAATGGAGGTGCACACCACCACCACCACCACCACACACACACACACACACACACACACACACACACAGGAATTGGAAGGAGAGATAAAGCTAGGACAGTATTTGAACACAAACTTCCTAATTTCCATGTAAATAAAGAATTCCCTCAACTTCTGGAAGCCATTCCCTGAGAACCTCTTTTTAGGATAATCCTTAGAAGTGTTTAGCGTTCTGGTCACACTGGGCATCCCATAATTACTACATTTTGCACTATCTTCTTCCTGACACTCTACAGTTGACAGCCACCATCTTTGTTGTGCATCTGAATAATAAATAGTCCCACTATATGGATTTCTTCTCATATTTACAGTGACTAGAAATGCTGACCTAAACAAATTTCTAAGGAACATGGAAAGAGAGAGATTAGCAACTTCCAAGAAGAAAGATTTTGAAAATGATGATATAGACACAATGTTACTTGTTTCCTAAGTGACATGCTTGATATCTACAGGAAGTACCTACACACACTAGGCAAGGCAGGCAGGCAGCAGAACTGGCTCCTTTTTGCACTCTGATGGATAAAATCAATAGAAGAGCACCATCATTCTTAAGTGGATAACTTCTTGACCACTGACAGAAGCTGAACCTCATTTCCTTTACATGATCAAAAGGACACAAATCTCTTAGCCCTAAATAAAAGATTCAGAAGCAGCGCAATTAGAAAAACATCAGCATCTCCAGCTTGGTTGTCAATAGAGCCATATAAATAGCTAAATCCCATGAACATGAAGGGAATGAAAATGGAGCAAAAGATTTAGGAACTAGTCTTTTCTAAGGAAGGCATACAAAGAAAAAGGGAAAGAGATGAGGGATTATGAGGGAAGAGGCAAGGGGAAATGAAGGAACTGAGAAGATAGAAAAACCAAACCCTAAAACGATTCTAAAATTTCCTGATCCTTTTTTAGCAATTTGTTTTTAGGCTGTAGACATGAGCACAGTATCAAAGATTTGAGCCCATCTGCATTTGAATTTAGGCTGCAGGAAGATTCAGAACAGCTGGAAACAGCAGCACTGACCAGGTTACAGGTATCTGGAGGAAAAAGAAATAGAATGAGTGTGTGGGAGGTGGAGGGATGAGGGTTAGGTAAGGCATTGGAAGGAGAATCCTGAAGTCATCCTCAGAGAGAGGACAATAACCAGGTCAGAATTAGTGTAATAGTTGTTGGAGAAGCCAGTCTGTCTGGGTAAGAAAGCCAGCAAGGAAAAATAAGGGGCATTAGAACAGAGAATTAGGGACAGTCTAGCAACCAGGGTTAAAATTCTGCAGGGTTAGTTATCTACAGAAGAATGCCCTAGAACAGATCAAGATTGCAAAAGGTCCTACACCATGTGACATGAGCTGATGGTAAATGGTCTACACGATCACAGCACAAACCTGAGATAAAAACTGGATTCTGGTTCTGGTCCCCTAACTGTAAAAGACTGTTTGACTGCCCAGATGGGAAGGGAGAAGGTAAGCAGAGTCATACGAAGAGAAACTGGCAGGGGCCCACATCCATAAACAGAAACAGGGAGACAAATCCACAGACAGCCCTTGAGTACATTCATCATCTGACTTATGTGACCCCATTAATGACTTTCATTAATATCCTGACATAACCTATGGATGAATATGTCCCTTGTTTTTTCTTAAGCTTTTTTTCTTTTCCTCTTTCCCCTCCCCCCTTTTCTTTTCGGTTTTTGAGACAGTTTCGTCCTGGAACTCACTCTGTAGACCAGGCTGGCCTCAAAACCAGAGCTTTGATTCAGAGTACTATCTCTCAGCGTTGAGATAAAGGTGTGCGCCACAAAACATGGCACTTTTTTAAGGTTTTTTGATCTCTAGTCAAGAAAAAGATTTGGACTTGATTTTTGTGCATGGTGATAGATATGGGTCTATTTTCATTCTTCTGCAGATTGACATACAGTTTTGCCAGCACAATTT
>NC_022013.1:21908510-21930520 GCF_000317375.1 Microtus ochrogaster
ACTCTTCAAGCTGATGAGGGAGAGGGACTTGATCGGGGGAGGGGGAGGGAAATGGGAGGCGGTGGCGGGGAGGAGGCAGAAATCCTCAATAAATAAAGAAATTTAAAAAAAAAGAAAAAGATTTGGATGCAAGAATTTTAATTAAGTTCTCAACCTGGAGAAGAAAAATTAAATAGAAATAGAATTGTATTTCCAATAAATAATATGACTATAGTGAAAGTCTGAGGTTTGAGGGAGAAAGCACTAAGGAACAACTCTTTGAACACAATTTTGTCTGGAAAACAAAAACTTGAATACTCTAAGCCAGTATAACAACTGAGTCAGTATTGTCAAAAGTGTGAGTTAGCAGTTATGAAACTACATTCTGTCTACAGTCTAGGACAGAATAACTAATTAAACATATTATGGCTAATAGGACTAGACTATTCAGAGAAGTCCTCACTGTTCAGAGAAGAGAATTACAAAAGTGGAAAGTGGGAACATTTAAATAAAACATTTGACATCAGAACAGAACTGAAGATTAATGTGAACTCACAGGCTTTAATATAAATAAGTAGAGATAGTTTCTGGATTAATAATGGTTGAATTTAAACGTTTTTTTCCCCCTTTTTACTTCACAATGGGGTCAAAGCAATAAGCATTCAGCAGAAACTATATTCTAAATTTTTAGTTTTAATTTATTCCTGGATAGCCACAGGCAGTATGACTCTGGTGATTCTGGGCAATCACCAACTTGTGATCACAAGTATAAATAATTAATACTCCAAAATGTGCTATATTGCTAAGTTATGGAGCTTATTAAATTAAGTGTATTAAATGAACTTTCAACTTATGATATTTCCAGCCTACTATGAATTTATCACAATGTTATCCTATCATAAATAGAGAAGCACCTAAATATAAATGGAGAAAGAAAGTATAAGTACATGGGTGTTGGTTCTTAGACCTACCTCTGTCTACTACCTTTGATGACAGAGATAAATAGTTAAACTCCAGTAACAAATAGCATGCATAAGCAAATTCCATACTAAATGCAATCAGGACTCTCTAAAGAAATGACTTTCTAGAGCAGAAACAAGGCAAGCTCAGTCTGAGCCTGGACCATTTTACACTATAAAGAGATGAAAATAAAACATGTCATAATGACACAGGATCCAGTTTGACATAATGTCAATAATCAAATATAAGACACCATGAACACAGAGATAAATAAAAATGTTAAGGTAAACTACTGAAGAAAGTAAAAATCCAGTCCACAGTGATATAAACAACCTTCTACAAAATCCCATGCAAAAAAAATGTATAAGGACTCAGAGAATTAGAAAAATGACTCTTTGGTGACTATCTTCCTCCTCCTAATAAAATGATTCAAGCAAGAATTATCAACAGATGATAAAACTACTGGTAATTATACACAGAATTAAAATGTCTCCATGATATGTCCTTTAATTTCAAAGCACAGGACAGAATAGCTTTAAGAGTTACATAAAAAATTAAGAAACCTGATATATAGCACTTGATCAAAGTTATTGTTATCAGTAACAGAGCAAATCACCAACAAGTGGCATACTGAGCAAACCATGACAGTAACCCCGACAGCACTTCTACCAAAGCTTGTAACCCGAATCAAATCACAGACAGTATTATCAGAAGATTAGAATAGCAAATTCAGTAGCGATTTTTGGGTCAAATGCTTTAAAAAATGTTATAAAGTACAAAGAGTTAGAATTTATTCTCCATTAAAGGACACTTTGAGATAACTACACAATTGTGAATTTTTCTTTCTCAAAAGGACTTTTTTAAATAACTGGTAAAATCTGAATGACTATGGATTAAGTATTATCATGGTGATCTTCATGGTCTGATTTTGACAATCACACTGCAACTATATTAAAAAACAAGGATAATTTTGGCAGACACCCACTGAAATATTTAGGGATAAAAGAATACCATGTCTACAAGTTATTCTGAAGTGTTTCAGGAACACAAACACGGTAAATTGCACATGAAAAGAAAAAAAAAACATATGAAGTAAGTGTATGCTATGTTAACCATACTTTTAATCTAGGTAAAATGGTATATGCTACTCTTTGTATTATTCTTAAATTTTTTCTATAATTATAAAATATAATTAAATATAAAATTAAAAATTGTCAAGGATTCCACTCTGGAAGAAAGTGAAGCCATTTCCCTCTCTCTCCTTTGTCATTAATTATATGTTACTCTGGCTTTTTTGTATAAACTGATCTCCACATGACTCAAGAACCTGTGCAGAAGTGATGATGAAAATGAAGCCAAGTGTTTATTCGAGTGTCTAAACATATTCCTCAACAATTTTGGTTCTTTGGCTTGAGCTCCGCGCCTTTATGGGAACACAAAAATACACATACATACTTAAACTATTTCACATTAATCAGTAACCTCCATTAATTAAAATAGTATTCCCTTCTATAGCTATGAATATGTGTTATTACCATAAAGAAGCTGCTTTGGCCTATTGCAGGGCAGAATATAATTGGCGGGAAAACTAAACTGAATACAGGAAAAAAGGTGGAATCAGGCAGACACCATGTAGCCACCCAAGAAAGCAAGATGTGAGGTAACCACAAGCCTTGTGGTAAAATATAAAATAATAAAAATGGGTTAATTTAAGATGTAAGAGCCAGCTAGGAATATGCCTGAGCCATTCAATAGCCAAACAGTGTTGTATAATTAAGATATTTTTTGTATGATTATTCAGGTCTGGGTGGCGGGGAAACAAAAGTACAGTCTCTATTGACATGGCAGCTTATTCTACTACCTGTATTTCATTCCTGGCAGAGCCCTGGCATACATGAGCACTCAGAAATGTTTGGCTAAAGAACTGGAGAAATGGCTCAACAGTTGAGAGCACTGGCTGCTCTGCTAGAGGACCTGGGTTCGATCCCCAGCACCCACACAGCAGCTCACAACTGTCTGTAACTCAGTTCCGGGGGATCTGACACCCTCACGCAGACACACATGCAGGTGAGACATCAATGCACATAAAATAAAAATAAGTTATTCAAAAATTAACAAAAAAGAACAAGCCTACTAGAATTGGTATTCATCTATTTTCTAAACTTCTGCACAGAACAGCCAGAAGTGACCTGCTTTCAGAATCATACACGTCCTTGCAACACATCCTTAGTCCCCAAATAACAAGTGATCTTAATCAAAGATTTTCAAAACAGTTGTTTCTATCTAAATAAAGTGGCACAAAAATGTGCCCAAATCTTGATATATTGTCTTTCTTCATTTGATTAAAAGTGAGAAGCTTTCCAAACATTTATTTGTTGTTGTATCATATACTGCATATGCATTTTTCCATTCTGGATTTTCTAACTAGGCTGTGAAGTATAAGGGTTCTAGGCATTCATGCTTAGTACATATACCTGGAATCTGGGTGACAGGGATAAGGGAAAGGCAGCACTCAGGGTTGGGAATGTAGCTCTGAGGCAGAAGACCTGCTTAGCATATGTGGGATCTTGGATTAGAGCTCTGGTACCATAAAAAGAGGAGGAGGAGGAGAGACATAGAAGCAGAACTGAAACTGCTTTAAGTCACTCCATCTTGACCTATCTCTAACTGGTGGTGATTAATGATGTAATGGGAATCTTGCAAAATCAACACTAAGTACAAAAATAAGCTTAGAATCCAAGAAAAGGGCCATGTATCCTAGCACTCAAGCAGGAAGGAGGATCATGGGTTCAACAGTGAGACTCCAACCTAAAAATACAAATATATATATATATATATATATATATATATATATATATATATATATATATATATATTTATATATTTACAATACAAATATATATATATATCCTAGAAAAGTGCATTACACAGAAATCTGTACACTGTAAGAATCCATACCACTTTGAAGGTACTAATGAAGAGAGTCTATGCTGTGCAGCTGTCTGAATATGTTGTGACAAGGAAGAGCACACAAGGAAGGGGCTAACAAAGTCAGAGGTGTACAAATGAGGGGTATAAGAGGGAGGAAGGCAGAAAATCAATATACCATTGAAGCTGAGCTTTTCTTACTGGGCTTGCTTCCCTGGGTACCTCTCAGTCTCTATTCAGAGTCCATTCAATAGTGCTTTGTGTTCTAAGGAAATCTGTCAGAGGCATTTCCACCTGAACATTGCAAAATCAGTCCCTTACAGCTTCCTCCTCTTGCTGAATCCCCAAGACACTGCCTATAAATTCAAAGAATTTCAAGCATCAACAGAAACCTCAACCTCCACCCCCTAGAACTCAGTTAGAAACATCTGTTGTTTACAAAGGTTCAGACTGAGAGCTGCCAGACTTGTTCTACAGCCTCTACTTTAACACTAGAGGCTGCCAGGAAGGGATGTCTGAATTTCATGCAAGGATGCCCTGTTCCCATCACTTAAGCAGAAATAGACTAAAACAGCTCAGTATTTTGCCACTAAATATAATCCTAATTTGTTCGGTTTGTTCTGATCCTGTGCACCAAAAATGTTAAGATGCAGACCTATTTCATTGATCCTTTCAGAATGTAAAACACAAGAAGCAGTAAGTTTGTAAGTAGAAGAAACAGGAGGTAGCAGAATAAAGCTATCCTGCTGCAATGAAAAATTCAAACCCTACTTTTTCTCAGCCTCCTTAAATCCTTCATTAACACTGAGCCCTTCCCACATGATTCCACATCTCCTCACAGTGTGATACTTCAGCGCAGCAGAGAACTAAGATATTAAAGTCTTTACTTCAATTGCCATGGGACCAAATTTAATTGAGAACATAATTGTGCTATCTTTTACTTTTCTTTGGCTGAACCAAGTATGGGTCCCTTCCTGAATATTCTGCCATCTCTCTCTTCTCAGGAACTACTAGTACCTGCTTTAAATGGTATTCTATTTTTAGATTCATGTGCCCGTGTGGATATGCACTATTATTCTCTTACAATCTGCCTGACTTTCCCCAGACAACAATAAAAAATAAAACTGTGCAGCAGAAACTGTCTTTTCTTCTTATCTTGGAAACCCTCCCACTTAACACAGTTCCCAACAAGAAGGCATGGCTTTTGTCTTTAAAAGAAAACTAGGTCAAAGACAATGCATTTAATTGGCTGTGAATTCTTAAGAATTAAAGATCCAGAGATGGAGCTACACACTGCTCCCTGGGTTTACTGCTATGCTTACAGTACTATATAGTACTGTATATATATAGTACTATATATAGTACAGTATATATTCCTGTACTATAATTGTCCTATCCCCCATGTCAAAGGACATGCCTACTGTGGAATGAAAAGCTTGAAGTGTGACCTGCTTACCCTATAGTGTCAGATCCTAGGAAGCATAGGAAGCTCTTGGAAGTCCGGCATACCCCCAGATGCTCAAAAAAGCATGTTTTGCTGTTGACCCATCTATCATTCTCTATCCCAGAACAATGAAATAAACCCATTTAAGTAGAAGTGTGAGCTTTTAATTGGCTTCCTGAGACCAGGAATCCAGTAACCACATTTGTTGCTGCACTGGCCTGCTGGACTCCATGGAGAGCACTTCAGGACGTTAAACAGAACTGGTTTTCTACCTACTCAGGTGACACTACTCTTTACAGAAACCCCAATAGTTTCTTGCTACACTCTTCCCGTGGTGGTGGCGATTCTATCAGCTAATTTCTACTGAGCACCTACTAAGTATAGGTGCTAACTTAGTACTTCACATACTATATTTAATCCTGAGACCAGCTCCTCAAGGTATTACTCTCCACACGTCATGGATATGGAAACTGATGCTTAAAGGGTTAAATGACTAGCTCAAGCTATATGGAGAAGAGATCAGGTTTAGACTTAAGTTTACCTGGTTCAAAGCTTGGGAGTATGTTTTTCTACTAAGTTGCAAAGCATTGCAAAAAGCTTTCAAGAGAATTATTTTTCAGTTCCAAAGACTGGCCAATCACCCTTGTCAATACTCAAGTTGCCTTCTTATGAACTCCTATCTACCTACACCTTTTATTTTTTTATTAGTTCTTTGAGAGTTTTATATGTGCTTTATTCACCCCCCAACTCTTCCTAGATGTATTCTATTCTTGTCCTTCTACATCCAACTTTGGATTCCTTCAAAAGAAAAAAGAAAAAAACAAGACCAATCTCTGCTGTGCTGTTCAAATTTTTTTGGATGTGTGGTCTTCCACTAGAGTTTGATTGACTTGACAGAAGCTACTTTCAGAGAAAACTGTTCCCCCCTCTCTCTCCCAGCAGCTAGCAATTGCCAATAGTGTCATGGCTAAGGGAGGAATTTTGTGTCCAACTCCCATCTCCATATTGGGGCTTGGTCAAGCTTAGGCTTGCACAGGTCTTGTATATGCTGTCACAACTGCTTTGAGTTCATATGTGCAATGGTCCTGTGTCCAGAAGACATTGTCTCTTTGCAGTCATCCACTACCTCTGGCTTTGACACTTTCCACTCCTCTTCTGCAATGATCCCTGAGCCTTGGAAGGAGAGAAGGAAGTAGATATGTTCCATTTAGGACTGAGCACTCTGCAGTCTCCTTTTGCCAACTGCCAACAACTCCTTTAAAAAATACAAGCTATCATCTAAAGTTCTATATGGAATGGGCCAGAGGAAAACATACGAAGGAATTTCTTGGTAATGTCTCAGTAATAGTAACTTGAGCCACAGGGAAGGGAGGCCAACTTGTGCTTAACACCAGATGCTGCTACATCTGGGCAAAACTTTCCTGGGGGATGTGCTAGTCCTAGGAAGTCATGGAGTTCTTCCTTTCAACAACTTTATGTTTCCTATTGCTGCTGTCCTCCTTAGGTCAACCCAAACTCAAAGAGAATCTCTGTTTTCTCTGATTTTCCACCTTTTTTCTCACTTGCAGTCAGAGCTATAATATTCTCCATGGCCAGTTGATTCTGCTTTTCAACCAATGTCATCTTGTGAGAGTAGTAAAGAACTTTGACTTTGAAGAAAGACTCCATTTAACAGAAGGAAAGCACCTACAGCACCTTTGTATATACATAGGCTAGGCCCAAGACCAAGCACATGAGCTCTATAAGAATTTTTCTTAATTAATTTGCACTAAGTCTTTCACTAAAGGGAGTGCTAAAGTTGAATATCTATCAAATTCTATTATTTTATATTTCTTTGTGTTTGACTATTTTGCCTGCATGTATATCTGTATATCATGTTGAAGCCTGATACTCCCAGAGGTCAGAACAGGGCATCAGTTCCTATGGAATAGGGATTACAGAAGGTTATGAGCGACCATGTAGGTGCTACGAACTAAACCCAGGTCCTCTAGAAGAACAACCAGTGCTCTTAACTGCGGAGCCAACTCCCCACCCAGCCCTCTACCAGATTCATGAGATACGGAGGCCAGGCTCTCTTGCATCCTTCCTAAAAAAGTAACATAACTCATAGAGACCAAATAGGTAAAATTACTTTCTGTGTGTCCACCTTCAGATAATGCTAATTTAATATTAGCAAAAGTAAAATACTGGGGTTTTGGGGGGGGCGGGGTTGCCTCAGTTATGGTCCCTTTAATTTCTTTGGGATCCCTCTTCTAAGAGGGATTTAATTTAAAAATGTCCAACAAATATTTATTAAGGAAAAGGAAAAGATGGAGAAAAAAGATGTTAACAACAGATTATTAAGCAGCATAAGGTCTGTGTAACGAACACAGCAGGATAACCAAGCATACTGCTTCTCTAAAACTCCACATGGGGTGGGAGTTGGGGAGAGAAACTACCTCAAAATAAAACAAAGATATTAGTTATTAAAAGTAGGAGATCAAAACCAAATGAACTGGAAAGTAATTTACAGCAAGCCCATGTGAAAGAAAAGAAGAAAAGCCAGCACATTATTAATTAGAACCCTTCAGAATCCTGTGGGGCAACATTAACACAAATTCCACTTAAAGAGGCAATCAAAGGCTCAACAACAAATAGGAATACATTTATGCTCTTCAAAGAGTAAAAAATATGCAGAAATATCTTCCATATGAAGGCTTCCTACTGTCACATAATATTTTTTCTCTGCTTTTAATCAAACAAGTCTGACAAAATCAGGGGACAGGGAGGCCATATTACCTGTCTTAAAGCAAAAGGTAGAATGAGTAATCTCTCTAGTTATCTGTAGCATCTCTTACTGTCTGGAGAAGAGGAATGGAACCGTCAGGTCAGATTTTGCATGAGTCAAGCTACATAGGCTTTAATGAGCACATCTGTACTGAGCCATGTGGGGAAGGACAAAAGGTGAATAGGCACAAAGAACAGAAAGCACAGCCACCAGGGTGACACGGTAATGGCTTCCAGGGAAGAAATTTCCAAGAGAAGATGAAAATAAGTAGTTAGGCAATATTTGTTCCTAAAGTGCCACTTAAAACTACAACAAAACAACCATCCTAACCTAGGATGGATGACTGAAATGGAGCCGGAGTAATAGACAGGCCTGGAAAAGGGTGGGATGAAGCCATGTGCACTGTCTTCAGCCTAGCCAACCTGCTCCATCCCAAGTTGAATAAATTCCACATCCCAGAGCGGGATCTATCCAGAGCTGCTGCTGGCAGCTGTTCTCCTGGCAGCACAGGCAGACAAATTCATGGCATTACTGGGCCAACAGCTGCTACAGCTCTGGGGGAAGTGACAAGTGCCTGCTGAGAATGAACTATTCTGGGACCAGTCACAGAGTCAGCAAAACCGAGGCTACAGTTTGCTGGCTCAATGAAGATACAGTACACTTCCTACTCCAAAGTTTAGAGGACCAAAAAGTGCTTTCTCTATCTCAGCTTGTTTGACTCAGGTGGTTCCCGTCTTCACATGTTGCTCCATCTTTTCTGTTCCCAAGGGCATGACTTCTATGTTGGCTCATATCACCCTCCCCACTGGACCATGCCTCCCTACAATGCCCTTTCATCTAGTCTTTCTAAAGCATAGATAATTCAGTTTCTTGCTCAAAAATAGTTAGTAGCTACTTTATCCTTATAAACAAAGTCCTAACCTATTGGCCAATATTCATAAACCTCTGTAAACTCTGGTTTACCAACTTTTCCAAGGTCATTTAGTATTATAGTTATAATTCATATTGTTCAGAGAAGCAGATAAGTTACCCCCAGCCATGTTTTCCTCACCTCTGGGCTGTTGGTGACACTACTGTCTATCTAAAATGTTTCTTTCTTCATCTCTTCATTCCTCTTTAAGATCTTTCACTGTCTTATTATATAGAATATTCAGGAATAGTACATAGCATTGGCAGTTTTATTTTCCCATTCCTATCCACTGAACTTCACCTCCAACCAGAACAAATCACTCTCTTATGTGCACTATGTATGATCACATACCGTCCTTCCATATACCATGACACATAGACAATATTGCAAACACTGTCCCTCAACATCTCTCCCTTTATAGAGACTACTTTCTAGGTCACCTAAGTTAATAAATATATTTTCTAGTTTCCCTTACAGCACAGCATAACCATGTGACTAAGTTCTGTCCAGCTGGATATGAGTTAAAGGCATGTATGTGCCACTGTCAGACTATACCTTTAAAGAATAAAGATATAGTGCCCTCTTGCCCTGCTGTTTTTCTGAATTGATGAAATGGGATATGGTAAGAATGAGCTATATGGGCATACAAAGTAGAATGGACACATTCTAAGGGTGGGACAAGGAGCTTGACACTGTCCTGACTGGCTAGCAAACTATTATCTACAGAAAAATATATACCTATCTTTTATATGCAATTATTATTTAAGGTTTACTATAGCATCCACACCTTTCTTAACCAAACTAGTCATGTCTAAAATGCCCTTTATGTATACACCCCCCAAAAAGAAGAAAAGGACAAAAATTTTAGTGCTACATACAAAATGTTGCAGGAGCACAGCTGCTTATAGCACATAAACATCTGAGCACTAGGCTGTCTTCTGCTACACAGAAATGAGGAGGAAAAGGGAAAAATGAATATTCCATTACAGTGTAATGCTAACAAGTAGAGACAAGGCAGAATTTTGCCAAGTGGACTGTTCAGATGATCACTGGACTTAAGAAAATAGATCATAGGTTTAATTATGGGGAAAAAGAAGAAAATGAGAGGAAAAGGTACAAAAGGCTTAAAAATAACAAATGAAATATAATTTAGAATTTCACATATACATTTATAAGGGAAAAACCCATTTATTCCATATAAAACTGAGAGACTCTCAACTATCTGATTTTTGTTGGTATTTTCAGGAATAAATTAGTCTGAATACAGAATGCTGTCTGGAGTTCTTGTTTAGTTTTTCTCCATCTTATCCTTATTATGTGCATTTGTTCCTATGACTCATCTCTTCTTGTAGTAGGCTGTACTATGTGAAATTGCTATTATGTGACCAGCAATTCAGATGTTCCATTCTAAGAGAAGAAAGCTTTTTGTTTTCAGACTTTTTAAAAAAAGATTTAATTCGTGTGTGTGTGTGTGTGTGTGTGTGTGTGTGTGAATGAATACAGTACCCAGAGAGGCCAGAAGAGAGAGGAAGAGAGTATGTGTTGTTGTTGTTTTTTTTTTGGTGTGTGTGTGTGTGTGTGTGTGTGTGTGTGTGTGTGTGTGTGTGTGTGTGTGTGTTGTGAATGAAGTGAATGAATACCGTTCCCAGAGAGGCCAGAAGAGGGCAATAGACTTCTGGAGCTACAGATGGGTGTGAACTGCCTGACATGGTTCTAGGAAAGCAATCTGGATCCTCTAAAGAGCAGGAAGCACTTTTAAACACTGAACTGTCCCTCTAGCCTTCAAGCTCATCTTGCTCTGCTTTGCTTCTTTCTCTCAGAATGCCTTCAGCCCAAAATGTTAGTAAAAAACTGCTAAAACTGACTCTGATCAAGCTCCCCTTGAAACACTTCTAGTTCCCTGACATATAAAACCTCCCATCTTTGACCTGTCGAGGAGAAGGCACTGACTCCCTTTTAGTTCTTTTTAGAATTTTCTATCTTCCTAGGAAAAATATTTACTGCCTGCCAACACTGGGAGACCTCTTAAGCCTTAGGTTTTTGGCTCTTGGTTCTTATTCTCTCTTCTATATTTACATATTGTTTACACTACAGATTTAATATGTATCCCCACTCAAAACCATTTAGCTCAGTAGTACCACATCTCAACTTGGGTACCTGAAATCCTTACAGTGCCTCAAACTCAACTACTCAAAGCAGAGTCGCTATTTAAAGCACCTGATTCCTCCATGCCCTTATGTTATAGAGGACACCACAATTCTTCTGATTGCCAGGTTAGAGATACCAGGTCACCTAACCATTTAGATTATTTTTATCCAATCAGTTATCCAATCCTGTCTAATTTCTCAAATACCTCTTGAATAGTGCTATCATATAAGGCTGAAAGGCTGACCAAAGGTTTGTGTGGTAAAGGCTTGTTTACTGCTGGACAACAGCAGAACCTTTAGGAGGTAGGATCTATTTATTAATAGGAGTCTAGGACACTGGGGGATTGTCTTTGATGGAATCCTAACCTCATCCTCTCTCTGTTTCCTGACCATCATGAAGGAACAGGCCTCCTCCTCCTCCACATGCTACATACCACCACAGGGCTCCCCAAAAGTAGATCAAACAACTATGGACTTAGGACCTCTGGAACCATGAGGCCAAACAAAACACAATACTTTTCCTCTTTACAGTTTATTTATCTCAGTTATCTGGTCTTAATAACAGAAAGCTGACTAACACAAATACATCCCTACTGCTCCTTTCTAGACACTATCCAATTCTATATGTACTACCCTCAAAGCTTAACATACTTCTCTTGGATTTAAAAAAATTATATAATTTTACCCATACTTTTCCTTGGGTCTGTCTCAATACAACATCCTCAAAGGCTCATTACCACAGGGCATGTCAAATATGAGCTTCTATGCTTGCTATCAAAGCATTATCTATCCTTTGGGACCCATTCTACTTATTTAACCTTGTTTTTCACTGTTTTTGAAAATATTCATTTTCTCCTGTCTTTATTAAAGTCCCTTTTCCTATATAGTTTGCATGGCTCTTTTACTTGTTAACCAAAAATTCCAGAGCTTATCTTATTACCATAGGAATGAGCACAATCACAATACCTAGCAGGTATTAAAAGGAGCTAACAATTGGATTATTACTTAGGATAATATGGAAATTGGCTGGAATAAATCAAGCATGAAGTAATGTTCAAAGGATAATAGAAATGGCCCCCTTTTCTAGGTCCTTGAACCACATGAATTATAATTCCATAGTACTCACTCAACTTTAAATTACCTGACTGTAATTTGTTTACTTCCCATCTCCTCATTCTAATTAAAAGGCCATGTGGAAAGGACATGCTTGCTCTCTGTCATATCTCAAGGCACTATGAAGGAGTTCAAGGAATGTGCAATGGATATTAGTTGGATGAATGCTCAACAATCTTTCCTTTGGGGCTATCTAGGAAGACAAAGGGAATTAGCTGGAATGGAAGGGAGCAGGAGAGGGTAGTGTGGTGGTACGGTGGCAGTATAAGTAAATATAATTGAAATACATTGCATACATGTGTAAAATGTCATAATTAAACCTATTACTAGCTACACACACACACACACTTTAGACCACTGGCTGACATACATTAGCTTGGCTCGCTATTTATTCTGATCTCTTTTAGATAGAGAACTGCCCATTAAGACTGATGTGAAAAAGGAAGAGTTCTTGAGGGATTTCAACAAATTTGAAGCTTGTAGGTTCAAGAAGCAACCTGGATCTAAGAGGTACCCTTTGCTTCCCTGCAACTCAGACCACACTCTCAAAGTTTCTAAAAGCAATTGCTATGAAGTCCCTACTTAAATTGTTGGTCCTTGGTACTTCGAGTCTTGGCTAAAAAGCGCTCAGCTAGCTTCTCCAGGTTTCGAGAGTAGTCCATTTCAATCTCAGCCTTCTTGCGGAAGAAGTCTTGCAGGTCCTGCAACAGCTGCACCCGGAGTTCACACTGCTGGTCTAAGCATTTCATCTGCTCTGTGAGCTGAGCCCGGATCTCTGCAAGACAACAAAAGAATGTGATCAGACCAACAGCTCTAAATATACACTACACACACACAGACACACACACACACACACACATGCACGCACACATGCCCCTGCCTTTCATTCACTGTTCCCTGTACCCTGGGATATCAAAGTCCTTAATAACATAGCCTACAATTGAAACTGACCATAGAATGTAAGGTACCTTCAAAAACCTCCAACTCTTTTTGGACCACTGAAGACTATCTGTGATCAAGAATCTATTCAATTTGTTAGAATAAGTTCTATAATAGACAAAATAACATCCAAAGCTAAATATTCATAAAGCAGTTAACTATTTATAACACCATCCAGAATTTGGGTTCTTTTCTGGCAAGGAGCCCAAATGAATAATCAGATGAATCATGTTACCCCCATTTTAAAGACTGAGTACTAAGTCTTAAAGAAGACAAACTATTAAATCACAGTAAGCTGGGATTCAAAGGCAGACAAATGACTGTTTTTTACACTTTTCCTCGTCATTTCAAAACGTTTTTCAATATCTTTTTGAAGTATGGTAAGGAAGAATCATTGAACTTTCATGGAGGTGGAAAGATGTCTTTTCTAGATCCAAATGGCAGCAACCAAGAACAAACATGTACTATGACTTCTAAAAAAATCACATTCCAGGTCAATTGGTTTCATAATTTCAAATATTATAGAAAGTAAATATTCAAGAAGCTATCTCTAGAACTGGAGGAGTAGCATAACAATGGTGGTAAATGACTTAGGATGAGATTTTTTTTTTTTTTTACTGAGATCCCACTTGTTCCATCCTCACAGAGGCCTGAGATCCTCTGCTCTGTTCCAGCTAGAACTATGTTCAGTTACACTCCTGCCTGGCAGATTTCCTACCCAGTTCTTGCATAGGACTAGCAACACAACCACTGTGGAACCACAGAAATGGCAGCTTCAGAGGCAACTGGATCTGTCTTGAATACACTACATGTTTTACTGATAATAGATTTGGCATTCACAACAAATAGCCTGCCAACATTGGGCTGATTTCTTGTCCAGAGTAGGTCTACAGTGCATGTCCAGCTTATTTTACATCCAGTTCCCCATTAGCTTGAAAATAGAGCAATCATTCTCATCCCTTTTCTCTACCAGCACACTCACCTCCAGCAAGACTCCAACTTGAGGTTGAAAAGAAGTACTACACTATGCCTTTCCTGATGCATGCTTCAAATTCATTTCCCACAGCACTGGCAGATGGAGAAGGAGAGAAGTGATGATGTCACATGAGTTCCAGACAAAATTTTGGGATAAGGACCATAATGCTGAAAACTTTGTAATCACTCCTTTCTTAAAGCAACGAGGATTGACAAAGCTGCACTGGGTTTTGCCTTAGAGTACCTGGAGTCCCATCTTTATTGCTTCTGTTTCTGAAGGTATATCAGTACATGACAGACATAGCTGGTCCTTTGCAGGTGACCCTAGGTAATCTCTAAGAGCAATCTTCTTCCTCATCTCTATTCAGTCCTGCAGTAACCCAACCTGAACTGAAACTGAGCCCTGCACGATTGTTTCCAGCAAGTAGAATACTTCACAGAAAAGCCGTTGCCTACCTCATCACTCATCAAAGCTCTCTTGTTCTGCACAGTCTGGAGTCTGATTACAAGGGGTGTAGGGCTGTGTGTGTGTAAGAGATTTACAGAGATTATGCTAGGAATCTGGTTCTTGTCAAAGATTTCTGGGTCTCTTAAGGGTAAAAGTCGTTGTTATGATCATTCCTAGAGGCAACTGCCCCTTTGTACAAATTAATGAAAATCTAGCAATAACTGCTAGTATATAGGAAGACTGTGGGTACAGATCATTCATGGGTCATCAATATTATTTAAAAACCTACCATTTAAATAAGAATCATCTCTTAGAGTAAAATGGCTAACCAGGATCCGAATCAGGAACAAAGGTACAAAGGAAGATAAAGGTACACTGAGGCTATCAAGTCCCTCTGAGTCAGCTATAACTCACTTTTAAGACTACACCTCAACAATCTTCTAGCAGGAATGCAGAAAGAAATTCTAGACTGTTCTAGGGACTATAGACAAAGCCTCATGATACTAACGTAATTCAATAAGTAGGCTGTTCTGAAACGTTCTATCCATGAAATAAGCGCACGATAGGGGCTACTTGTTGGATACAGTAATGTGTCTTAGAAGTTCCCATGAACTTTGAACCAGCATGGGAGTCCACGCTGACTTCTCAATGAGTAAGCAGTGTAGCATGAGCTGTATCCCATGCTTGTACCCTCTTCTGGATCCTTATAGAAAGAGCGTGTATTTACTGAACACGTTAATTCACTTAATTCCCATTACTAGCTTCTAAGATACTTTAGGTGAGAAAAATGGAATGCTTATTAAGTACTAAGCCAAGGGCCACACCAACAGTGCTAACAGGACTTCTGGTGGTTAATACTTGATGGAAATCTATCTATTATTACCTACGAGACAAGTCTCTGAGTATAATCTACATCAGATTAATTTAGGTTTGAAGATTCCCTGACTAAGGGAGCCACCATTCCACTAGCTGAGGTCTTGAACTGAATAAAATGAGGAAGTAAGCCAAGCACTCACTGCTCTCATTGTGACTGCAGATGTAACTGTGAACAGCTCCTTCAAGCTCCTGCTACCTCAACTTCCCTTCCACAAAAGACTGCTCCTCCAACTGGGAGCCAGAATAAACCCTCCTCCTTTAAATCACTTTTGCCAGACATTTTATCACAGCAACAGGAAAGGTAACGGAGACGGGCTAAAGCTAACAACATTTATCTGAGAAGTCAGAAGTAGATACACCGTAGACAACATTTCTGGGTAAATCAGTGACCAAGGTTTTTTAATCTTTGGAACTTCGACTTCATCTTCCTGCTGAAGAATGATTCAGGGTCCCAGGATCAAGTTTAGGCTAGGCCATTGATTTACAAGTTAGCCCACATTTTGATTAATCCAAAACCAGAATAGATCCCTTCCATACATCCTAGATCTGTTCTCCATAGAAACTTCAAAAGGAAGTCCTTCCCTTCACTTGTGAGCCCTATCCTGAGTTAATCAATAAGTACAAAGGATTGGGCAGGGAAGGAAAAGAGACACCCACCCCAAACCAGAAGAGAATGCTAATAGACACCTCCTGTCACTGGTTTGTGATAAGGTACCCCTGCCCTGAAACATGCCTAGAAGGAAATCTCTCCCTTACTATCATTCTCAGAGCATTGAGGAAGGCAGTAAGAAAGACTCTAGTCCACTGCTCCAAGACAAAATGGCTGTTCTGTGGAGAGCAGAATGTACTGCGGCTGTTGTTACAACAAACAGTGGTCCTCAATCCGGCAGCTGTGCCAGCCTCTGTCCAAGTACATAAGGGGAAAGAAACAATAGGGTACTGATTGTCAGCACACTTGGGCCAATGTGCCCAGGCTGGAGACCCCGCCATACTCTGGTTGACCAAAAGGGCATAAAGAAAATGGGGCAATTTATAAAAACATAGGGGATTTCTTAACATTCAAATGAGTATGCATGTGGACTTGTGAGCACACTCAAAGACACACTGTTCACATGTTCTAACACACCAAATCAAGAAGACTTCACAAGTCTCCTTTACAGTTAGCAGAGAAGTCCTGGGAGATGATAGTCCTGGGCTCTCGTAGTATCTTTCAGCACAATTATGGGAAGAAGCCAAGCTCTCCTCTTTAAAAGTAGTCGTCTCTGAGCTATGAATGCTTCCTTGGTTATCCATAAAGTACCAAAGTACTAAAGTCACCATGAGTAGCTATGAAGGAATGAATGCCAGAAGTGATCTCCTCTGGGCACCTAATGTCTGTTTGGTTTTGCTTTGAATATTCTTCCCTATATAGCAAACCCACAGAAGTAAATTCCAATGTGAAGACTTAAGAGTTAAAAGTAATCACACCTGGGCAGTGGTGGTGCACACCTTTAATCCCAGCACTCGGGAGGCAGAGGCAGGTGGATCTTTGTGAGTTCGAGGTCAGCCTGGTCTACAAGAGCTAGTTCCAGGACAGGTTCCAAAGCTATAGAGAAACCCAGTCTCGAAAAACAAACAAACAAACAACAACAACAACAACAAAAGAGTTAAAAGTAATCACAAATAGAAAGAAATCTAACTGTAAATCTTAAGAAAAATTCAATGTCCTTTGACTCTTTTCTTTCTTTTTTTTTAACCATATTTTAAAATGATACAAGAAAAAAAAATTAGCAAGGACCAAAGTTTTTAGACAAGTTTCCTGATACTCAAGAGTGACCTTTGAGCTGGGTGGTAGTGGTACACGTCTTTAATTCCAGTACTCGGGAAGCAGAGGTAAGCGGATCTGTAAGTTCAAGGTCAGCCTGGACTACAGAGTGAGTTCAAGGATAGCCAAAGACACACAGAGAAACCAAAAAAGAAAAAAACAAACAAAAAAAAAAAACCCTAAAGAGTGACCTTTGTTATTACATTCATAGATTCAAGTCAAAATTTAACTTTGCTGTTTTGCTTTTGTACAATTTTGTTAGTATATGAAAACACATTGAATAAATTTAAAGATGTGAATTTTATAGTATGAGCTCTCTCTCTCACACACACACACACAATTTTTAACTCCACCAGATGTATTCTGTTGAGGCTGATTATGATTCTGCCAAAAAACAGGCAAGGAAATGACCCCAGACCCCATGAAAAAATTCTTGGTTTCTATTTCTCTACTTTTAGGGTAAATCAGTTCTGCACTGAATACTATTAAAACAGATTGGGCAAGCAGTGTGTCCGGGCAGCAGACCTAGCCATGACACTAAACTCCACTGTTCTACTCTTCTCAGAAGATGTCAGATCAAAACATGGCAAGGAATGCTCGTTCAAACTCAGGGTCAGCAGACATAGCCAACAGAATTTTCCCTGGGCAGTTCTGCCTCCTAGTTCATGCTTGGTTACAGCTAAGACACTACTAACTACACCTGGCTTGGGTATATCTCCCAAGAAGGAGATTTGTATCTTACTTAGAAAAGAAGCTGCTCCTGTGCCCATGTGTTGTAGAGTACTTCCCAAGAGGGAGGGGGACTTGATGGGGGGGGGCGGTGGAGGGGAAGAGACAGAAATCTTTAATAAATAAACAGAAAAAAAAAACCATTTATTCAGCTGGGTGGTGGTGGCGCACACTTTTAATCCCAGCACTCGGGAGGCAGAGACAGGCAGATCTCTGAATCTGAGGTCAGCCTGGTCTACAAGAGCTGGTTCCAGGACGGGCACCAAAGATACAGAGAAACCCTGTCTCGAAAAAAAAATAAATAAATAAATAAATAAAAATCAAATTAAAAAAAAAAGAAGCTGCTGACTGGTTTCAATAGGGAATCATTGGAAGATACTGATCATTTAGCAAAACTAGTCAAAGCCACGCCACACTGGATATCACGTAGTCTTTAAGTGACAATACCTTCCAGGGCAGATTAAACAGCCCTCTGGAAACTGTCTCGCTTCAGAACACCTGGTAAATTCATGGAAGTTCAGATGGGGTTTGTGTTCCCTATTGCTTCAATCCTAGGATAAGAGCTCATTTCTTTTGACTTCCAAAATCTATCTCCACATTCTAGAACTTTCTCTAATTTAGTTATAAATTCCACATATTTAACGAGAAAATGGGAGTAGGAAGGCAGGTTAGAAAAAAGAGAAACATTCATTTAGGAAAGTCATACAGGTATATTCTTCCCTTTTTGGTGTGCTGGCATCTTGGAGACAGGTGCTGTGACTCCCACGGGCTCTGTTGCCAACATGAAATGTAATATTTAGACCATGTTTCCAGTGGGAACCTGACCTGATTGCCAGTCTTCTCCACAAAATCTACCTCACCTGCTTTTAGTCCTTTCACAAACATATGATGTCACCCCAGCCACCTCAAAAATACTGATTCGTAGTACCTTCCAGAAAGTGCTATATAAAAATACAATCAAGGCTTTCATCAGGTTCTCCTCTCCATTATTTCTTACTAATCCCAACAGTAATCAGTTCCTCTCCAAACTGATCCCCAGGAAACAAAGCTGGATGCTCTGCCAAGTCATGTTGGATGAGGCTGCTTGTTTGTTTCCTCGCTGCCCAGCAGCTCAGCCCCGAAATAACCACACAGAAACTATATTATTTAAATCACTGATTGGCCCATTAGCTCTAGCTTCTTATTGGCTAACTCTTACATCTAAATTTAACTCATTAATCTGTGTATCGCCACGTGGCTGTGGCTTACCGGGTAAAGTTCTGTCTCCACTGGGGGCTACATGACTTCCTCCTTCTTCCTCCCAGCATTTAGCTTAATGTTCCCCACCTACCTAAGTTCTGCCCTATCAACAGGCCAAAGCAGTTTCTTTATTCACCAATGATAATCACAGCATACAGAGGGGAATCCCACATCAAAGTTATGCTCTTTACCTTGATCATTTGCCTTTCTACAAATTTCATAATTCCAGGGCTCTTAAAAGTCCTAGCTGGACAGAAGTGAAAACCAAAGCCCAGAGAAGTAAAGGGACTGGTGAGTGTCACTCAGCTGGCTAGGTGTAGATTCAGAACTGGAACCCTAGAAGCCAAACTCTGAAGCCAATGCTCTTTTTTACTGTTATCACACACAGTTGTTTGAGAGCCTTCCCAGTACTCTGAGATCACAAAGACAAAAGTTAGCCAGGGAATGGGAACAAACAAAAAGCTACAGTAAAGTGAAACAATACAAATAAGTGAGACTGTGCACAGGAAAGAGAAGGGTGATACTGTAAGCATTGCAGCTGGTATGGAAAGGTATCCTGGCAGTCGGGAGCCAAGGAATACCACAAAGTCACACCACACAACAAACCTCACACAAGAGATTTATTGGGAGGGAAAAAACCAAGAGGGTGGCTTCCTCAGCTTGGGTGAGAAACAGCAGAGAACTTGGAAGAAAGGTGAAACCTTTCAGGGTGGAATTTTCCAGAGTGAAGACTGGTAAGATTTCTTGTCTAGAGACTGGACTTTTAACTCTGTAGAGTGGGGAACTGGGTCCAGCAGTTAGGGCAATTAGAGTGCTGTGTGGGTGGAACCTGGAAGCTGGAGGTCCTCAAGGGAGGAGCCTGGCTTAAGGGACTTACAGACACAGTACTATGTCCAGTCTACACATGATACCTTATCCTTCAAGGATTAATACTGGCACTTATTTATGAGCGGTTGATGTTTTAAAAATCAGCAGTGAGCTACTTTCAGGAACCTAGAAAACAGCAAGTACTCTCCATTAAAGCATGTGACTAATAGCTTCTTTCTCACCACTTCACTCTCTGGAAGAAGGCACAGAAATCTTCACTGACAAGAATTACTCTAAACAACTGCTTCTGCAATTACTGTTTTCATCCGACCTCCAAATTTCTATCTATACTCTAGACCTCTCCAGCCTCCTAGAACTAACTTACCATCTCTTCTTAGTTCTCTAAGAGGTATCCACAGCCCCTGGCCACTGCCCCTCCTGGTTCCTATCTTACTATGGCACTTCTTCTTCCCACCAGACCAAAACCTTCAGAGTTACTGCTGAGTCTTCTCTCTTTCATATTCTGTCAACTCAAACTGCCTTCAAATTACATCCTGAATCTAACATCTTCTTAGTCTCTCCATCCATTCCATTCTCTACTCACATGTTCAATATAACTTGACATCACTTTGTTCTGAATAACTGTTCCTACCTGGTTCCTCATTCCCACCCTTGTTACTCTGATGTCCACTCTATATACGGTAGCTGTACTCATCACCATCCAATGGCTTTTCATTGAAAAAAGGGCAAAGGCTTTCTAAATACTTATATAGTTCGGCTGTTCCAGTCTCTGGAACTCATCCTCACAGATCCACAGACACATGGGCCCCTCTGGAGGTCACAGGATATGCCAAGCTCACCTTTTCCTCTGTTAAAGGAAGCCTTTATATTTGTTTCCCTTAGCTTGAAGCACACTTCCCAACTTTTGCATGGCTAGTCCCTTCACTTTACTCAGTTCTCTGCTAAGAGGTCACCTCAATGCAGCATTCACAGCCATTCCAGTTGAAAGACCCCAAACACTAACCTTTACCTTCATTTTACTTTACTGCACTGTAACTTCCATAATTCTAGGTATTGTCTTCTCCTCTCACTAGACACAAGGCCCATGATGACATACAGAATTTGCTTTGCTCACTGTTGACTTTTGATGCCTTAGTGACCAACATATAAAAAGTCTGAATTTAATGAATGAAGAGCTCCTTTGACTTAATGAGATTTGGACAACTTATTGCAGCCCTCCTCAAAGACGTTTTATCTTGACTGTTCCATAACCTCCAAAAGGTTAGCTATTCCTTCTTAAAAAGAGAAAAGAAGAGCTGGGGAGATGGCCCAGAAGGTCAGGGGAATAGAATTCAGTTTCCCGCACCCACAGTAGGTGGCTTACAGTGATCTGTAACTCCATTTTCAGGAGGTCTGACATCCTTTCCTGACCTTGGTAGAAACCCACATATATGAAGCATATACTCAAATAGATTTACGCACATAAATAAAAATCGATCTTTTAAAATTTTTAAAAAGAAACTCCACAAAAATTCAAAGGAGTGATGCATTATCTAGTCAGCTCTGTTCTATTCTGACAAATGTTTCCTCTCCATTATTTATGACAAATACAAAAGAACTCAGTATATATGTCCACGGGGCATTTTTCATAATTAATGAAATCTTTTGAGGAGGAAACTTTACCAGAACAGAAGTTTCAGTTGCCCCAGGCTGGCCAAACACCATGACCATAATTCCAGGCAGAGTAAATAGCAAAGGTTTTTACTAAATTTCATAGCCCTCTATAACAATGTCTTTCATTGCTGTTACCAGAATCCAGCATGTGACCATCCTGCAAAAATGTCTAAGTGTCATATTTGGTTTCTAGCCATAATTAAAGGACAGTGAGCTTATAATTCGCAATCCTAGAGAAGCTAAATAAGAAGGTGAATCCAAAGACAAACAT
>NC_022013.1:21930860-21937547 GCF_000317375.1 Microtus ochrogaster
ATGGAGGTGGGCAGTCCTTGGACTTCCCACAGGTCAGGGAACCCTGATGGCTCTTCAAGCTGATGAGGGAGAGGGACTTGATGGAGGGAGGGGGAGGGAAATGGGAGGCGGTGGCGGGGAGGAGGCAGAAATCCTCAATAAATAAATAAATTTAAAAAATTAAAAAAAAATGTCTGAGTGTGATGGTCTGTGGTGGTCTGTTAAGTAGAAAGTAAAATTATCACTTTCAATATGCTTATATCTTCTAAACACATAATCATCAGAACCAGAGGACCACAGAGGCCAATGAGAATCTGAAAAGTGCCCTAGTCAGTCAGAGACATACAAGGACCATCCTATCCTTGACCCAACTAGCCCACAACAAAATAATGTCAGTCACAATTTTTTATACATGTGAACAAATAATTTAATTTCCAAGAATATTAATGTGTATTTGATCCAAACCAAACATATATATATATATATATATTTAATTTTTACAAATCATTTTTTTCTCATTTTATTTGTTTTCTTTCTTGGCTTCTCAAGACAGGATTTCTCTTTGTATAGTCTTGACTGTCCCAGAACTCACTTTCCACATTCCTTTAAATTTATATTAAAATTAAATATTTTTCTTCTCCTCTTTAACATTTTTTGTTTGTTTGTTTTTGTTTTTTAAAACAGGGTTTCTCTGTGTAGCTTTGGAGCCTGTCCTGAGACTTGCTCTGTAAAACCAGGCTGGCCTTGAACTCACAGGGATCTAACTGCCTCTGCCTACCAAGTGCTGGGATTAAAGGTGTCCAGATTTTTCTCACTTTATGTCTAAAGTAATAGTGTATACCATTGCTAAATAAAAAAAATTCAGCTTGTGTTTAACAAAGGTTATTAAATTTTAAAGTATAATGAAAATATAAATATTTTAATAATGTGTTAAAAGAATTTTGGCCTAAATTCACATCTTTATTGTAGCTTATAGAAGTGAAAACACTTATTTAAATTCCTAAGAGACATCATGAGATTATATTGTCTTGAGAAGAGTCTATAAATTTGTAAACACCAGGAAGTGCCAATACAGTAGCAGTTTCTCATTTTAAGCAGCTTCCTGGGCCTGACGTCCAAAGGAATGTGGTCTTCTACAGAGACAGACTCTAAAAAGGAGCTGCAACATATAGCTCATTATCAGGAAAAGAAGGATCTGCTGTACTATCATGCCTACTTGGTCCAAGACTCGGAAGGGTTTCCAGAAGCCAGATCAAGGATTGGGGTTACCCAGAAAAAGAGTACAGGGAAGGGTTCCAAGGTTAGAGGGAAGAATGTATTTCAAAGGTCCAGAGCGGGAGGACAGGAACATACATAAAAGGAACTGAAAAAGTAAAAGTTCAGACTAACTGGAATATCGAACTTTAAGTAAGAGGATGAACAGAGGAAGACTGAGGAAAGGCGGGGGTCATAGTGCTGGACAATACCAAAGCCTTAACGAACACAGAATTGTTCCTAATAATAATGGCAAGCCATTATAGATCAGATACAGGAGTTATACAAGCAAACTGCTTTCAAAGATGGTAAATACTCCCTCTGGAGAGCCCAAACACAAGAGAAGCATGATTTTAGTTTTGGAGAGATCAAGGTTTCAATCTTCTAATGACTCCTTCAACCTGCATCTTCCAAATAAACTAAAATCTCTCCAAAGAACAAAGAGCCTGGTGAACCAAATGTTAGCTAGGAGTGGCCACATGCTATAATCCTGCAAACACATCAGTTCCATGAGGTAACAGTACAGCAGCAGCAAGAAAACTGCATGACTCAGGCCAGTTAAGCCTAGGTTTCTTCCCTCACCAGAGAATCTGTGGCATTTCTCCCCTGCCTATCCCCTTTACACCAAAGGCTATATCTCAACCACACGCCTCAACAACACAAGTGGAAAGGACTTTAACTTAGCCATCAGAAAAAGACAAGAAAATGCTTTGCCTGTTTCACACCTCGGGGGTGGGGAGGGAACATCCTCCTGTTCAAATCCATAGATGAGCATATTTACAATGTGATTGAGGCAGAAACATAATTCAGAGCAAGTCACCTAAGAATAAAAAACACTGAACAAAATAAAATTAAAACCAAATACAAAGCATTAAAGTTTAAGTCTGGATTCAACCTGTTCACACAGTCATAGGCCAATGCAGCTGACAGAAGCCAATCTCCACCTGGAAAAAATAAAATATTCTAAATCTCACTCAGAAAACCACACTACTAGACTTGGTAAGAAGGTGAGGATTAAACTGGACCAGATATAGACAATGTCCAAAAATGCCTGCAAGAACTGCTGCTCCCAATAAAATTAAACATTGTCCAAGAGATGAATCCCCTTCATGCTTTTGAAGTTGTGATGGTGATAAAAGAAATGATGGACACAACTGTCAATTTCTTCTTGTGTGTGAGTTTCTACATGTTTTTCGCCTACCATGATTTAATGAGCTGCAGCTAGGAAGTTCATTTCCAGAATTAGAAGTATCACGCAGGTGGTACAGAAAAGCATTTCAGGATGTTCTCTGAGATAAGAGGGTCAACTGTGGTAAACACTTTCAGAAATTGACTAAAGTAATGCCAAATATGCCAAAATCATAAATATTTTGGAGCCTTGAAGTAGAACAAAAGGAGAAGTTAAGTTTAAAGCAAGCTATGTAGTTTCTTGTTGTATGTGCCAGGGAGGAAGGCGGAAGACTGCTTTTCTCTGTATTCTCTCGTGCAGTCACCCACTCTGCCCCATCCAGTTTCTTAGGAGAGTCCTTACTGAGTTTCCAAGACGGTAGAGATGGAAAGCTGTGAAACCTGGTAGCACAGGGATAAAACCAGAGGGGCTTACAAAATAAAGCCTGTCCTAACACACACGACATGTTCAGTCACTTCCTTCTGTCCTCTACAAACCTCTGTCCCCACCTCACCCCTTCATGACATCGACTTACGGTACTAGTCCCTCTTCTCCTCTAGATCCCTTTGCTTGAGCTGTAGTTGACTTCTTGTTAAGTATTCAAACATATCAAGTACACTTGAGCCTTAAGGATCGGCTAGAAGATGTTTGTCCTCTGCCTGGAATGTTCTTCCCATAAGTGTAAATTCTCACCTCCTTCAAATGTCTGCACAAATGTGACCTATGCTACAATACTTAACTAAGATTCTCCATTTCCATTTAAATAAAATCTGACTTCACTCTCCAACACTGATACCCAACTTACAATACTTAATATCTTCTTAATGCTATGTAATTGTGCACTAATCAGATAGGCTTTGTCTCCTTCCTCAAACTCTGTTGGAATGTTAACTCAGAAATACTTATTTTAGTAACCGAACTAAAGACCTGGAGTTGTATGTGATACATAATAGATGATGTTTACCTAACAGATGAATGAACAAGTGCTTAGTATAGAAACTAAATCTCTTTTCCTGCTTAGCGATGGCCAAAAACAAAATCTAAAACAAAATACAGAGGCATATGTTCATCCACACTAAAGTCTTATCTAGATAAATGAATGGTATCAGATTCTTCTGCTTCTAGGGAAACGGAGTGGTTACAGGGTGAAGTCAGTAGACACCCTAAAGGATATGCAAAGAGCAAAGACAACAGAGATCTGCACAAGAGTCCAAAGATTTAAATGCTCACAATGTATCTCTGGGATATTTATTTACCTGCCGTGTCCTGTTTGCTGAGAATTTTGTTCAATGTATTGTGATCATATTCAACTCCCTCCCCTCAGACCTATTTCCCCTTCCACATCCACTAAACTTTGTGTCTCTTCCTGTTTGTTTTTGTAACTCATCAAAAACAGTTTATTCTGCCCAAACACTTAGAAATATGCCTTTTTTTGGAGGGTGGTCTACCCACTAGGGGCTGCACCCTTAAAGAAAATGATTCTCCCTCTTCAAGCAGCTATCAATTGCAAAGTACCCCTTAGCTAGGGATGGAACTTCATGCTCACTTCTTCTCTCCAACCTGGAATTTTGTCTGGCTTGAGCCTGTACAGGTCATATACATGTTCTCAACTGTGTGTGCAAAAATAATAAAAGCCCAGAGACAAATATTAGGGTTCAACCTGAAAACCAGAAACGCAAAGTAGTCAAGACACTAGAGAAAACAGTTTCCTAAAGTCACCCATCACCTATGGCCCCAATAAAGTGCCATATATGTATTTCATTGGCAGGTAAACCTTAAATTCAATCAGGTATGGGGAACTTGCACAACATTCATGCCACTATTGCATCAGTGGGCATGTCTTGCCAGGCCAGTCTTTGCTGTAGTTTCCCAGGCTCACAGCTAGGTAAGACTGGTTATTCCTTTCCTCGTCCAGTAGCAGATACTGCATCTTCTAGCACTATGAAAGCTAGCCAGTGAGATTAAGTTTCCCAGTGAATACCAGCATGATTTCTCCATGAGAAACAAATTTTATGAAGGTATTTTGCCCAATACCATCTAGAAAGATTATGAAGAAATATGCTCTTTTTAAAGCAGACTTCCTTATAGAACAGCGTGACTCTAAAACATAAAGAAAACCAATCTCTCCTCACTCTGGCTAGATTTAAAACATGAAATTTATTTAAGAATCAGAAACTTTCACAGGACTGAATAGCAAAAACCTAGCTGTGCTGTGCTCTAAATCAGAATCATCAGCTCTCTTCTCTGTGAAAAGACAGCCCCCTAAATAAATAGAGTCCCTAAAAGGATCCAGTGCCCTGGTGAAAGGTAGGCTAATCCCTTCACCAGCCTATGGGGGGGAAAAAAAATCCAGGCCTCTAGGGAGCAATTTAAGAAAGATGAAGCCATAAAATAATTAATGAGGAAATGAGTTAATCTGTAGCTGGTTCTAATCCATATGTCCAAAATCAGCATCATTACAAATAGCAATCTCCTACCAGTCATTCAATCTAGCAATTTCTTCACTTCACCTTCCTGCTGTACCCTATCCCAAACCTTATTTTTATAATGAAAGGAAGGTAGGAAGAAGCCAGAGGGTTAAATTTCTCACATCTAAATCCCTCCAGCAACTTGAATTTCCTGAAGCTACTCTCCTAGGAGGGGGTATATTGTGACCAAGATTTCCTGCAGCACCTCCTGCCATCTGCAAAATTAAATTAAATGGTCCTTCTCTTTTGAAATTTTGCCATCAATGTACCAAAGGGAACATCTGAGTATACCAGTAAGGGACGATGGCTTTTCCTTTTTACCAACACACACAAATCATTAGGAGATTAAGTCTCTGAATGGCTAATGTGCACTTTCATAAAGAAGGAGAAGTTAAATGCTCAGTCTGACACCCACATAGAAGGGGCTGGTATTGCACTCGCTGCTGCCCTTGGAAGATGATTAAAAGCAGGGCAGACAGGAAGCTAATGGCTTTTTTGCTGCACTTTTATGGGGGCAGGGGTGTCAGGAATGGACATGGGAAATCAAGTGCCAAGTGTTGAAGGGCAGATGGTGGGGGAAGGGGAAAATGATTATATGCCTACAGGGCACTGGGACACCTCCAAAGAACAGAGTACTCCATACCCAAGGCAGAGTGAAGACACTGCAGCATGCACTCACTATGCTACTACAAATGGCTCTTTTTTTTTTTAAAGCAAACATAAATTTAAGGCAATGCAGAGGTGGGGGTTGGGTGGAGATCACTGTACAGTGCTGCTTAGTATGTGAAGCCCTAGGTTTAATCCCCAGC
Source organism: Microtus ochrogaster (assembly GCF_000317375.1). Lineage (NCBI taxonomy): Eukaryota > Metazoa > Chordata > Mammalia > Rodentia > Cricetidae > Microtus > Microtus ochrogaster. The sequence continues at coordinate 21,936,539 of NC_022013.1, forward strand.
CAAATTCTCCACCCCAACCCCAACCAAAATAAGAAAAAAATAGACAGCCTGCAACTTTTATATTTGATGTATTACCAAAATTTCCACTTTTCTGCCCCTACAGACCAGACCCCTACCCCCACCACCACCACACACACAAAAATCTGATGGTTTTAGCCATTTCTGCCACCTTCTTCTAACTGAACAATTTAACTCAACAGTTACTTCTACACCCACCTGATCATGCTTTAAATATGCCTAGATTTGGAACAAAAGAAGCAACTGGGTAAAAAGAAAATTTAGGAAATAACAATTTTCAGAATATATATCATTTGAAAAGTAACTGAGATGGGAACAGACTTTATATGAATATAAAATTACATACAAATCATTTATTCAAGTAACGTCAATCCAACAAATCTTTATTACGTTCTTACTATTGTGCCCATGAGAAAAGACCAAACACAATGGGTCAAAAACCCATCCAGTCTAAAATCACAATGGGCTCCTGTTCATGCACCCGAAAGAGACTTCTTAGAAAACCCAGTAATGGCTCTAGATTACAGGGGTGCAATGGAACCTACACCTGTCCCAAAGTCACTCCAAACAACTTTTCAGGCCCATTTGCCATCCCTCAGTCACAGAATGAACAAAATAATCTAGAAGCCAAGACAGAGGCAAAAAGGGAAACCAGATGGTGCCTACAAAACTAAGAAATATATACTTCTTAATGAGACATCTGGCAGAAGAGTGAAAAAAATCCTTACATCAAATTCTTTGAAAGATTATAGTCCACAATTGAAGTTATTCACTACAAATTTTAAAAGCCACTGTAGTTAATAATAAATTTCTCCATTTATTTCTTATCATCTTGTGGAAAGCATAGACATTGTGAGGGAAGAGCTAGGAATAAAAGCACTTCTTAGAGAGGGTGTGCACACGCCTTTAATCCCAGCACTCGGGAGGCAGAGGCAGGCGGATCTCTGTGAGTTCGAGACCAGCCTGGTCTACAGAGCTAGTTCCAGGACAG
>NC_022013.1:21938477-21960557 GCF_000317375.1 Microtus ochrogaster
CAGCCTGGTCTACAAGAGCTAGTTCCAGGACAGGCTCCAAAACCACAGAGAAACCCTGTCTCGAAAAACCAAAAAAAAAAATAAAAAAATAAAACGCCCAGATATCCAGTAAGCCTGGCAGAAGGAGGAAGAGTTCTACAGACCTCACTAGTAGACATCCCTTACCTCTGTTCACTCTCCCAAAGTCTTCAGAGAGATATCAGGACTGTCTGCAAAGCTTCAGAGCAAAGTCAAGGAGATCTTGCTTTATTTCAGTGTCTTTGGAATGGTGAGACTCAGGGCCCTCTATCATTTGCTAAGCCTGACCTACAGCAAGATGTGAAAAGTGAACAAAGACGAAGAACAAAATAATGGCTAAGAAAAGGGGGGGTGTTGTCTTTCTTAATGAATATTTTCTTCATTTTGCTTTTTTGTATTTTCCAAAATGTCTACGACAATCATGCTGTTTATCTGACTAGAAAGGCAATAAAATGTTATTTTAACACATGAACTCACAGCTGCTGTGGTTGCCTACACACAAGATCAAGTCAGTAAACATTAAAAGCTTGGAATAGGATGGAGTTCATGAGCTATGAAGAACTATGGACGGACAGTTGCTGGCTTTTGGGGGAGGGAGAGTCAGTTTTCTTTATGGGTATGGCTCGAAGGTTGACTAAGCTCCAGTGGACGGCCTCAAAACCTAAAGTATATGAACAGCACAAATTGGAGATGATTAATTTAATTTTTAAAAAGGATGATGTAATATTGGGAGCAGTAAGGAGGTAGAGGTGGATTTAGGAGGCGATAAGGGGAGGAACTGGGATTGAACATGACCAAAAACATTGTATGGAACTCAAGTAGTTAATAAAAATACTGTTTTAATGTTCAAACCAGCAGGAATGAGCACACACACACACACACACACACACACACACACACACACACAAAATGTAAAATAAGATCGGCAGGAGTACTACCCAAAATTCTTCCGGGCAATGTTTTAAGGAAGGAAATGGGAAGATGAAAGAAAATAAAGAAAAGTCACACTTAATTTTTTTGGGGGGGGGCAGGGTGAAACAGAGTTTCTCTGTGTGGCTTTGAAGTCTGTCCTGGAACTCAGTCTGTAGACCATGCTGGCCTGGAACTCATAGAGATCTGCCTGCCTCTGCCTTCCAAAGGCTGGGATTAAAGGCTTTTTTTTTTTTTTTAAGAAAGGAAAAACCAAAAAGGAAATAAAAGAGAAAGTGAAGAAAATTTGGGAGACTAGGTCCAGGGATGCATTTTCTATGTGTCAGTATGTACACTTAGGTTAGAGAAATAAATTACTGTATGACAGAAGGGGCCTGGTGGTTAGGTGTATCCACTGTACAAGAAAGTACTCCAGATAAAGATTCCTTATTTTGAATGATTGCTCAGGAAAAAGATTTTTACTTGGGTAATTTTCATCCTTGGCTGTGTCAGATCTATAAAGCCTGGGAAGTCAATGATGAAGTCCAAGGCTTACTGTGTTTCAGTAGCTGGCCTCCTGTTTTACAAAGGGCTGTTGACCACCACTAATGAGGCAGGACAGACCACTTTACTCTCACATAAGATCTCGGCTCATCTCTATGGCCTCCTGGAAGACTAGAGTCTTTTTTTTTTTTTTTTGGTTTTTCGAGACAGGGTTTCTCTGTGGCTTTGGAGCCTGTCCTGGATCTAGCTCTGTAGACCAGGCTGGTCTCAAACTCACAGAGATCCGCCTGCCTCTGCCTCCCGAGTGCTGGGATTAAAGGCATGCGCCACCACCGCCCGGCAAGAGTCTTAATGATTCTTTCTGTGAGTCTCTGGAGACAGTTTTCTAATATGAATTCAGTGTTACACAGCCTGGACACAGAGGAAACAACACCACAGAAAGGCAAGAGACAGATGTCAATTTTTAGCAGAAGCCTCTGTTCCTTCCAGTTTGGAAAAAAATCTGTTGGCAAGAATAATGCAGTAGAATGGTTTTTGTTAGTGTGTTGTGGGGGAAGGGCCCACACACCATAGAGAAATTGACCAATCAATCTTCCAAGCCTTTAAGGAAGGGGGAATAATCCTACTTCCTAAATTTTTACTCTGTTACCAAGGTCCAAGCACCATACTTCTCCCCAACGAAGATGCAATCAACATCCTTAGTTGGTCACTGGTCCAGATAGATGTACTACATTACTGACTGAAAACTAAGTATAGAAAGAAGTTCACTGACTTTTGTTTTTCCTATGTAAAGAAAAGCCCACAGCTTCCCATGTTAAGAACCCAGTAGGACAAGAGAAGGGTTACCCCAAAGAGAAGTTAGATTACTTTAAACTCAAATAGTACCACCATAGCCTAAAGACCTAGTACATTTAGAAAACTACAAGGGTATATTTGCTTGCCACAATGACTGAAAAAGAGCTACCAGCATTGAGTATGAAGGGTAGAAGTATAATGTCTTAGGTATGTAGATACTCTGACACAGCCATCATGCGAACAGCATCTACACTAAGAATCACTATGGAAGCCAGGTTATAATCCTAGCACTTAGAAGGTAGAGACAGGAAGAATGTTACAAGCTCAAGACCAACCTGAGCTATATAGTGAGTTCTCTGTCCTCTTGGGCAAAGAGAGAGAACCTGTCTCAAAAATACTGCAACAAAAACAAAAGAATGACTATAGGCAGTAGTAGAGATTAGATTTTTCTTGTCTCTTTCTTATATTTTCTTAAATAGGCACGGCATTCATTCACCTGGGAAAATACTTGGAAAATAATGCAAAAGTAGTATACAATAAAAGGGATATTCCCTCCTATCCCCACTCTATCCCCAAGTTCTGTATCCTGAAGGCGACTGTTACTATTTTTTATATGTTTTAAAAATATCATATGTATCTAGAATAGGAATATATAAACATCTGTATTTATTCACTCCTTGTATTTTTAAAAAACTGAACAGTGTATCTTAGAGGTTTTTCAAGTTGTGCATTATGAATCTGACTCTTCTTTCTACTGGCTATGCTGCATAGCATTTAAATGGCTGTGCTTCTGTATGTGCAACTATTCCCATTTGATGGTTATTGCAAAATTTCTTCTCCATTCTCAATGCTGTGATGAATATAAATGTAAGTACATTTGCAGAATAAAGTCTTGGAAGGGGTCCATAAACAGGTGTATATATTTTAAATTCTATTTATTTATTTATATGTGCACATGTTGGGGGGAACATGTTCATTACATATGTGTGTGTGTGTTGATATATAGGAATGCGGGTAGGTATGTAGAGGTCAGAAGACAACTCTGGCTATAATCCTTATCATCCACCTTGCTTGAGACAGGGTCTTTTTTGTAGCTTCCTTCTTTGGTTTGTACACCAGCCTAGCTCTTAGCCTGGTTGGCTCAAGCGCGTTTGGAATTTCTTGGATGTTATGTAATAAAGGAGGTCCACAAGAGCCCGTAATAAAGAATAACAAATATTTATTGGGGATCACTCACAATAGAAAGTCGCTACGTTCCTCTGCTCTGTGGGCACTGGGGTAGTGAACCAAACTCCCACCACCAACTAAGCAAAGGAAAAAGAGTTGGCCCTCTTTTTTTGGCACACTTCCTGTCTGTGCTTATAGTACCTCAGACCACGCTCTAAGAGGCTGGTGTCTAGAAGGCTATTGGCTGAATGAATTCCCACAACACTGGGGTCCACCTTCCATCTGTGTAGGTACACTGGCATCACAGGCACATGTTACTGCTCCCAGAATGATGTGTCATCCAGGGATTAAAGCTCAGGTCCTCACATCTGCACAAGTGTTTTTCCCACTGAACCATCTCCTCAGTCCTATTTACATTTTTTGAGGCAGGGTTCATGAAGACCATGCTGGCCTCAAACTTACTACATATCCTCTTGAGTACTAAGATTATAGGCCCATGCCACTAATGAACCCATTGCTCTATGCATGCTAGGCAAGCACTCTACCAACTGAGTTATATATTTAGTCCAACATTATCTCTGAGTATTCTATGAATATAGGAGCAGTTGTCTAAGTGCTTCTCAAGCCTAAAGCTATTAATAATGTGCATGCAAAACAAGTGCCTTTAAAACTCCAGTCTGAGCTTTTACATATTTACTTTTTGTAGAGGAAGAACACTGAAAGATTCCACACATTTGGTTAAAAGAAATAAAAAGTGTCTTGTTTTACTACCCTTCCTCATATTCTCCATGACCAACCTTCATCCCCAAATGGGGGTATAATTATGCCAAACAGTTCAGTTTTTACTTGGACCGTGGAAAAAATATCAAACTCAGCTAAATTATGCATGAGCTTCTATGTAACACGATCAGGCATCTTCAAAACTTCCAATCTCACAACTTGTTTTAGTACTTCTGAATAGATCTAACAAGGGACTTGCTATCATATCATTAAACTGTGGCATGTGTCCTAGAATGGGCATTTGTAATTTATCAGTACACCCATATATTTGCAAAGATGTATGTATTTTCTGGGGAGTTCTTACTTTTACACATTTTTTCCTACTTGCCTGGATCAAAATCTTCAGAGCATGAACAAAGGTACACGCAGTCCATACTTTCCTATTGCCTGAAGTTTGTGAAGAATTTGTTTCATTCTTGTAGCACTGAAGTTCTCCTTCATTACAACTTCATTAAAAGTCACCACTTTTCTCACTTGGTCCCATTGAGACAGAATAGGTGTTACCTGCTCTTGTAACAAGATATCTCTCACAGTCATGTACAATTAATCAACAACTAGAAATGTAATGTGCTTAAACAGGTAAACCATTTCCATTCCAGTTATTCCCACTATAAGAGTCTTGTTACTATAACTAACCTGGACCATCGCTGCTAAGACAGCAGACATCTTAACAGTGTAATTGGGAAGATGGGTAACCATGGGAAGTAAGCCAATAAGCAGCATTCCTCTATGGTTCCACCTCTGCTCTTGCTTGAGTTTCTCCCTTTGGGGAGAGGCTTAATAGCAGATAAACAAAGCTCAAATTTCATCTCCAATTTAATCCAGTGGGATACTAATGAGTTTTCAAAGACTACAAAGCAAACTAATATTCTTGGATGTAATTTGTTTTGGAGTACATTAGCTACTTCCTTTTGGCACAATGGTATCAAATGGCACAAGTCTAATTTCCAATTTTATCTCCTTTCTGTGGTACAAGAAACTACTCCAGAAACATTCAAAAGTATTAACACATGAAAAATAATAAAATGTTAACAAACATCTTGAAAGATCCCATTTTCTTCCTCTTTGCTTTTTTGAGATTTACCTATTATAATAGCCTTGCTTATTATTTCTTTCATAGCTCTTTTATCAATTTGCAATTATTTTTTTTGTTCCTTTTTTTTTAATTGGTTTTTGAGACAGTGTTTCTCTTTGTAGTCCTGGCTGTTCTGGAGCTCTCTCTGTGGAAGAGACTGGCCTCCAACTCACAGAGATCCGCCTGCCTCCACCTTCTGAGTTCTGGGATTAAAGACATTCACCACCACTGCCCACCTTATTTTTTGTTCTTATGTTATCTTTCTTGAAGAAAGTAAGCTACCTGAAGGTGGACACTTCGTTTGTCTCATTCAGTGTAACATTCTCCAACCCAACTGTGCTCGTTTGAATTTGTCAACCTTACACAGCTCTGGTCATCTGGAAAGGGGAAGAGGGATCCTTAATTGAAGGACTGCCTCCATCCAATTGTCTGTAGGAAAGTTGCAGGGGCATTTTCTTGATTAATGATTGATATAGAGGGTCCAGTCCACTATGAATGGTGCCAGTGCTGGGCAGCTGTTGTTGGGTGGTATAAGAAAAAAGCAAGCTGAGCCCAGCAGGGGTGGCACACACCTTTAATCCCAGCACTCAGAAGGCAAAGACAGGTGGATCTCTGTGCATTCAAGGCCAGCCAAAGTTTACAGGACAGGCTCTAAAGCTATAGAGAAATCCTGTCTCAAAAAACCTAAAAAAAGAAAAAAGATAAAGAAAGCCATGGGAAGTAAGCCAATAAGCAGCATTCCTTTATGGTTCCACCTCTGTTCTTGCTTGAGTTTCTCCCCACACTTCCTGCAGTGATCAGCTGTGATCTGGATGCATACACCAAATAAACCCTTTCTTACCCAAGTTGCCTTTGGCCCTGATATTTATCACAGCAACAGAGAAACCTAATTAAGATACTAACTTAGTAAATGTAAAGTGTCTGCTAAAATAAGCTATGTAGGGTTCTACTGCGAGGACAAACAAGACCCTAAATTTCAGTGGCTTAACAAAACAAAAGCTCATTTCTTGCTTATGCTTCTATGTCCAACAAAGATGAGGAGTACAGACTGTACATCATTGTAGTTTAAAGGTCCAGACTAACAGAGGCTCAATCTGGACACAAATATTAACAATACCAAGGCAAGAATACACTGAACTGTTTCATCCTGGACATTGTTTCTGTTTAGCAGTGTTACATTTAACCACATTTTGCTGTTCAGAATAAGCTGCACTGCCACTACTAACTTCAAAGGAAAATTGAGAAGTAGATGCAAGTGACTACTGGAAGCCTGAGGAAACTTAAACAGAGAATATATTAATAGAACCATGCGGTTGAAAATATTTCATTTGGTCTATTCCTGAATCTAGGCAAAGTTGAAGCTGCAATTACAAAATAAATAAGTAACAGAGTGAGCTTTTTCAGAAAGAAAATATATCTGAATTGTTCAATCAAGAGATGGCATCTGTATTCATCACACCACTTAATTTAGGAACAAAGTGAATGATTAAAGCGTACTCCACACTAGTGCTCCTGGAAACTAAAACCCTAGAAAAGAAACAACTGTAGGGAAAATGTGTGACCGCTGAGAGTTGCGGCACCCTATAAGCCTCTCTACTGACACAGCAATCAAATCAGACCAAATCAAATCAAACTAGAAAGAGCTCAGGTTTAACGGTAAAACGCTCCCGGATGATTTTCCAGCTCCCCAGAGAGGAGATGGAAAGAGAGACTGAGTCTGTTTTCTGGGGGGCATTTTAAACACCCTGTGGGAGTGGTCTTGAGCATCTCTGGGGAGGAGTCATCATTTGGAGGGCTTTCTGAAATGTGGCAGGGTTTGGAGAGAGATAAAGGAGGGGACTTAGGGCAGAACTTCCATCACAACATTCCAGACTCTGAGGATATGGATGCCAGAGGTCAGGGTAAAGCTTCCACCAGAACAACTGAATGATGCCAGGTTTTCAGATAACCACAGAAATTCAGTTCACTGAAATAAGACTGTACATTTACTTTTTTAACCTAAGTAATACATATGAACAAAAACAGTAAACAGGTTGTGTCATGTTTACCCACTACAATACAACCACCCACTATTAGGACGGAAGGCCTACAGCATTATGACTCACACTTGAAGCTCTCTCTCCATAAAACATCTATTTCCTGCAGACACAGAACAAGTGAGATTTAATTCTTGTTCAACAAGGATTCTTTGTTTCTTTCATCCTTCTTTCTCCTCCATCATTCAGTCTCTTACAGTGAGATAACCTCCAGTCACACAACTATTTCTTCAAATGAATTCCCAAGTTGCTATGGTAACTAACACCTTTCTTCAATACTGTCAATATGTTTCCCTCCCCTACAGGCACACTTCTTGATATACTGCCAGAAACACCAATCTCCTAACACCTGCTTGCTCCTCAAACCTATAAATGAGACTTTTTAGAAGACTCCGCTAATAAGCGAAGCAGCTATCTGACAAAAACCCAACTTTGTATCCATTATCTCATGTAATAATTTAAAAACACTGCCTGATATCTGTGATTTGCCTTATGTTAAAGATAAAATAGCTATAAATTAGAGGCCAGATATCTTGGTCAAGGAACTAGAAATACAGATTTGAACACAAGATTCTCAGACCACACTGTCTCTAAAGCACCTTCTGTCAACACAAAACTTTGCCCAGATATAAGGAGTGAGCTACGGATCTTGTTCATTAGACTGTGTTGGTTTCTTTATCCAAAAAGGTGTTAGACACTTCAAGACATTAGCTTGCATCTAATTCAGCACATACTGCTCTTAATCCAACGGCATTTTAAGACATGTTGCTAATGACAGAAGGCTGCACACTAAACAAGAAAAGCACCATTCTTCTGCTCTTCACTTCCAAGGGCTTCTACGGAGAACAAGAACAAGATAATGTGTGTCACAGATCGATGAGGCATCCATAATATGACCAGGTTCCAAGAAAAGTCCATAATGGTTGAACTGCAGTCAAGTGACCTGGATTATCTTTCTTGGGCCCATTCAAAGCCTGCCCTCAACCCCCATACGATCCATATCCTCACTATTCTCTCTAAACACAGATCCAGAAACATATTTTCTGGATTGTGTTTAATTAATTAATGGACTGATATGCAGTGCCATAAGCAAGTGCCATAGTTACTTCACTGATCCTCCTCTCCCCAACTCCCAACACATGAACACTTTATATTATTACTTTGAAACAAGAGTGAAACACTCAACATCCCACAGTTATTTTCCCAGTCTGTTCTTCTTAATCATTTACATGGCATAAACTGATACTCCCCTGGCCAGGAGCTATTAGTAGTCTCCCTCTTTTCCCATCAAAAACTTACTCATTGTGAGGAGAAAGGAATGTATTCTAAAAAAAAAAAAAAAATCAATAAGTTACCTAGCACTGCCACCCACTCCAAGAGGCACACGAGAGAATTAGACCAATTTGTTGTCTATAATAAACAGGCCACTTCATCAGAGCTCTAGAGTTTGGTGCAGGATGACTAATTCTGAGTAGTAATGGCTATAGTGACCCCAGTACCTATTTTTTAGCTATGTAGTAAATTCAAGGGCACTCCTTCCCCAACCCAATCTTGTTTTGCATACTTCTGCATATCAATCCATTAAGAATCTGAAGTGTAATTTGTCTTATTCACTATTACCCTGTGAAATTGCTCTCCAGCTGCCATGGCAGTAATCACAGTGATCAGTGATTCAGACTTATTGAGCAAAGGCCTTAAGTAGGTTTTATTATTAAAATTTCCAAAGTTTTATTATTAAAATAAGCCAACATAGCCCAGTATGCCTCCATAGAATAGTCATTCTAATGATTCTTGAGTTCTGAAGGAACGTTTGTCTCATTCTCAATGTTTCACTGGTGAGTATCAGTAATTGGGAATTTAGCAATAAATAAAATCAACCAGCACTCTAAGACTGAAGATGCAATAATCTTATTCAAAGGTACACATACAGCACTGTGCAAACCTTTTAAATACCATCTTACCTTTACTACTTAATTTACTTGCAGAGATAGGGATGGAGCAGGGAGAAGACAATCTCTACAGCTCTGAGACCAGATGATGAAGAACATCTGTGCCTGTCAGAAGGCACTAATTCCAGGACAGGGGTAATTTTTAATCAGAGGAATAACTAGACTATGACTTGATTGTTTACCATAAAACATATATGTTCTCTACCACTCTTGTGAAGAGGAGGGAGAGCTGCAAGTATGGCTTGGTAGTAAAACACTCCTAGCATGTACAAGCCCTAGACTCAATCTTTAGTACAAAGGATATTAAGAGGGCTGGAAGAACAGGGTACAGAGAGGTCCTCCTCTATACCCTTTGCAGTTCTCATTTTATTCTTGGGTTTTCATAATGGGCTTTTAAAGAGAGATTTATATTCAAGTCTACGACATTATCTATCTTAAGTCTACTTTCAATACAAGTATGATTTTGAGTCATTTCCATGGTTCCTCTTCCTCAGACCAGAAGAAAAAAAGGAAAAAAAAAAAAGAGCTGTTGTTTATAGTTACATCTAGCCTTATAGGTTAAAAGAAATGCCATAAAAATGAATAAAATTATCTGTCTAAGACTACTGTCAGAGAATTCTCATTTTAGCGCCAAAGACAACTGAGCCCTTCTACTTAGACATAAAGGTAGATAGGAACCAACTGCACAGTTATAAGTCACAAATACTCCACTGTCCGCAGGAGTTCAAATAAAAGAATCCAAGAGTTGCCTAGCTATGCTGGTTAAGTAAAAGTATCAGAGGTCGAAGTATGGCTCAGCGGTTAAGAGAGCGTGCTGCTTCAGAGAGCTTTGAGAAGACCCTAGTTCGGTTCCCAGCACCAATGTCTAGTGGCTACAACTCCAGTTCCAGGGAATCTAATGCCCTCTCCTGGACTTCATGTTGCATGTGTGCGTGCGTGCGTGCGTGTGTGTGTGTGGACACACACACGTGTGCACGCACACACACAATATAAAGAGAGAGAAAGAGCATACACACACATCAGCATAAGCAAACCCCAGGGGCCCACCATATAGAAAGATATTCAGTAGTCACAGGTGGCCTGATACCTGTCCCTTGTCTTCTTTGTCCCATACATTTTCTTAAGAACCCACACTAGCTGATAACTGGAATTCCTGTCTTCTAGAACTAAAGCTGCTATATACTCCAGGCCTGATTTCTCAACTACCTTTTGGATGCCTCAAGCTGTAAATCCTTTACCAAAGATGAATTTTAAGTTAAGTTGTTACAGTATGGGGTGAACAAACCTTTCCTACAAAGGTCAAATGGTAAACAGTGTAGGCTTCTGGGTCCTACTTTCCCTGTCACAACCATTCAATTCTGTTCTAGTAATGTACAACTAAACACACTTAACATATAAGCCAGTGAGTGTGACTGTCCCAATACAGCTTATTTACCGAAATACAGACAGCAGACTAGATGAGTCAAATGGACTATAGTCTGCTGATCCCAACTTATTAACTACAGTGCTTGTTGTTCCATTGGAAGTAACCCAAACTCCTTCCCAAGGGCAGAGTCACTTCCCAGTATCTAGATCCCTGTCTGACACCTTGCAAGGAGCTCAATTAGTCTGTTGTCAGAACTGCCACTGCTTTCAGTCTCACCCACCTACCCCTGGGTATCATCTCTTATACCAGTAATCTTTCTAAACCACAAAAGGATCATGTCACTCTTCTGCTTAAAATACTCAAGGCTCCCCAATGGCTCCAGAACAAAAATATAAATTATGTGGCAAAGCTGCTACAGCTCATATTATATCTTCTGATGTTCTCTTAGTAGACTGAGCAAGGACATGCTTGTTTAATTTGTTATCTCAAGTACCTAACACAGTACTAGGAATACTGCTGGTGCTCCATGAATGTAGAATGAAATCCACTGACAGGGATACAGAGACTTCTTAAACAGAGCTTCACTTTTGTTCCCGACTACCCATTTGTTTCCCGAATAATCACACAGAAACTATATTAATTATAACTGTTTGGCTGATGGTTCAGGAATATTTCTAGCTAGTTCTTACATCTTAAATTAACCTGTTTCTAGTAGTCTATGTATTGCCACGTGGCCACAGCATTGCCTCATTTTCTACATGTCTTGTTTCATCAGGCGTCTGCTGGACTCTGCCTACTCTCCTATATATCTCTGTTCTGATTTCCTGCCTGGCTTTACTCTGCTAAGTCATGGCCTGAAACAGCTTTATTCATCAACCAATAAAAACAATACATATACAGATGGGTATCCCACAGCATTTCCCCCTTTCTATCTAATTAAAAAGGAAGGTTTTAACTTCAACATAGTAAAATTACATATACAAAACAGTTATCAAGCGAGAATTATAGTTATAATATTTAGTCCACTTACATTTGGCAAATTAAGGAAACACTCTATCATCTATCCTATCTTGTGAATCTACAGTTTCATATCTAACTTATCTTTTATCATAACTATGGAAAATTATAACTATCTAGTCTTCAACTCCATCAAAGACTCCAGAAGGATATAATATTACCTAAGTAAAAAACAAGATGTGCACTGTAAGCAACTTCCAAAACTCTAGAATTTACAGAGACATCTCACTGCCTGGACAGTCACCCAAAGTTCTTTACCATTGGGGCATTCAAATTCAGCCTACAGACCCATAGTATCTGGCAGACTTTTCCATAAAGACGGAAAATTTAAAGATTGTTTCGCCTATATTGACAGTTTGTCAATCACTTTCTTCTGCGTCCTGCAGAATGTTTGGCAGACTCTTTCATGAAGCAAGAACCCTGAAGGACTGTCTCACCTTCTGGAAAGTTCAGCAATCACTTTTTGTGGGCCCTGCATGCCCAGTTCACATAGTATATGATCAAGCAGTCCATGCAAGAGCAATTTCTTGCCCAAATGGCTAGCCTTGTCACATTGAAGGCAAATTCCATAACGAGTTTCTTCAATGCCCATCAATCTCTCTGAAGTAATTGGTGCTGCCAGAAGCAAACATGTCTCACTGTCAAGAAAAGTCCAGGTTTTTAAAACCTTTAAATGCCATATTCTGTACGTCTTTGAAGTGTTGAAGATTATCTATCTAACTAAAACATATCTCTGTATAGCTAGAAAACATAACTAACATGATTTTAAGTTTGATTATTATAAATGACTATCTATTAAACTGTAATTTTTGTTAACAGTACAATGGTAGGTTTGGATATAATAACAAGTACTAAATTTATAGCAATGAAGTAAGACTTGCACAAGACTTTCTTTTAATGAAAGGAGACAAGGAAAGAAGTAATGCAGGTTTATCTATTTTGTGTCATATAAGCAGCATTGGTGAAAGGGCTAAGAAAGGAAAGCTCACATTTGGTCCTAAATGCAATTTAAAGATTCTTCAAGGGTGCCAAGTGTTCATATTCTCCCCATCATCTATGAGCAAAGAAAACCTAACTTGGATTTTTGTTGTTAAAATAACCCAAGAGATTCAGGTAAATTCTTCAGAATTGCCTGACTAACAGAGTGGAAATTATTGCTTTTAGAAGAATTTCTATTAGCCCTTTGTAAAACCAAGGGATTTTCACCTAATTGGGTCTGATGGTTATAAGAATGATCTCTCTTGGGAATACAAACTATTAAATTGTCCAGCTAGTTAGGGAAGAAGGAATTTATTTCTCAAAATCAAAGGGAAATGAAAAAAGGCCAACTTAGAAAATCATTATTCTCTCTTTCAGGTGGAAGATTGAGTCCTAGAGTCATCCTGTCATCTTGACATGATCTCGTTGCATAGCATCTAAAGCTGTGGATTGGGTGCAGCTAGCTGAGTTCTCTCCTAATGCCACACAGAACATTTCAACAAAGCATTTGCCAAAGCGAAGTCATCTCCAGACCCCAGAAATGACAGGCTATAAATTACTGTGTCTCCTGTTCATTACAATAAAGTGTAAGGTAACTCGGTCCTGAATTACCACTCTGTATTCTACTCTGAGCTGTCTGTTGCAAATTTGAATAAAGGACTGGAGGGAACACAAACCAAAGCTACATCTGGGATTTATTCACCCAACAGTACTTCTTACCATTCATCTAATGGTCCAGTTACAGAAAATAAGAAAGGAGAAAACAAGGCTCCTTTACATTTGGTTTCTCCATGTAAAGTAATTAAACAGGCTAAATCAACAAAATAACTAGCCCCATCTGCAAACTTCTTTGCACTACAATCTGCATTCAAGACATTCCCAAGTCTACTTCAAGAAAACTAATTGATGCACCAGTATCTTCCAGACTTACGACCATGTAAAATTCTTGTCAAGGATTTGTCTATATCAACACAATGGCCAAGAAGCAATTATTCAAATGGCTGCTGCCAGGTCTTTTACAAGACTATCTCCTCATACAACATTTAACAAAATCACATCCCATTATCCATTCTGATGCTTCTTTGCCAATGGTTCAGAGGCAGTGCATCTTAACTCCCTGACAGAAAATCATCAGAATGGCCTAGTAAATGCCATCATGAAGATGCTAAAACATGTGAGCTATATATATGCAAAAAGAAACATGGAGAACTTATCAGTCAGATACATGTCATATCAAAAGCACACTACAACCCTTCACAGCTCCTGCCTAATCCTACTTGTGCTGAGGCCAAGATGATGAGACAGACATAAGGTTCTCAAACTGACACAGAAACTAAGAACCCAGGAAGCAACAGTAAGTCCTTTCTGACCAGAAAGGTTCTTAATGGAGGGAGGAATTAATATAAATGGAACCTTGATAGAATCCAGAGTCTAAAATGGCAGAACTCAACTCAGCCAAGGCAAAAACTGCTTAATAGATCTATCAGATACATGTGGGCTAGAGTAACTATTCTAGTCAGAGAAACTGGCAACAGTAAGGACAACTTGGCAGTCCTTAAGGGCGCAGCATGCATAAGGCTAGCAAATTTGGTGAGATTAGACCCAGGTATGGAAGCACACATATGTAATCTCCACACTTGGCAGATGGAGACATAAAAATCAGAATTCAGAGTCATTTCCAACTACACAGAAAGGTCAAGTCCAGTTTGAGCTACAAAAAAATACTTTTAAAAATTGGGGGCGGGGACGGTGGAGTGACTATGGCAAAAGTACAAGAATCAAGAAGACCACAGCTAGAGTTAAAGCACAAGAATCTTAACAAGAGGGAGAAAGAAACTAAAGTCCAATGGGACCATGTCAAAAACATATAGAGTCAAAGCCAGGTGTCTTGGCAAACAGCTACAATTCTATTACTCAGGAGACTGAGGTAGAAGAATTAGGAGTTTGTGGGTAGCCAGAACTACACAGCAAGACTGTTTCCAAAACAAAACATATGGAATCAGGGACTGGAAAGATAGCTCAGCTGTTAAGAGCACTTGCTTTCTTCTGGCCTTCGTGGACACCAGGTGTTCATGTAGTACACATACATGCATGCAGATAAAATGAAAGGAAATATTTTTAAAGATATGGAGTCAACTGGAAAGGATACCTACTAATCTCAGGCAGTGTGAATATCTAAAACAATTAGCAAGTAATGCTTGCAATGGGTTAATGCCCATGAAATAATTAATATAAGAGTTCCTGGGTTTAACCCCTAGCACCCCAAGAAACAAAAAAAAAAAGATGTCTAAGTTTATTGTATTCAGGAAAAAAAAACATACTGTGTATTAGTGGAAATCACTTGGTCACTAACTCATTATTCCAAAATTAATTTAAAAGGGAAGAAGGGACAGGATGGGAGAAATTTAGGTATTTATTTAATTGCTGAGGAAAGTGGTTTGGAGTAGATTGAGGCAGGTAAGCATAAAGATGGCTTAAGTAATCTGAAATTCCACATGGCTTGAGCTGTTCTCACATCCCTTTTCTAACAATGCACTTAAACTGCATCTAGCTGCATATGCACCCTCCTCCAAACAATGCAATAGGTCATTCTTAACCCAAGCATTCCTTGGTAACTCCCCTGAAGCATGTCCCAGAGGTAGGAGGCTGAGGCTGATACAGCCTGAACCAGGTTAGGATTATTGTGCACAGTAAAGAAAACTATGTCCTCTGGGAGAAATTTGAAGTAAAATCTTCTACTTACCATTTTATGCCTAGGCATAATCATATGTGTACATATGATTAAAATCTGAGGCATCATAGGGAAAAATATGTGCAGTAAAGGCATCCATAATCTAAACCTGTCAATCAAAACACATTCTCCCTCTTAGCAACTAATTCCTCCTGGTGAACCCCCATAAAAGTAAGCTCAAAAATAGTAACTGATGCTCTCGAACACTCTAGCTGAAGTAGCCCCATGCTCCTTTGCAGTATGCCCTGTAGTCTCTTTAAATAAAACTTGATACTTTACAATTTATGTTTTCTTTGTTGTTGTTGTTATTTGAATAAGTCCAGAAAAGCCCCCAAGCAATAACTGCTTAATCTGACTATTGGATATGTGGAGCAGCAGCACTATATTTCATTTGTGTATGTGTATTTGAACTACCCCCCCCCCAGACTCAGACAAAACACCCAAGTGTTCTAGTTTCATTTATTTCTATTGCTGTGATAAAATATCCTGGCAAGAAGCAACTTAGGGGGATTTATTTAGCTCACAACGTCAGTTTACAGTCCACCATTGCAGGCAAGTCCCATCTACATCCATCACATCCACAGGCAAAAGCAGAGGGAAATGAAAAATGAATACACACATGCTTACTACATATCCTCTCCATTCTTATACACTCTAAGACACAAAGTCAGGTGTGTGCCACACACATGGGCTGGGTCTTGCCACATCAATTAACTTAATTAAAACAATCCCCCATAGACATGCCCATAGTCCAACCCAATGTAGATGATCCCTCGTTTTCCCAGGTGATTCTAAGTTGTATCAAGATAACAATTAAAGCTTAGTATAATGCTAAGACAAAGCCTAAGTCAAGTGATTTAGGATTTAGGTAAGGCTTCTATGAACAGGAGAGACTATGGTATGAAGGGCAATTTCAGCTCTTTTGGGTTGTCAACTAGTAGGTGTCAAATTACAGAGCCATCAGGTTGCCTAGCACTTGATCAGGAATTCTAGCTCTCTTTGGGGTGGCTCTCTAGTGAGTGCTTATAGACTACCATTCAGTAATAACTGGTTCCAGAAATGCAAAAGAACCTTTCTTTAAAATAGAGACATTATGTAAATTCAATCAAGAGAAAGTAGAAAATTCAAAGGCATGAGAAATGTTGCAAGAACTCAGAGAAATATGCACAGGTTAAGAATGAATGGGACTGGAGAGATGGCTCATCAGTTAAGAGTACTTGCTCTTCCAGAGGACCTGGATTTCTTTCAAAGGACCCACATGGTGGTTCACAACCAACTGTGACTTTAGCTCCAGGGAATACAATTCCTTCTTCCAGCTTCCCTGGGTACCAGGTACCTGGACATATGTGCAAAAACAAACAAACAAACCCATAAAAATAAAATAGTGAGTGAGACCAAAGGAAAACCCACAGAAGCAACTAACCTGGGCTCATGAGGCTCACAGAGACTGAACCAACACCCAGGGAGCCTGCATGGGACTGACCTATGCCCCTCTGCATACATGTGACAGTAATGTAGTTTGATCGTCTTCTGTCGTCGTCTTCTTCTTCTTCTTCTTCTTCTTCTTCTTCTTCTTCTTCTTCTTCTTCTTCTTCTTCTTCTTCTTCTTCTTCTTCTTCTTCTTCGTTTGGTTTTGGTTTTGAAGACAGGGTTTCTCTGTGTAACAGACCTGGCTATCCTGGAACTCACTTAGTAGACCAGGCTGGCCTTGAACTCACAGAGATCCACCTGCCTTTGCCTCCTGAGAGCTGGGATTAAAAATGTGCACCACTAGAGAAGATTGCATCCTGACACACCACTGCCAGACAGCTTCAGAAGTAAAGAGTAATCTGCTGAAAGAGGGAAAAGGGTTGGTTACCAGGAAGTTTTATAGGGACAATGAGGCATTCTCCAAGGGCTTAGTACTTTCAAATGCAGAATCCACACACCTCTGGAGGTTGTGAGACTCCAAAAGCAGGTTGCCTCCAACCCATTCTCTCAAAGAGAAATAAGCAGGCAAGCTGGCCAGATAACCAGTTATAAGAAGTTAGGACATTACTCTTTTTAACTTAAAAAAAAAAAAACTTTATAGGGTCAAAGAGGAATGTTGTCTCTAGGCTGTGTGTATTCCCTGCAGGCCCTGGGGATGATGCCAGACTCTCTTTCCAGATGTGTTTAACACTTGTGTTCCTATCACCAGGAGACAATGTTTGGTTCATTTAATTCATCCTAATTCAGGTCACCATTAGCAAAGACTGTCACCCCCATACTGTACCCTCTCACAGAGTCTTAAACAGAACTTGTCATCTGTGCTTCCAAAACAAAAATGTCTGTCAAAGAAAAAGAGAGAGAGGGAAAGAGGGACAGGAAAAGGGAGAGTTGGAGGAGAGGGAAAAAGGGAGGGGGAAAGAGGAGAGGCAAAGGGGGAGGGAAGGAAAGGGGGAGAGAAAGAAGGAGGAAGGGAGACAGGAAGAGAAGGGGAGATGGGGAGAAGAGAGGAAGAGAGGAGGGAGAGAGGGGGGAAGGAAGGGAGAGGAGGAGAAGGGGAGGAGGAGAGAATGGGAGAGGAGAGAAGTCAGTAAATCTACTACCAAAATAGCAGAAAGTAGAACGGGAAGAATAATTAGAGAAGTAATACCCGGGCTTAGTTTTATTTCCAAAGCTGGGTTGACATCTTCTAGCTTATGTTTAAATGAAATTGCCAATTAAAAACACTCCTGAAAAGGGGGGGGGGGAACCCAGTCTAAAATCAAAGATCTTTTAGCACAGAAAAGTAATAACTGGTGAGGATTCAACCATCTTATTATTTGTTATAATGTCTTAAAGGATCAGGGAATTTACCATGGGATAACAGAATCTAAGTCATACTCTAGCACAGTCCCAATCACCAAAACCATCAGGGTGACTTCTAATCCTGACATAGCTCCTCTAGCATCTCCATAAGAAAATGTATAGAAACCAAAGGGAGAGTGGCTCTCACAATACCAGTTGTTTAAACTCAGCTACTCAAGGGTCATCTTCTCTTTATCAAATACTTCCATGAGTGACTGAGACAATCAGTGAAAATCATCCAAAAAGCCAATCTTATACAGGCAGGAGATATAAAATGGAGAATCAGCTGGTGCCCAACCTAAACAAGAAATTGTCTACAGACAAATTAACTCTTGGTTCCTAATTTTATGAGTTTTGTTTCACTGGGTATCTTAAGACATAGCTCTAAGTCTTCCTGTTTTTTTATTTTGGTTACCTAATACACAAAAACTAAGCTAAAATTAACTTTATGACCAAAGCAAAATGAAGCTTTCTAGATGGCACAGCTATAGGACTCAGGACACTGGAATTTCACTTCCAGTCCAAAACTGTCTATCTGAAAGTCAGCATCCCCAGACACTGCAAATCTCAACTGGAAATGTGTTTGGATAAACTAGTTGAATTCAGAATTTTGCTTGAATAAAACTAATGTAGTAAAAGCAAGGGAGTTTTGCACAATTAGTACTGCAATGAGAGTCTATAGGAAGAATTAAAGATGGCATCTCCTTCATGAATGATTAAGGTGTCTGTCTTCTAAACTCAAACTAGGGTATATCACAAACCAGATAGCAAGAAATCAAACTAGTCTTTTTGTTAATGCCACCCCAGTTACATTTTGGTCAATTTACAAACATGCTCCTGCCAATATCTGCATTTCCCCCTTTTAAATAGTCCTTGCTCATATCATCTTTTTGAACCTTATATGCTTACAAAAAGAATGGAGACAGGCCAGCTTCAAGACACACGCTACATGGGAGGAATGACTGTTCCAAACAGATAGCTCTATACCTCTCCAACAACCCCACATAAGCTAGTATACACAAATGCCTGAAATAATAAAATTTATCAAGAAAATGAACAGTTTGCAAAATCAAGGTTTCGAGACCCAAGGGCTAGGCTTGCAGCTGCTCTGGCCACTCACCAAAAAATCTGAATTTAAATGGCAGACACATTCACTGTAGTCTGTAACAAAACAACTGGGGTATCAATGGCTCTGGGATTTTGGTTTCCATTATACCCTATGTGTCTCCTGCCAATAAAAAGAGGAAGCATGCTTTGGTGTTCATGGCACATCTTGAGTAGTTCCTATTCTCACCAGTCAGTCTTTGGCATTTCCTACATATTACTGAGTCATCACCCATATATACTGACCTAAAATGTACAGAGAAAGACTCTTATTTAAAGTCTAGAGAAAAAAGTGTCCAGTCTCAAAGTCCATGGACTCATTCTACCAGGGAAACACATGTAAGAAAGACTATGGAATCAAATGTCAGAAGCCTTAAGTTCAGACTGACTCTCAGCCAGCTTAATGACTTTGGCCAAACTCACCAATCTTCTCAGGACTCTAATATTCTTACATACAGTGAGAACAAAAAAATAAAATGGTCTCCTAATTCCCTTCTAATTCATCCTTTGAGGTTTTGATTAATGAGTGATACCATTAAAGCTAAAGTGGGGACTTAAACTGATAAACACCTCTTACATTAAGAAAAACCCTATTTTATACAAATAGAGCTATTCTGACCATCTCTCCAAACCATGTGCTGCAACACTGGTCCAAGAGACTCCTTCTACAAAGGATATAGAATCAGTAATAGGTTGATTTATTCAATCAACAAATGTGAAGAATTTTGTAAGCATTAAGGATAAAGCAGACAAAATCCTTTTCCCATAGAGACATTAGAGTACAGTGAAAAGGAAGTGATTTGAAATTAATCAAATAGAAATTACCAGGTCAGGGTACATTTTCTAGAGATCTATCATGAAGGCTCTGTTAATACGGTAATTTTCAAGTAGAGATTCAAGACAGCAGAAAAGTAAACTATGAAGAAGCATTAGGGCCTTAAGACAGAACTCTGCCAAGCATTTCTCGGCATGTTAAGGAAAACAACATGAGTCCAATGTTATGAAATGGAGTGCAAGGCAGAGTAATAAAAAGTCAGGTAGCATTGGGAGTAAGGGAAGAATCTTGTGATACAAAACCACAGGGAGACCTGAAGAGAAAATGAGGATCTGAATTCCATCTTCAGATATATTTATTTTTATGTATATGAGTATCTTGCTTTCATGCATGTATGAACACCATGTGTATGCCTAGTGTCCTCAGATCGGAAGAAGGCGTCAAATCCCTTGGACCAGGAATTACATACAGAGGGTGTAAGCCACCATGTGAACCCAAGTTCTCCACAAGAACCTCAAGTGTTCTTAACCACTAAGCCATCTCTCCAGCAGCCCCTAAATTCCATTTTTAAAGGACTGCTTGAGCTGCCATATTGAAAGTAGATGGAAAGGATAGGAATGAAGTGAGAAGACTAATTGGGAAGCTATTGAGACAATCCAGGGAGAAGTGATGTGGTACTTCTGGGCCCTGATTAGCAGCAGTAAGGAGCAGTGTATCAGACTCTGGGCTATCTGCTAAAGTACAAGATAGTGCACAGGATCCAAGAAAACTCCACTGCCGAATCTAAAGCATCTACAGGACACCAGATTCAAACATCCGCTATGAGATCCTAGGAAGAGGGACTGTTCCTGCCTGTCACCCACTGTCGAACATGATGGCTGGCACAAAAGAAAGATATCCAGACGGTGTTGAATAAGTGAATATGAAACTGAATATATCATAAATCCAAAAGATCTACAATCATCAGCAGACCAAAAACTATACAGCACTAGATCATATTTCACTAACTGATGATCCCCACCTGTAGGGGAATGGATCTCTTTTGTAAAACATTCTCCTCTGTAACTTATTTCATAGTATTAAGTACTAAAACTTAAGGGAAACTTCATAGTATATAGCTGAAAATCTAAAGAACTCAGCTATTTCCCGGTGACCATAGGTAGTCACCGAATTTTACAATGCCTCAGTACCTCCTGGCAAAAACACAAGAAGAAATATTTCATGAGAAAGGTCATATTTCAATAAATACTGAGTCACGAGGGCAACTAAAAAGATATGTTTTTAATAATATTATTACAACAAACAACTAATAATCCAAATTTGTAGTATTTCTATAGGGAAGGCCAATGGTTATTCTAGAATGTGCTTCTCTATTAAGTTGAAAGCAGGACTCTCTACCAATTTTGTCCTAAAGCACTGCCCAGAGAAGCAACACTTCTCAGCTCTAATAGCTCTTCCGTCAAGATAAACCTTTGAAGTCCAAGGTTCTCAACTCATGGAGACTGATAATACACAATATAGGATCAGAAAAGTTACCATATAATACCAAATAACAGCAAAGGCATGTTAAAAACTGTATTCTGGTAGCAGTTTTCTCAGCTAGGTCATTGATCATTGTTTTAGGGTTTTTATTGCTGTGATGAAACATTATGTGGCTTACACTTCCATATTACTATTCATTACTGAAGGAAGTCAGTAGAGAAACTCAAACAGGGCAGGATCCTGGAGGCAGGAACTGATGCAGAGGCCATGGAGAGGTGCTACTTACTGGCTTTCTTCCCCTGGCTTGCTCAGCCTGCTTTCTTAGAGAACCCAGGACAAGCCCAGGAATGGCACCATCCACAATGGGCTGGGCCCTCTCCCATTTATCACTAATTGAGAAAATGCCTTACAGCTAGATCTTTTTTTTTCACTTTTTTTTATTTTATTGAGAAAAGGAAATAAAAAAGTTTCAGCCTCCTCCCAGTCTCCCACTTCCCTCCCCCTCCTCCCACCCTTATTCCCCTCCCCCCACTCCTCTCCCCCTCCCTCTCCAGTCCAAAGAGCAGTCAGGGTTCCCTGCCCT
>NC_022013.1:21961025-21971803 GCF_000317375.1 Microtus ochrogaster
ATTATTTGTAATAGCCAGAACCTGGAAACAACCTAGATGTCCTTCAATGGAAGAATAGATGAAGAAAGTGTGTAATATATACACATTAGAATACTATGCTGTGGTAAAAAACAATGACTTCTCGAATTTTGCTTACAGCTAGATCTTAAGGAGGTGTTTCCTCAACTGAGGCTCCTCCCTCTCTGATGACTCTAGTTTGTATCAAGTTGACACAAAACCAACCAATAAAATCATCTTGAGAGCTAAATTAAAACTCAAGATTAATCAGTCATTAAGTGTGGAAACACCTTACTTACCAAAATAGAAAAAGGAAGAAGAAAGATATGACAGATAAGTAACTGAGCACAAATTATACTGTAAGGTAAGCTGAAACACCTAGGAGACAAGGCCCTAGACACATTTATCATCACCTGAGCTGCAAATTATTTAATGTGACCTTGGACTAATTATCTAACTTGGGTGTCTCTGTCTCCCATCTGTGTCTGACTCTCCCACTCACTACAAAGTTATTTCAGCCTTCTCCTATCTTACCAGGGATGCTATGAAGTTGAGATCATGTCTCTGAAGCTTTCAAAGGTTCCCTGGAGAAAGGCACTCCAAAAACAGGATCTGGACTTTAGTAGGATAAGTAAAACTCAAGATGCTCCTCAAAATGCCCACTCCATTCCCTGTGATATGGAGGTTCTCTTTCCCTAGAATCATTTGGCTTCAGAATTGGACAACCAAATATGCTCACATCTTTAGAGACCGTGAGGAACTCTAGGTATAAGTGGAGTAACTATATTCTGGTATTTTATAAACATTTAGTGATACTCTTAAATCACTGGAATGACCTTATTGGAATGACCATCCCGTCACCTGTCAAGAGACAAGGCATGTGCAGTGTGCAGTAGTAGAAAACCCATAATCATGACCTCCTGGGTAAATTATGACTCAATTTCTATCTCTCTATTTTTGGTTTTACAAAACACAACTAAACAAGGATTAAACAAGAAAATGTGAAATACAGGTGGCCTGGCCCCAGGCTCAGTAAAGAAGCAAAATACATGCTAAAGAGACCTCCGCAGGACTTTCCTTGACAAATAGTAAATGATATTAATATTTTAATCACAGATTCAAGGAAACATAAAGCAGGAAAGATTTATCCTTTATTTCTCTTACCACTCCCTGACTAGAGCAAAGTAAACAGACATGTAACATGGGATGTCCCAGGTAAGCCAGTCTCAGAAACTCCAAACAATTAAGAGACTAGTTATTAATAGTCTACTACATGCCAGTCTAGTCAATGATAGAAGCAGACTGCCCTTTGTCCTAGGCTGCTAAAGAATTCCATTAGCCAGGCACACATGACTCCAGTGGGATGTGGGGTCAAAGGCTTTCTATTCCGGCCATTGTAATCTAAGAATAGAAATCCCAAGCACAGGGCAAATGGACTCACAAGGACTGTGTTCATCTATTAGCCGTATTACCATCTGAGGTTATTTAAAGCACATGGTCAGAAAGCATCCCTCTGAAGTAGAGGACTGATAAGGAGAAACAGTTAGGATACATTTTAAATATAGTTCTTTATACAATTTACAAATATACTACAAATTATGCAGACCAAATGTAAATCTTGAGATACACATCCATCCTCATAGTTAAAATCTCACACTAAACTTACAAATAGCCATTGTACAACGAATGTCAAACTCACTTTACAAATGGAAAGTAGAAGCCGGGCAGTGGTGATACATGCCTTTAATCACAGCATTTGGGAAACAGAAGCAGGCACATCTCTGTGAATTCAAAGCCAACATGGTATACAAGAGCTAATCCCAGGACAAGCTCCAAAGCTACAGAGAAACCCTGTCTTGAAAAAAACAAGAAAAAAAGAAAAGAAAAAGTAGAAAGTGTAGAGGGACAAAAGGTGTTTGTATATTTTCCACCTAGTAACAAAAACAGCTAAAACTCACTGTGAGCTTTTGCATGGTAGGCTCTTTTTACCTTCTAGTTACTTGGTCCACACTTTACAGTAAGAACATGAAGGTTCTAGAAGATTAAGCTGTTTACTCTTGCATTACAATTTCTATGACATAGCCAAAATGTGAACTTAGATCTCAACTGCTAGAGCTTGTTTAGGTGAGGTTGGGCTGTAGTTAGAGATAATGCTTTCTTTCTTGGTTTCTTTGTGCTAATCTAAGAACACAAGGAACAGTAATAATAATTTTTTAAAAATCATACATTAGAAACTAAATCAAATGCCTTATTGCTGATGGTGTCATCAATCTGTCAAGCAAAGAAAATTAAGTAGTCCAAGATCATCAATAGAGTCTTTATGGACAGAAACAAGACATAATTCTAATTAACTAGACAAAATAGATTTCACATCAAAGGAGTCTTTCCAGAAGAGATGAAAGACCTGCCTTTATCTCATCATTTCTCCTGTCCTAAAACCCTACACTTCATAGTTTCACATGCAACCATTCCTTAGTATTGGTAATGGGTTGATCCAGAACAGACATGGATCCCAAAATCAAAGAACATTCAAGCCTCACATAAACGGCATATTTACACATAATCTGCCATATTCTACCAAACACTTATGAAATACAAAATCTTAAATCTAAAATCTTATTTATTACTATTGTTGGGGGGATCACACATGCCACAATGCGCATATGGAAGCCATAGGAAAACTTTGCAGAGTTGGTTCTCTCCTTCCATCTTTACATGGGTTCTGGGGAGCAAGTTCAGGCTGTCAGGCTTACAGGACAAGCACCTTTACCCACTGAGCCATCTCACTGGTCCTTCCATATACTTTCAATCATCTCTAAATTACTTACAATACCTAATACAATATAAGTGATAAATAAATCATTGTTGCACTATATTGTTTAGGGAATAGTGGCAAGAAAAATGTACATATTTAAGACAGATTCAATTTTCATAGCCTATTTAGATAAAAATGAATGCTGCATAGAGGTTATATGAAATAACAGGAGTAGGATACACAGAAACATAACTTTAGTCACACTAGTGTACAACAAATTAAAGTTTTGTTCTTTGAAGCTTTCTGGAAATTTTTTCCTTTTGTAGGAGAAAGATAGTCTTGCTATGTAGTCTAAGCTTTCCCATTTGTGGTCCTTCTGTCTCAGCCTTCTCAGTGCTGGACTATCTCACCTATCTTTGATCTGTGATTGATGGGTTATGCATATAGGTTATGAAAAGCAGACCTTCTGAATCAACGCCAGTGACTGGCCCAGCACCCTGCAATCACTAACCCAAAGGCAAGTTCTTAAGACTAGATGAATAAGAAGGGTTTCTTTTGGAAAGATACCTCTTTTCCCAGATTCTCTGCTGCATACCTTTCACTGAATTCCAATCCCAAAATACTTCTGAGCTTTACCATACTCACTAGAACTAATCATAACTTGTCAGGTAAGGGCAAGATCAATTCTCTAGTCTTCTTCCTTCCAAATTTCTTACAGAAAGTTATCTACCCTGGAATTCTCACAGTCTCTTGAATCAGCACTAATAGTTTGGAGGTGGGGGGGAGGACAAGAAAAATTTAGTAACAATAGTAAATCAGAAAATGGTATGTGAGGTCCTTCTGTCTATGTGTTGCTTTTATTTGTTAATGAATAAAGAAACTGCTGCAGAGGGCGGTGGTGGCGCACGCCTTTAATCCCAGCACTCGGGAGGCAGAGGCAGGCAGATCTCTGTGAGTTCGAGACCAGCCTGGTCTACAGAGCTAGTTCCAGGACAGGCTCCAAAGCCACAGAGAAACCCTGTCTCGAAAAAACCAAAAAAAAAAAAAAAAAAAAAAAAACTGCTGCAGAACAGAGCTAGGCAGGAAAGGGGGGACTAAACTGAATGCTGGGAGAAAGAAGGCAGAGTTAGAAGAAACCATGTATCCTGGCCAAAGATAGACGCGGAACTTTACCTGGTAAGCCACAGCCTCATGGTGATACACAGATTAACAGAGATGGGTTAATTTAAGATATGAGTTATCCAGAAATACGCTTAACCTATTAGCCAAACAGTATTGCAAATAATATGGTTTCTGTGTAATGATTTCAGGGCTGAGCAGCTGGCAAGAAACAAGCGACTTCCTACAACAAGAAAACATAAGTGTGACAACTCTAAACCAAAGTATGTTCTTATAACCACTTGGAAATTATTTTGCCTGTGGGCTATATACTTCATGTAATTCTGTTCTGGTACTCTATAGGAGCTACTCATAGTGACTTTCATGGATATTTCTAGCTTACAGTTTGTTGTTGTTTTGTGGTGTGGGTGATTAACTCAGGGTCTTAGATAAACTAAGTAAATCTCTACCACTGAGCAACCTCTACAATCTACTTGTTATGTTATTATTTCTACATTTTATTCGAGACAAGATCTTACTAAATTGTACAGGTAAACTTCCAACTTGTGATCGACCTACCTTATCCTACTAAGTAACTGGGATTACAGGTATGTGACATCAAATTTACCTGGTACCTCCATGCCTTCCAAACTAAGTCTCAAGGGTATGGTTCTAACACAGTCACCGTCATCAATGGAGAAGCTGACGGCAACTGATTGCCTTCATTTTACCCTCCTCTCTTCCCTATCAGATGAGGACACCTCCTGGCTAACTCACAGCATCAACAGAGCATTGTCTAAAATATTAAGAGCATGGAGATCTTCAATAGTTAAAGCGTATAGTTAGCATGAATAAGACTATTCTATTAACAAAGTAAATGACTTTCAAGTCTATAAGGCAGGATTTTCCCTACACTTGTTTCTCAAAAATTGTAATCAATGGCCAAAGAGAAGTGAGGTTTCTATGTACCACCCTTAAGATAAATGTTCTGTTCTCCCAAGACTGGCATCCTGTTGATATCTTTTGGAGTAGCTAGATAAATGTAGTATTTAAAGTAAGAAAAAAGGGAAATAAGATATCTTCTTATATGTAGATAAATGAGGAAACACAATGATTTATATGCAGTCTTGATCCTTTTCAAAGAATGTGCTTTATGGAAATGCAATAGCAGGCCCACTGAAGAACATATCTCATATCAGATTCAAATTAAAGATGTATCATCTTATTAATATCCTGCTGGAGTCTAACTGCTAATATTAAATAATAAGTAGAGGAGGGGGCCGATACACATTTACTTTATCTAGATCAATGATCATCTAAGGATGACAAGTATATGAGGGGTGGGAAAATGCTACCTGGGCAAATTGCTTTCTATCATGCATAGACAGAGAGGACAGATGATCAATTTCCAGACACTAATATATTCAAGTAGCCATTGAGTGACCATTTAGAAGTGGTCACTTTCTAGTTGCCCACCACTGTGTGTATTTAAAGTCCAGCATTAAACTTTCAAAGTTCAAGGGAATTAAAGTATAATATCAAAATCTAAACAAAAAAAGGGAGGGACTATTCAAATTGCTGAAGGGTTTAGCCCACTTGGTCTCTCTCATCAGAAGCTGAGCCTTCCAAACATGAGAAAGGCAGTTGTATCTACCATATGTATTTCTATATAAGAAAGAGAACAAGTGGGAGATCCATTTCTTCAGACTTGATCTACTCTTTCTCTCAAGATCTCTTAGAAAAGAAGCATCTCTTCCTCCATCTCAATACAGAAGGGTAAATTTCTACCCAAACAGGAAGGTCTGGAGGATGCTACCAACTGTCATGAGTTTCCCTATGACTTGAAGACTCTTGGCTCTTGCCATTCTGAAGCATCTTGTTTCCTGTTCTCCTCTGGGTTACAGCCCAGACTAAGAATAGCACTCCATTCATGCTACTGTGTGCACATCCTTTTTATTTGCAGTTTTCTCTTAAGTATGTGTGAAACCCTGTTCTTGTACATTCTCCAAGGTAAATGGAAATATTATTTAAATAGGCACAGAAAAACAGATTTATTTCCTCCCCAATCTATCAAAAGGCACTGCCTGGGGGAATTCCACTCCAGAGCCGAGAGTCATAGGAACTGAAGGAACATAAGCACATCTCTACAAGTCCAAACATCCAGCCAGCAACAGGGCAGTAAAACATCTCATAGCATGCTCACATCTACCCAGGACTTCATCTCTGTGCCTGGTCTAGACCTAAAAAAGACCAGAAGGTTGTGAAATTGGTCTCTTTTAATAGGTCAAGCAATGTGAAATCACCTACAAATTGTTGATCTCATGTTAACCAAAACAATCTTAAAAAATAAATGAGATTTGTGCTGATAAGCAAGAATGCAAAATCCACAAATGGCTCCACTCCAAGAAATTTTCTACTAATCTTTAGTGATCAAACATTCTGCAAACACCTTGAGATTTGTTGTTACAATTGGAGTTTTTGTTTGTTTGTTTGTTTGTTTGTTTGTGAGAGATCTTGTCTCAAAAACTAAGGTAGAGCTAGGGGGTGATGCATGTCTTTAATTCCTGCACTTGAAAATCAAAATAAACAAATAAATAAAATAGAGAGCAACTAAGGAAGATACTAACATCAACTTCTGACCAACAGCACCCCCCACACCACCTGCTTGAACACATACATACTACACACCACAAAAAATTAGTAATTCCATCTATAAAAAAACTCTTTTCGTTAAATAGTACATATATTCCAGAAGGAATAATATGTAAATTCTGACTTTAATCAAAATGCTTCTTTGTAAGTATTTATCTGGAAATTAGGGAGGCTTTATTAAGGAAATTAGGGAAAAGGAGTCTTAAAGAAAAGGATCCTGGTCCAAGATATCAAGCTACATTGTCTATTATAGTGAAGAATATTTTCCCAAGTACATTATAAACTTAGGTGCTCATACCCATAGAATAAATTGTTATTCCATTCTGTTTATTGACAATAAGATGCAATGTTAACTAAAATTTTCACCAAAAGAACAACGCAGCTTATAGTCAGATTACTTATCTTTATGTATTTCTCTTTATTTATGTGCACATATGATATGTGTATGTGAGAGTGTGGGTGCCATAGTGCACATATGGAGGACAAAGGACAATCTAGGGTTTCAAAGTCTCTTTTTTGTTCACTACTGTGTAAAACAGGTTA
The DNA here is from genome assembly GCF_000317375.1 of Microtus ochrogaster. Lineage (NCBI taxonomy): Eukaryota > Metazoa > Chordata > Mammalia > Rodentia > Cricetidae > Microtus > Microtus ochrogaster. Next base: position 21,968,071 of record NC_022013.1, read on the forward strand.
TTCAGGAAATTTTTCTATACCCACCTCTATCTTGCTTCCTACTCATCTGGCATTGTGTGATTCTAGGGTTCAAATTCACATCCTCACACCTGTGAGGTCTAGTAGGCTTTACCTACTAGGCCATCTTGCCTACTCGGTCAGATAAATTTTTAAAAGCCTGGGTGAAGTTTACCCTTGTGTTTTGGTAAAGGTCATTTGTAGATGAGCATGCTCCCAGTACTTCTATGTAGTGTTAGGAAATTTACCAGAAAAAGCAATTGAGGACTAGAGATGCAGTTTGTTTTGAAAGTGCCTTGCCTAGCATGTACAAAGCCTCAGGTTAGAGAGCCAGCACTGTATAAACCCTGGCATCCTGCAGCACATGTCTGTAATTCCAGCATTTGGAGGCAAAGATAAGACAATTGGAAGTCCAAAGTCATCCTCAGTCACAAAACAAATTCAAGACCAACCTGGGCTATATGAAATCCTGTCTCAAGACGTATTAATTAACTTAGAAAAGGAAAGGAGATACAGGTGGTATGAAGGAGCAGAAGGGAATAATGGGAGGGGTGTTTAAGAGGGAAGGTCAGATAGAGGAGGGATTGAGGTAGGGATATCTATAATCCAATGCATTTGAAGTCCTATAAAAACCCATTTTATAAGCTCCCATATATGTGTGTGTATTTAAACATATATCAAACATAGATGCTTATTAATCTAAACTATAGAGAAATAAATTTGAGTTATTCTCAAATTGCCACTATTCATATGCCAGTTACAAGTTAACTTCTAAAGACAGATGGGATGGAATATCATACTACTTTGGAAGTAAAGGAAGTCTTTATCCTAATGAATCTCAATTTAACTGCACATTCGATCCCGAGACCCATTGTGGGCCTAATAACCCTGGGGAGGCCCTAAAGTAAATAGTCCCTAGGGTAGCCCACTTCATCACAGCCATCAGGAGGCAGGAAAGACCCTTTGGGAGATTCTGATGTTATTATGTAAATCACAATAAACTACATTCAGCTCCCTCCTCTCCTCTATTACAGCATCTCTGTTTCTACCCAGTGAAGTCAGCAGATGTTGATAATGAAGTCTGTGTGCATAAAAGAAAACAGACAGAACGGGTCACACTTCTCGTGGTAGTCAATGATCCTCCAATAGCAAGTAAACACCCATAGTAGAGTTTCTCTGTTCTTTCTCTTAAACCTTTTTTAGTCAATTTAATTCCAAGAATTCCATGGAGTAAAATAAATGGTCAAAAGTCAAGGGCAAATTCAGAAGCCCTATGAGAAAAGCATAGACTGCAGAAGCAGTTCCTGGAATCTCATTTCCCAGGACCGGTGTGACCCTGAACATGTTCCTACCCAAAATGTAAATAAAAATAATCACCTCACAAAGCTTTGTGAATTACCTTAAAGGCACAGATGTGGGGAGGACCACATGACCCCATTCTAACACAGAGAAGTAGAAACCTGAATGTGAAACTGAAGAAAAATTTTCAGATATGGTCTAGGCATGAACAAATTCTGAGGTAGTAGAACAGGATACAGACCAAAGACAGAGGGTCTTACACGAGGTCTATAAATTTAGAAGGAAAAAATAACAGCTTTAAAATCCGAGGGTCAGGCCTACAAGAACTAAATAGAGCCACTGATACAGCGACAGATGCACTCCACTGTGTCTGAAAGTGACTAGTGACCCATTAAGATGCTAATAAGACTTGCAGTGCATGAGGTACACATGTAATAGGTCGAGCAACAAAAACACATACAATACAGATGATCCAAAAAGCCTGCTCTATACAAATGAGCCAGAACACCCACCAGGTGTGACATAAGAACACCCATGCTTTGTGGAGCCATTGCCTTCTGAGCTTCTTCACTTCCTCCTGTCCTCACCCCTTTTCCCCCTTCAAAGTGTATTAGTGAATTCTCTCATTTCGCTTGTACTCTCCACAATGGACACAAGAATCTAGAAGCCCTCTGGAGGTGCCCAACATGATACACATGACAATCAATTCTGCTAGTCTGTATAGTCATGATGCCGTGTTTCAAGGAGCTAGCACCATAGTTTAAGGTCAAATTGAAGCAGGTGTCCAAAGCAATGAGTACAAAGCATTTCTATAGGCTTACTCAACACCACTCCACAGTTCTTTCCCTATTCCAGAATTCTGAGTTAGCCAATTATAGCCACTTCAGGATGAAACCCAAACTTTGTTCATAACAGACAATGTCTTTTTCTTCAAGGGATATAAAGTAACCCAAGAAAGACTCAGAGAATCTATTCTAAGACAAAGCAAACTTTCTAATAATTGTATCTCCAATTAAAATCTACACTCAGAAGACATCTGTCAAAAATTGTTGCAGATAAGTAGAAAAACTGCATGAACTCCCTCAGGGTGAAATGTACATTAGGAATCCTTTCATTTAACTTCTGTACCATACTATATTTCTATCTATTTAACCATACTATATTTCTATCTATTTAAGCCACAAGAAGTTCTTCTTGCAGGAAGGGAGACTATAGAAGGTGGGCTCCAACTAATGTCTACCTTACTGCTGTCTTCTTCCAACACATAAAACAGGAACAGTCTGACATTCAGAATTGCCTTGCAAAGAAATTAAGCTGGGTTTGGGACAGGGGCTTTGTTTGTTTGTTTTTTATTTTATTTTAGTTTTGTTTTTTGCTATTGTTGCAATGACCTTCCTGCCCAAGAAGCCTGAAGGCTAGCACTTTCAGCCAGCCTTCAGGCTATGAGTGAGTTTGTAAACCTGGATTTGCCTTACCTGAAGGGTTCAAAAAATGTGGACAGACAAAAGACCTTAACTCTTAAATTCAGCTCTGAACCAACCTCATACCAGCAATTAGGAAAATCATTTCCATCAACATTGCTCCCAATGCAGCCCTTCCACCCTCTGCCAAACTCCTAAACAAGAGCCCTAAGACCCACACAAATGTTTGTTTTGGCACCACCAAACAGCTGGATCACACACATTCAGGCTGCCAGGAATTTTACATGGGCCTCCCACAGGGACAACCCTGAAAGGAAAGTGACAAAGTCTAATGTCCCATAACAGTTTATTTTCACTGCCTCTTTGACTTTACTTCCCATGTACCAGAAGCTGAATTCAAATATTCTACATAATACCTGGCCACAAGAATTCTTTTCTTTTTCTGAAATCAACTGGGTACCTACCCTGGTTCCTAGCAAGCCCAAAGTGGGAGCTAGTTTCACCCTGTAGGCAGTCTCTGAGGACATACAGGCCCTTTCACCATGCCCGAAAGAATCTTATACCCTAAAATGAAGCAAAAGCAAGCACTATGAAAACCAACAGTACCAACTATTCAAATGCTCAAGGCTTAAACCTTCTATTATGACATCCTCACTGGCTCCTAAAGATCCCTCATCTAAATATGGGAATAACACAACATGCCTTTCTGTATCTTCTTTCAGAGTCACAGAGATTAACAAAGATAACATATCACATAGCACAATGCCTAGCACATAGTAACTGCCCAACAAATATTTAGTCACTATTGATATTATTTTTGTATTTATTCTAAGAATGAGGTTATTACTAAGAGATGATCTTCCTAAAATGTCTGGTTCTAACACACATATAAAAAAGGGTCTAGGAGATCGCTTCCTATGTGTAACCCCAACAGCACAGACATTAAGGGCAACATTGAATAAATGGGACCTACTAAAACTGAGAAGCTTCTGTAAAGCAAAGGACACTGTCACCAA
>NC_022013.1:21973379-21983502 GCF_000317375.1 Microtus ochrogaster
CCTGACTGCTCTTTGGACTGGAGAGGGAGGAGGAGAGGAGTGGGGCGAGGAGAAGGGTGGGAGGAGGGGGAGGGTAATGGGAGGCTGGGAGGAGGTGGAAACTTGTTTTTTTTTCTCCTTTTCTCAATTAAAAAAAAAAAGGGTCTACAGTTAATTCTTAGTTTCTCCTACAAACAGAACGAACTGGTACAACAAAAATTTTGATCTCTAAAGATTCTCATGTGGATTTTCAATATCTTATAAGTAGTGCTACATACAAAGTAAAAAGTTGCTGCGACAACTATGTATACTAATGCACTTAGTAATTGTGCATATTTGTAACTGTTAGTGCATTCAATTCATACACTCATATACATATAATTAAGATATATTCATATACAAATGTGTGTGTATACACAGACATACATACACTGAACTGTTTGCTAATAAGCCTCTCTATTGTATACGTGTTCACAGATATTCTAATCAACCAGGCTGCATGCTTTGCCACCACCAGTAGTTCACAGGTACACCCATTAATTATGTATTATCTCAAATTAACCAATTAACCATGAATAAAAAAAAGATGCTTCCATAAAAAAGAAGTTGAGGTCAAAGAGCAATCAGGGTTCCCTGCCCTGTGGGAAGTCCAAGGACCACCCACCTCCATCCAGATCTAGTAAGGTGAGCATCCAAACTGCCTAGGCTCCCACAAAGCCAGTACGTGCAGTAGGATCAAAAACCCATTGCCAGGGGGACTTGATTGGGGGAGGGAGAGGGAAATGGGAGGTGGTGGAGGGGAAGAGACAGAAATCTTTAATAAATAAATATATTTATATATATATTTATATATATATATTTATTTATATATAAGAAGTTGAGGGGCTAGAGAGACGGTGCAGCAGTTAAGAGCACTAGCTGCTATTCCAGAGGACCTGGGTTCAACTCCTAGCACCCAGATGGCAGCTCACATCCGTCTGTAACTTCAGTTCCAGTGAATCCAACCTCTTTCTTGGTCTCTGCAGGTAACAGTCACACAAGGGACACAGACAATCATGAAGAAAATTTACCATAAACATTTTTTTTAAACTTGCATGCTTTGGAAGAATTCAATGAAGGTAAGTTGTTTTAAAACACTAGGTAAAGAAAGACAGCAATAAAAAGAGTATAGCAATGGGGCCTAGAAATCTGGAAGCATTCTGCATTTCACTGTTCAAATATATTTAAGAACTTTAAAAACAACAACTCACATTTAGGAGGCTGAAGCAGAAGAATCACAGGCTCACGGGCACTCTGGAGTTAGTGAGACAGGGATCTACTCAGTGGTGTAGTACTTGTTCAGCATAATTAAGAATCCAGGTTCACGCCAGGCGGTGGTGGCGCATGCCTTTAATCCCAGCACTTGGGAGGCAGAGGCAGGTGGATCTCTGTGAGTTCGAGACCAGTCTGGTCTACAAGAGCTAGTTCCAGGACAGGCTCCAAAACCACAGAGAAACCCTGTCTCAAAAAACCAAAAGAAGAAAAAAAAAAAAAAAAAAGAATCCAGGTTCAACCCAGAGTGACAGACACACACTACTGGTCTAACTGTCCCAGATAAGTTGACTCTAGTATATCTGCATGTTTCTCTTAGGTTGATAGCAAAATGAGGTTATCGTTCCTTACACAAAGCTAATCATGTAGCAGAGAAAATTGGTCTGAGATTTATTAAATACCTCAAATACTTAAGAGTGCAGGCGGAATACTGAAAGTGTCGTTTTAAACGGTACTGGTTCACAATGAATTCTGGATTTCCACACCACATAACAAGAATCCTGCACTGAAACTGAGGTAACACCATTACTTCTCAACAGAGCTTTCTGCTATCAAGATGCTGTCAGTCAAGGGAGGCAGGACAGGGACTTATACCAAGGGAAGTGTGCAACAGCAGAAAGCCCTCTATGTGAAGGGGCTTCAAAGGAGTTTCACCACCCAACACAATCATTGCAACAAATATTTATCACACAGAGGCCGACACTGAGAGAAGGGAGAAAAATCAGCACCACATTCCTTCCCCTTTAAAGAAAGGGTTGAGAAAAAAAAAGAGAAAGGGTTGAGAGAATGGGGAAAAATAAAGTAGAAAAGGCTGTATATGTTAAAAGACTGGTTTTATTTTTACCTTTATGGCAAGGTAATTCTACAAGCATCATTTAACTTTCTCACTAGAAACAAAACAGAGTAAGTCAATTAATGCTTGCATTCCACACTTCCAACTCCACAATCACTTGTTTCTTCACCAGAAAATTAAATTGATTCTCACAAAATGACACCCAAATGTGTGCTTTTAGAGGCAGATCCCAAAACAGATGGGATTCTCAATGGGAGGATGTAGAGGCATTTTCCATTTCAATTTAGAGTTAAGAAATTGGTGGGTTTCATTTTCTTCATTAGGTGTGGGCCTAAATGACTTCTAAACTCCCTCTCCACAGCGAACTACATGAGTGTAAAGGAAGGAAATGAAAGGATTTTCAATCACACCTGTCAAATTTTAAGCAAAGAATCAGCAAGAAATCCTAACTTGAGAACTGTCAGTCAGTGGAACAGATTTCAAAATAGGTTGTAGAATCTTCTTCCCCAGAGACAGTTAAAAATAGTCTAGACAGCCATCTGTCTTGGTAGGGTGCAGCCGTTCCAGAAAAGAGGGCATCAGAACAAACCCCTCTTTCCATCCAGGGTGTCTGTGAAGAAGTGATAAGGGCTACAAAGTAAAAGGGAAGAGGGCAGAAGCCATCTGGACCCAGGTACAGCTGTAGAAAAGGGAAGCAGAAGAGACTTACTGTGGAAATAGAAAATATAGACTGCAAGGAGGCTGGCATGAGGGAGGAAGAAAACAACAAAACAAAACAAAATGAAATAACCAATCAGCTCTGAGCATTTTGTGGATGTTTGAACCAACCTGCCTCCTACCTACAGCAACTCGGTTTGCTCCAGTGGACTAGGAGCTCAGCCACACTCCTTGTCAAGGTTACTACTGCCTTCCCTAGTTCCCTAAGAAGTGTGCACATGAAGCCTAGATGAGAACCAGGAACTGTGAAATAAATCCACAATCTCCCTGGGTGACCAGCAGCACCTACAGAGTGTCTTCAAAAAGTTTCCCTTTGAAATCCAGGGTCTCTTCTCCCTGCTACCTGCCTTGGCTATTTGCACTCCTAGCATTCCCTGTCATCTTTAATATTTCTTTCATTGTTATGGAAAGCTCACCTGGAGTATGGAAAGGAATATAATGTTCCTGGACCTTTGGAAACATAATTCCAGTGGAAAAGAAAGCATTGCAATAGCCTGTTACCTCTACAAAACTAGAATTGTCCTTTATGCCTGCAGAAATGAGTAATCATTTGCACGCACTCACACTCACACACACACACACACACACACACACACACACACAATCTCTATACATTCATCCCCAATGTACACATGTGGTGCTCTCAACTAAGTCTTTGTTCCTACCACATCTTCCTGAAGCACACAGGAGTTGATACACAGGTTTCTGAGTAGTACCAAGCTTTTTTGTAGACAAAACACAGGAAGTCCACTCTTTTCCCTATCTCCATAATGCAAAAAGTCCTTACAGTAGGAAAGAGGACATTAAGATCAAAGAGACAATACCAGAGATTCACCAAGCAGTCAACAAACTAAAGAGGAAAGCAAGGAATGACCACCAACTGTTGACAGCCAGACTCAAGGGAGTACAATAAAACCACTGCCTCAGGCTATACTCTCTAGAAAATATTATTTCTGATCGGGGTTGCCAGTAATAGAGAACCCTGAAGCTGAAGCATGGAATCTGGTTTGCTGTTGCTGTTTTACTCTTCCCAAAGCCATAGAAATTTGTAAGATAACTAGGAGAAAATTAATACTGTGGGGACCAAGGATAAGATGACTGGGTCCATGCAAGAGAAATCTGAGTTTTATGATGCCCTCACAGCTATCCCACCCAAATCAGATGATAGGCTTTCACCTGAACAAAAGGTACCAAATAGGATATGATGACCAAAAAAATGGCTCTGAAAACTCAAAACAGCCCAAAAACAAATAAAACAAATTACTATCATAACACAGGGATCCCCAACTCCAAATTAGGTGACTAAAAGGAAGCAAATCTCATGTAGAAAAGTAAAAACTGTACTCTGGGTTACTTCCTGTGAGCACCACAGAGTTTCAGCTGAAGTATGCATATCTTTGCCTTGCTAGGAACAAAGCCAGTATCCTGCTACATAACAGCTCTAAGAGTACCTATGGTCCAGGGCCAACACTCTGGGAAGAACCTCTGATCCTCTGCAACGTTCAAGATACTATGAGCAAAATCCAGGATATGAGAACGGCACATTAAACATTCTGAGAAATGGTCTGTCCTCACTTACAACATGGAGGAAATGGCTCTTCTATGATCTGCTTTAAATAGCTATGAAATCCAAGGTTTGCTCATTTGTCAGAGCTGGGATCTTCCAGGCCTTTGGGACTCAGTCACCTGACAGAGGATTCAGACTAATTAAGGCCCTGGGAGCGGCAACTAAGCAGCAGAAGGCAGGTTTCCAAGGAAGAGGTTGAGTAGACATATAGAAGTAGAACATCCTCTAGAGGTCATCTCCTACACCACCCCACCACCCTCCTCCACCTCTCTGCAGGCTACAGCAAAACAAGTAAAGACAATGAGTGGGCGTCCAGTTTTTCAAGCTCACCTGGAAAGAAGCCACATTATCTTTCTATACCCTGAAGCTGCAAAAAAAAAATTAAAGAAAGAACTCACAATGGAGTAACCAACCCACTAGATTCCTATGCAGTCTTATAACTCAACATGGGGAAGCTGGCTGACTGCCAGCCAATACTACTCCAAAAGGATACAGATTAAAAGATGTTAAATCAGAATACCAGATGTGAAGAAAGAACATTGGATTAGGCATCAAAATAACAGGGAAGTAGCAAAGGAGCGTGAGGGGACATGTGATGTGTGAGAGTGCACAGCATAATCATTCAATATGTAGCTAGTGTATATATTAGTCAAAACTTGTTGAACTTTTAGTTGAAAAGGCTGCATTTTCTTGTGTGTAAATTACATACATTTCGGGGCTGGAGAGATGACCCAGTGGTTAAAAACACTGCCTGCTTTCTTAGAGGTCCTGAGTTCAATTCCCAGCAACCACATAGTGGCTCACAACCATCTGTAGTAACATCTGGTGCCCTCTTCTGGCATGAAGACATACATGCAAACAGAACACTGTATATATAATAAATAAATAAATCTTTAAAAAGGGACAAGAGAGATGGCTCAGTGGTTAAGAATACTGACTGCTCTTCCAGAGGTCATGGGCTCAATTCCCAGCAACCACATGGTGAGATCTGCTGCTCTCTTTTGGTGTGCAGGAATACATGTACGCAGAACACTGTACACAAAAATAAATAAACAAACAGACAAACAAATAAATAAAAATGACATATATTTCAATAAAGTTTGTTGGTTGGTTTGGCTTCCTATGCAGTCAAGGCTAGCCTGGAACTCCTAATCCTTCCTCTTTAGCTTCCTAAGTACTGGGATTACAAGTATATGCCACAATCCCAGGCAATTAAATTCTTTTACACAGAACTATGTTTTCTACATTCTGGTTCTACCCTTACTATGTAACTCAGGCATGTCACTTAGCCTGTCTAATGTTTCAGTTTTCCCATCTTTTAAAATGGGATTAGTAATCTCTGTAATGAAACAATTTTTACTCCCACTTTTATTTTAAAAATGTGTGTGGATGAATGTGAATATGCATGTGTATACACAGTTATGTGTGTGTGAATGTGTAGAGGACAGAGGACAACCCTGAGTATATTCTCAGGAATACTGCCCACTTTCTTCGAGACAGTCTCCCGTTAGCCTCGAGCTTATCATGAAGAAACCATGAAGCTCAGCAATCCTCTTGTCTCTGCCTCCCCAGCACTAAGATTATAAATGCAAGCATTTTTTAAAATTAAAATATAATCACATAATTTCCCCCTTCCCTTTCCTCTTTCCAATCTTTCCCATATATCCTCCCCCTTGCTCTCTCTCAAATTCATGGCCTCTATTTCTTTGTCATTACACATACATATAAAATGCACAAATATACATACACACATCCCTAAATATGTAAATATAACCTGCTCAGACCCTATAATGTTACTTATATGTTTATGATTTGAGGGCTGACCACTCAGGATTGGATAACCAATTGAGGGGGCGCTCACTCTCAGCATTTCTTGTTTGCCCACACAAGGCATTTGTATGTGCATTCTGGGGGGTCAAACTCAGGTCCTCAGACTTTTGCAGAAAATATTTTACCAATTAAGCTATCTTACAGCACATATGGCCCCATTTTTAAAAGCACAAATACTAAGCAAATAAAAGGTAACTATAGAACTAAACTGTAGCTAGAAGTATATGCCCACTGGTAGCCCTGGACCAGTTTTTTTCTGCTTGCCTGTTCCTAAAGCAGTTTATGAAATAACCACTCTGAGGCTGATTATCAGTTACAATTGTTTGGCCAGTGTCTTAGGCTTCTTATTGGCTGGCTCTAACTATTAAATTAATCCATTTCTATTACCTGTGTATTGCCACAAAGCTGTGGCTTACTGGTGTGGCGTGTTACCCCTTCAGCAGCTATATGGCATCCATCTCTGACTCCGCCTACTCTCTTTATCTCTGGATTCGGCCTGGCTTTACTCTGCTAAGCCATTGGCCAAACAGCTTTATCTGTTAGCCAATAAAAGCAACACATATACAAAAGGACTGCTTTGTATTTCCTGGTGATCTTAAAGAATGACAATTCTGTGCTGTTTAACTAATTCACAATTTCTGTTTGTTTTTATAAGTATTTCCTCTGGAAGACTTTGGCCTAAGTATTCTCTCTTCTTGCTTACCCAACTCTTCACTACCAAATTTTTGTTTGTTTGTTTGTTTTTTTGTTTTTCGAGACAGGGTTTCTCTGTGGTTTTGGAGCCTGTCCTGGAACTAGCTCTTGTAGACCAGGCTGGTCTCGAACTCACAGAGATCCGCCTGCCTCTGCCTCCCGAGTGCTGGGATTAAAGGCGTGCGCCACCATCGCCAGGCTTCACTACCAAAATTTAACTGTAGTTTTATAGACCTTCTGGCTGCAACAGATAAGCACCTAAACACAGGAGTTTAGTAACTGAGGATTTACCATCAGGTCAGAGAGTAGAAACCAGACCAATGCCATTCCTCAAAGTGTAGAATCTTCTCTACCAAGGGAATTGAGTAGGAATGTTACACATATACATTTAAACACACTATACACAAAAATAAAACATTTTTGGTGTATATGTGTAGGCACTGTTAACATATGTGTGGTCCAAAGAACCAAAGTTGCCATCTGCTGTCTTCTATCTGTACTGCTCTGTATTTTACTAACTGCGGCAGGGTCTCTCACTGGACCTGGTGCTCTAATATTCTGGCTAATCTAGCTAACCAGCTTGCCCCAGAGATCCTGTCTCAGCTATCTCTGCCTCTCAGTGCTGGAATTACAAGAGGCCACCATACCTGCCTGGCTTTTACTTGGGTTCTATGGCTCTAAATTTGGTTCCTCACATTTGTACAGCAAGTGCTTTGTCCCCTGAGCCATCTTTCCAGCCCAAAATAAAATAAATTCCACTTAAAAGAGTGAATACTGCTCTGGTAGAAGACCAGAGTTTGATTCTGAGCACCTATGTCAGGTGCTCACAACTGCCTATAACTCCAGTTCCAGGGGAATCTGACACCTCTGGCCTCTGAGGGCACCAGCACTCACGTGCACATACTCTCATGCATACATATAAATTAAAATAATAAAATAATTCAGGTAGGTATAATTATAATCTATTACAATTCAGGGCCCAAACCTTCTCATTCTAGCCACACATACCTGCTTACTTTCCCCTAAGAGTGGTATCTAATAGTATTAGATCAGCAGTTCTCAACCTGTGAGCCACGAGAACTGAGCCACTATTTTCCCCTAAGAGTGGTATCTAATAGTATTAGATCAGCAGTTCTCAACCTGTGAGTCACGAGAACTGAGCCACTGCTCAGTAGTAAAATTGAAGTTATGAAATAGCAGTAAAAATAATTTTATAGTTGGGGGTCACCGCAACATGAGGAACTGTATTAAACAGTCACAGCATTAGGAAGGTTGAAAGTCACTATGTTAGAGACTCATCAAAACTGCAAGAAAACACATGCAATCTCACACAATAATATAAATTAGTGAACAGCCTTTTGAATGAGGTCTTGGAAAAGGACATTTTAAAGACAATGCTAACAAAATAAGACATTTCTGCAGCTCACCCACCTACACAGAACCTTGACAACAATCATAAAACCTCGCACAATAGATAGTTTATATACAGGCTTGGGAAACAGTACTAGTGCTAGTTAATTTTTATTGTCAATTTGACACAGCCTGGAGTTAAACGAGAGGAGAAACCTCTGCAGAAGAATTGCCTTTATCAAGTTGGTCTGTGGGCCTGTCTGTGGAGGACTGTCTGATTATTAATTGATGTATGAGGGTCCAGTTCACTATGAGTGGTACCTTCCTTGGGCAGGCAAAAGAATGTAACTCTCAGGGAGAGCCAGTAATCAGTGTTCCACTGCGCCAGTTCAATGATGGATTGTGACTTGAAAGTGTAAAGCTATATAAAATTCTTTTCTCCCCTAAGTTGCTTCTGGTCCTGTTATGTTTTTTGATTTTTGTTGAGATACAGTCTCAATTAGTAGCTCTGGCTGGCCTGGAACTCACTATGTAGACCCAGCCAGCCTCTAACTCAAAGAGCTCTACATGTATGCATCTGCCTCCCACATGCTGTGATTAAAGACAGGTGCCACCATACCCCCAGCTGGTCATGGTGTTTATCACAGCGACAGAAAGCAAACAAGAACAGTGTTCTTCCAGATACATTCTAGCAGACTTACAATATCTGCTCAGGTATCATCTTCACGTTTCAAGTGGTCCCGCACAGCTGTGGGTGTTACCTGTAAACCTGTCTGTCATCTTACAGAGCCTGTTCTGTAAGTACCAATACTGTGCCAGAGAATGAAGTTACACATCTTGTCTAAACAGAATTGTTCCATATATACCCCAGCACTAGCACTCTTCCTTGCAATGTTGAGAATACCACTCATTCTGGTTTTACCTGGCAGAAAGATAAAACAAGGCACACATTGTCCACCTAGTTTCTCTCATTCAATTACTGCAAGAATCTTATAAATGATACTTTTTCTTCCACCTGTTCACCCACTAGCACCCACTTTCCACACAAGCAGAATGACCTTAAACATGTAAATCAGTAAGGAGTGTCACTCCTCTACTCATTGCCTTCCTGGGTTTCCCACTGCACAGACAAACAGAATCCCTACGGTGTTTTCTAGTCTTTGTACAGTCCGGCTATCCCTGCCTGTTGCACTTCACATCTATCCATCCCTCTTCTACTTGTTCTCCACCCTCTTTTCTCGACACATTTTCTCTGTTCCTCAAATATAAAAAAGGTCTAGCTACTTCAATCCCTTGGACCTGCTCCCCATGTCTGTCTTCCCTTGTATGGCTCCTTTTCTCCATCACAATGTCAGCGCAGGCATCATCTCCACCCAACCTTCCCTGCCCACAAGTAATGAAGGAAGTTCCTCTTCCCTTCCTGAGACTCTCCACACTTCCTGTTCTATTTCCCTCCGAACATTTGAGTATTAACTTGGTGTAAAAGCAAACTGAAGTTTTCATATCATAAAAACTTTAAATAATTATAACTACACTCAAATATATATGGACGCCATTACAATCAATACATTTTTGCTAATGAGAAATAGTGTAATTCCTGTAATGTAAAAATCTGTGCTTCAGGATTAGATGAACTCCTGGAAAGCACTTCCTGCATCTTGCTGGTTGTGGAAGCATTTTTCCTGAAAAAAAGATGCCTGAAAGTGATAATGCACAGAGGTAGATCTCCGTGAGTTTCAGACCAGTTTGATCTATCTATATAGTGAGATACCATCTCAAAAAAAATTGTCAGCCGGGCATTGGTGGCGCACGCCTTTAATCCCAGCACTCGGGAGGCAGAGGCAGGCGGATCTCTGTGAGTTCGAGACCAGCCTGGTCTACAG
>NC_022013.1:21983602-22004439 GCF_000317375.1 Microtus ochrogaster
TTCGAGACCAGCCTGGTCTACAGAGCTAGTGCCAGGACAGGCTCCAAAGCCGCAGAGAAACCCTGTCTCGAAAAACCAAAAAAAAAAAAAAATTGTCAAGTTAATAAAGGTAAATAATGGCAGACAAGGCAAAACTTACAGCCTAGTTCATTCTTTTTTTAAGTTTTTGTCTTGTTTTGTTTTTGTTTTGAGATAGGCTCTTACTATGTAATGTAGCCTTGGCTGGCCTGTAACTCAGACAGGTCTGTCTGCCTCTCCCTCCTTAGTGCTGGGATTAAAGATGCTCATTGCCACACACAATTTCATTCAATTTTTGAAACCTTGACTGCAGTGTGAGTTCAGGTATTGTGTAGGAGAACTGGGACATTTCTACTGCTTTCTACTGACCAATGCTAGCTTCGGGTATTGCAGTTGTCAGTACAAGCCATCAGTTTGCTGAGCATACTTCTCAGATGTAAGTGTCTCGCCAGGATTCAAGTGGCTGTAGATCAGACAAGCAGCAGTGACCATGCCCCTATTTTGGTAAGTTTGGCTTTGAGAAGTGCTTTGGGGCTTCTTTTCAGTCCAACCACTGAGTTGGTCATGGCCAGTTATATGCAATCTATTTTTCATTGCATGCCACAATCCAATCAAAAAATAAATTTTTATTGTATAGAATAAGAGAGGACAACAACATCCATAGTATAAAATAAATAGCAAATGATAAGTCATTTGGAAAAATATAAAGCAAAAATATGTAGTAACACACATCCGTGTTTATTAAAAAACATTCTGATCTCGAATTTCAACAATACAAAAACCACAATTACTTTTACACCAACTTAAAATATCCTAATAACTTATCCATATATTTGCCCATTACGATCAATAACTCTCTCATACCAAACAAGATACTAATATATAATGAACAAGCAAAACTATGTGTTGAGTATATGAGTGAATGGATGAGCAAATAAATAAATGAATGAATATATCTTTGAAGACAGGGCAAGACCCTCAGGTAGATAAACAGAGACAATGTCTTGGATCACATCAACACTTGTAGAAATACCAAAACTGTCAAGAAATGTCAATTCTGGTATAAGCTTCAACGGGGAAAAACTCTAAGAGATGCAGAAGTGAGATCAAATATCATCAGGTTGGGGCGCAGGGAGCTGTACTTAAGAGCACTGATTGCTCTTCCAGACAGAGGACCTGGGTTCAATCCCCAGCACCCATATGGTAGTTCACAACTGTTTGTAACTCCAGTTTCAGGGGATCTGACACACTCACACAGACACACATGCAGGTGAGACACCAATGTACATAAAATAAAAATAAATAAAATCCTTTAAAAATATTATTACCAGGCATTGCCATAATTAATCATCAGTACTTACAGGTTAAATATTGACTTTTTCGATGACTGAAAGGAAACGTTTCCATTTAAACTAACAAAAAAGCTGTCCCTTCATTTCCATTATAAAATATGCTTATGCAGCAGAAACATTTTGATTGATTGAACTGCCTTCTCTAAATATAAGGTGCAACTGATCAGCTCACAAAGGAGTCGATAGCACAGACTTTCCTCTTGACATATAAAAAATAAGATATTTAAGCCAGGCGGTGGTGGCACATGCCTTTAATCCCAGCACTCGGGAGGCAGAGGCAGGCGGATCTCTGTGAGTTCGAGACCAGCCTGGTCTACAGAGCTAGTTCCAGGACAGGCTCCAAAGCCACAGAGAAACCCTGTCTCGAAAAACCAAAAAAAAAACAAAAAGAAAAAAAAAAGAAGATATTTAAAATATATAAGAATACTGAAAGATGTTATGGCACATGCTTTAATCCACGCACTTAGAAAGCAGTTCCTTGAAGTGAACTATAGAAAGACCCTGTCTCAAAAAAGAAGAGAAAGGAGCCGAGCAGGAGTGGCACACACCTTTGATCCCAATACTTGGGAAGCAGAGGCAGGTGGATCTCTGTGAGTTTTAGGTCTGCCTGGTCTACCAGAATAGCCAGGGTTACATAGAGAAACCCTGTCTCAAAAAACCAAAAAAGGAAAAGAAGAAGAGGAAGGAGAAGGAGGAGGAGGAGGGGAAGGAGGGGAATGAAGAAGAGGAAAAAGAGGAAGAGGAAGAGAAAGAGGAAGAAGAAGAGGAAGAGGAAGATTAGATGCAGATTAAGCTATCTTTGGATAAAAGAAGACAGATGGATGTGTGCATATAAATATACATTAAATATACAGAAGTATGTACTCATACATCTGATAGTCATATGCCTTACAATCAATCACATTTTGGTCAACAATGAACTATATATGCCTCCTTAGATTGTGATGGAGCTCAATAATTTTTACCTCCTAATGATACCACAGCTTTTGTAACATCACATAACTCAATACTTTACTCACATGTTTGTGGTAATATTGTGTCAACAAACCTACTACATCATATCCATATAAAAGCATACATAATTATAGCACGTAATTATGTACATATATAATACCTGATAATGACAACAAACAGTATGTTGCTTGTCTATGTATTTACTGAGATATACTTTTTATGTTAGTCTATATTATTTATGTAAAAAGAAATTTCCTATAAAACAGTATGCTGTATCTAGTGGCAACAGACTCATACTCTGTGTTTACCACACCTCCTATTTTGCATCAAGAGGTGAATAATTAACCTACACCTACAACTAGGTTTGTCTAAATACATTCCAACATGTTCACACTATGACAAAATCAACTAATGAATACATTTCTCAATAATATGTGCCTGCTGTTTCACAGAGAGAGCCCACTGGAACATCCACTATAACTGCCATAGAGCAAAGACTCCACAGCCCAGCAAGTCACTTCCATCAAGACTTTACTTCTTTCAGGTCTGCAACTCAGTGTGGATATTTATCTAGTATATACCTCCCTGGGGTTCAGTCCTAGTACCATGGGAAGAAAGGACTTACATTCTTGTCTATACAACAAATAAATGAAATGACAGAAATAAAAGAACTTTTGATTTTCTGAAAGAAAAACACAAGTACAAAAATAGCTGCTGGAAAACAGAGAATAAAGGCTGCTGCATAAAAAGACAGTCAAGGTCAAATCTTTAGTCTGACTCTAGGCTATCACTCTCTGCCCTGTAGTCTTCTCACTACAGGGACATTCAGTGAGCAGTCAAAACTTATTCCAATCAATCACTCCACTCCAATCAATCTGCTTATTCCACAGCCTCCTGACAACCAAAATACTAAGGTGCTCAGGTGTGGCCCAGACAGGCAGGCCTGTACAGGTTCCCACCACACCCAGGTTGTAGGGTGGTAGAAAATGAAAAGAGCTAAGACTTTAAATGAATCGTTAATGATTTAAGCATTCAAAGTGACATGCCTAGAAGATAAGACAAAGGGAACTTAAGAACAGTGAAACCAAATCAAGCCAAGAATACATTTAATATGGGGTGACTACAACATTACATAATCCCTGCACAGATGAAAGACGTTGCCCAGAGAAGAATAAGAATGGAAAATCTATCATCTTTAAGAACTCAAGTCCACCTGTACACTAGCTAACAAACTAGTTCATTCACTCTTTTCTTTAAACTCTGTGGGGAGGGTATCTGGCAGCTGCTCTGTAACTGCCTCCTGTTCCTGTATAAACACTTGACTCTGGGAATGTGAATGCTCCCTGTAGAAAATGTTTAACAATCAACATTAACTATCACCTATCTGAATTGTAACAGTAGGGGGCACAGACAGGAGCCCACCTTTGATCCTAAGTTATCCAGTGAGTATCTAGGTATGCCTGGGATCCGCTCAAAAGCGGGCATCTCCATGAAGTAAAAGTAACTGTGAGCACTCTATGCTTACCGGATCTCCCTCAATTGTTCAAAAAAATAAGAGTTTGGAAAATGGTTTTCTTAGTTGAGAATATATATCATCTTAAAAGGGGGGAGGAGATTCCTGAAAAATGCACCCTACTGGGAAGCCAACTAGAAGACTTGTGCCTTTCTTTTATATAATACTTTGCAGTCAAATCTGATTTTTTCAAACCCAAATTTATCCTAGAGAAAAAAAGAATAGTACAACAGCAAGATGAACCTGTTAAGAAAAACATCCAAGTTCACATTCACATTTCCAAAATAGATGAGTTTAATATTCTCAAAATATTTTGATTTTACATGATTAAGATGATTCTTAAAACTATCAGCAGTACACCATAAATGCCCAGTGCTGCTGAATATCACGACAGGAACAAATGTATGAAATAAAGCCTTCCGTCTACACTTCATTTGAAAACACCCTCAATTAATTCACAATAGGGTACATTGCACAACATAGCATTGTTTATAAATTTGATGAAGGTCAAACACACTTTATCATGAAAGGCATATGCATCATTTTAGTTCTTAAGATGGATAATTCTTAAGACCATATGAAACTAAAATGTATCAGTAGCAAATCAAACACAAGCCAGGAACCTGATGGAATATGAGAAATATCTGACATACATATGGTACTTAGCTAACTACAAAGAATTTTTCGTATATAAACTTAACAAGGACACTATGGATAGGTGGCTATTTTATCACACATGGTCATATTTTCTTTTTTTGGTTTTTCGAGACAGGGTTTCTCTGTGGCTTTGGAGCCTGTCCTGGAACTAGCCCTGTAGACCAGGCTGGTCTCGAACTCACAGAGATCCGCCTGCCTCTGCCTCCCGAGTGCTGGGATTAAAGGTGTGCGCCACCATCGCCTGGCACATGGTCATATTTTCAAAGAAAGAAACAGAGGCACAAAAAACCTGGAAAAGATTCAAAGTAGCAAAGCTACTACATGGCCCAGGGACTACGATACTGGCCCTCTTACCTCTAAATCCCACTCTCTCTGCATTACTAAAGACCGGAAAAGAAACTAGTACAGAGGGCTTTACCTGCTTTTCTTAAAGAGTAATTCCATTTTTAATCATGTGTATATGTGTCTATGGGTGGGTACATTAGTACAGGAGCTGTTAGAAACAGAGCTATTGGATCTTCTGAGCTGTCTGACATGGGTGCTAGGAACTGAACTGAACTGTGGAAGGGCAGCAAGTAGTTTTACCTAATGAACCATCTCTCCAGCCCCTGCTTTGTTTTTTAAGACTGAAGTCTGAGAAAGGAAATTTTACTTGAGAAGGAAGTAAATTGAGACTTCATGATTCTAAAGGCTGCACTACTAAAAGTGGCACTTTGAGACGTTTTCAAGGTTGACAGCACTGTGGCTTTTTGGTTTCACTTCATTGTAGGATTCATGGCTGGGCATTTCCTCTTTCCAAGTTCATCTGCCACAGTAAAGATACTCTGGGGCAGGTATTTGATGTGGCTTTAACTCATCAACAGGAATGTACCTAATCAACCAGAGTTTGAAAAGATTTCCCTGAGGTAAGGAAAAGAGAAGTGGGAGAATGGGCAGCCTTGATACTGAGTCTGATCCCCAAAGCCCAAATAAAAAAGTCTGGCATAGTGGCCTGGGTTTGTAATCCCACTGCTAAGGAGACAGACACAGGTTGATCCCAGAAGCTTACTAGCCAGATAGCCTAGCCTAAGTAAGGTAGACGGCACTGGAGGAATAACACCCAAGGCTGACCTTAGGCCTACACATGCATACACACAAGCACGCATATGTACCCACACACATGTGCACATACACAAAAGAAGTGGGATTGGGAGAGTTTAGTCAAAATTAAATGAATTTCAAGTCTTGAAAGGACAGTCAAGAGGGAAGAAAGGTAGAGGGGTCAACTATTCTAACAAAGGGATAGCTGCTGAGTCAGTGTTCACCATTATGGCATCAGGCCAGGACAGTAGTCCTGAGTACGGGTCTCTCCCTCACAGCTGAGAAGGCGTCTATGAAATTATCAGGAGACCATACACACAATCCCACACCTTTGCCTTTCACCAAAATCCCTCCAACTGAATATAAATACCAAGCTTCATTCATTCATTTATTTATCCCTTCATTCACTCACCCAGTAAACATTTACTATGTACTAAATGCTGCACTGAATATTAGAAAAACAAAGCTAAGCAAGAATGGGCTCTGTTCTTAAGGAGTTCACAGCTTAGTGCGTGACAAAGGTATAATCAAATGAATGCAAATGGTGTTACTGGTATGTGCTCACTTTGTTAATTAACTAGTATAGCACGAGCACAGTCATGCTTCAGGCATGAACAGAGCCCCATAGGTTTCCTAACATGCTCAACTAGGTTGACTGGCTAGTTATCATCTGCCCATCATATATTGAGGCCCAAGCCAACACTTAAGCCAAAGGCACATTATTAGTCACATATTTAACCGGCTAAGTCATATTCCCAATATCTACCCTGCCCAAATCACTGTTTTGTTTCCAAGAGAGAAGAGTATGTATGTTCAGAAATTTCACCCAAATTACAGAAGAGCATAACCTCAAACTAGGGCAGAACAACAGGAGTTCACCAAAACATAGCATGTCATTTCAGGCATGGCCCAGAGAGCAACAGGTGATTCACTTTAACAAATACCCTTAAGTCAATGTTATATAGGTCAGGTTCCATTAAAACAAACACCTAGAGACTATCCACATTATTCTGCAAAAGCAAATAAAATCTTAATTCATGTTTGTTGGAGCTGTGTAATTTACAAAGCCTGAATTATAAAATTTACACACCTATATAAGTACAATCTCACTGAATCAACACAACCCCTAATTGTAGACACTATGTTTCTTCTTACAGCTGAAAAGGATGAGGCAAGGTAATGCTAGGGACTTACCTAGGGTGTGCATCTGATGGCACTAGCACTGGTACCAAGCCTTTCAACAGCTAGCTGCTTGTTTATTGTGTTTACAAACTTGGGTTTGACATTCCCAACCCAATCAGCTTTGCTACTCAAAAAAAAAGGGAGTGAGAGGGATAAACTCCTTATAGAGTCACCTGAGATCCAACAACTAGACAAGAAGTAACTACAAGCCACATTGCTCAAAACAAAAATAACACTAGGAATTCAAAAGCTTTGGAGATGATGATAGAATACATTAAGTTCAACTGTTAATACCTGAAACGTATTTTTCTACTAATATCTGTAGCATGATCCCCTTTCAACATATCCTACATTACAATCTCTAATCAAATCCTCTATCAGAGAATCATCTCACCATTCCAGATTTATTAAAATTAAGGTGATTAGCCACTCCTGCTTCCACACCCAGAAACAAGATGAGCTCCACCCAGACATGTTTTGCTGAACTCAGCCTCTCCCACACTCCCTGGAGTGCTTTTAAAATAACTTGGTCCTTATCCAGATCTTAGTCGGACCACAGGCACTTAGGTAGTAACAGGGCTTGATTTGACTTCTGCAAAGTTCCCAGCTGACCAGCTGAAGAAGCTTCTAAATAACTCTCAAAGCATGGCAGCTCAGAACAAGGTTTTCCTTCCCTTGTTTAGTTGTGCTCATCCCCCTACAGAGCAGAGGGAAAGAAAATGCTACTTAATCCCAAATACAAACACAACATGAGGTCCCCTTCAAGAGAGCACATTTCTCAGACTGAAATGTAAAGAAGTTGCAAATGAGGTCAGGTGTTTGACACATTCAGGAGGTGTCATCTCTTTTGAGGTTTCACTGCTACATTCCTAATGTAGAACAAAGGAAAACGACAGATTTAATGAAGGGGCTGACGGTGGTACCATCAGTGTCGCCTCAAAGACAGGATGTCTAAAATAATGTTCGTTTTCTTAGCAACCGCAGCATCACTTCTGACTTTCCTCTGTCTCTTTCTGCCATGGTCTCTGCTTCTCTCAAGCTAGAAACATTTAGGCATTCTTGACTGTTTTCCCTTACTCCCCACCCCATCCACACAGCTCACTTTTCCATCTTTCCACATAGCGTAGTCAAACAAAGTACCAAGGGTTTAAAAAAAACAAACAAACAAACAAAACAACAACAAAAGGTTTCATAGCTGAGCTGAGGTGCAAGCCCCACTCCACTGCAATCAACTGTCAATCAGGCATGACACTTTCCTCATCAGTGGCTCTATTACTAGCAACAAACTTGTAGCACCAAGGGCAGGGCCCAGCACAGACAAGTATGCACTGTATGGACAGGAGCAGGCTTTCCCCTCCCTTCTCTCTGGCCAGTCAGGCTGCCCAGGGCAACCAAGAAGACCTAAACCGCCAATATCATCATCACACTACTCCTCATCTCTGACTGCCTCCATTGTTCTCCACAGCTGAGTGCAGAGTCCTGATCTTACTCCTCTATGAGTTAACTCCCGCCAGACATATTTGCAGGGTGCCTATCATATGCAAACATGTGCTGGATGCTGGGAATGCTGAAATGAAAGGCACCCACTGCCCACCATCCAATAACTCATAAGCTTTCTAATACAGAATGTGCATCTAGGAGAGAGAAATGAGAGGGGGTGAGTACATAAAACCATCATTGTATTAGGGTGTAGGAAGTGAGGCAGGAGTGGTGAGCACGTAAAGGGCTGTGGGAATGGCACTAAGAGAAGACACATGGCCTCTGTTCTGTCCTCCTACTCTCAACCTAACCAAGTCCCACTCCATAAATCAAGGTCTTATTCTCTCTAGCCAACACCTCTCCCATCTCAGAATTCCTCAAGTGCTTATCAACATCACTCATTTTAGTCATCCCCAGGCTGATGTCATCTCTTGTGTTTCTGTGTATTAATTTTTTAAATTACTTCTCTTATGTGCAAGCTGTTTTTTCCCCTGATTTATATGATAACAAGAAAAGAAGAAGATTCTAGACAACCCAATATTGTAGAAACTATATATTATTTATGGCATAGGATATATGCTTGGAATCACTGACAGTCACCAAGTCATATATACAAACAAAACAGTACTTTTATTTCACTTAAATATATATATACACACACTGTCCCCTCACTGCTAGGTCCTGACTTCTTACCCTTTGAATCTAATCCAAAATGAGAAAGAAGACCCTTGGCAATAAAAATAATTTTTTTTCCAAAATAAAATTTGCTTAAATAAGAGTCTTGGCTGGATATGGTGGCACATACCTGTAATTTCAGTCCTTAGGCAACAGATGCAAGAAAATTACAAGTTTGAAGTCAAACTGAGCTACACAATGAATTAGAAGCCAACTTAGGTTATTGTTTAATGATAACTTGTCTCAAAACAACCCAAAAACAAAACAAAACAAAACTTTAAAGTGTAGTGGTATACATCTGTACTCCCAGTACTCAAAAGCTGAGGGCAGGATAATCAGTCAGCCTCAGTCAGCCTGGACTACATGAAACCTTGCTCTTATTAGGGAAGGGAAGGGAAGGGAAGGGGAGGGGAGGGGAGGGGAAGGAGAGGGAGGAAAGGGAGGGGGGAAAGGGAGGGGGGAAAGGGAGGGGGGAAAGGGAGGGGGGAGGGAAAGGGAGGGGAGGGAGAAGAAAAAAAGAAAAGAAAAAGAAAAGACAGGCAGGGGGAGTCTAAAGAAATTGTTCAGTCAATAAAGTACTTACTATGCAAGCATGACCCCCAAAACCCATGTAAAAGAGCCTAGCCTTTTTTAAACTAGCCTGGTGTAATCTCAGCACTACACTAACAAGACAGGGAGACAGGTAGATACGAGGTTCACTGACCATAGTCTACCTCGATTCACAACCTAGCCTAACCATCAAACCCCGTAATAGTGAAGAATCCTATCCCAAAAAGACAAGGTGGACGGCACCCTGGAACAATACCTGACAGGACTTCTGGCCTCCACATGTATATGCACATCTGTACATGCATACCCACATGGTGTGCATACACAAATACACACAATGAATGAACAATGGCAGTTTTCAAATTTTAAAAAGTAAGTTCTTTTTTCTCCCCCTTTGATTTTTTTTGAGACAGGGTTTCTCTGAGTAGCCTTGGCTGTCCTAGTACTTGCTCTATAGACCAGGCTGGCCTTGAACTTTGAGGTCTGTGTGCCTCTGACTCCCAAGTGCTGGAAGTAAAGGCATGTGCCACCACTGCCTGGCCATGGTATAAGTTCTTCAAAGAAAATCTTAAGTAGTGAACTAGAGGTAAGACTCAACAGATAAAGCACTTGCCACACATACACGGAAACTGGAGTTCGGATCTCCAGCTTCGAGGTAAGTATCAGTCAAGCCTGGTGGCCCATCTGTAATCCCAGCGTTTGAGAGGCAGAGATGGGATCTGCATACAGAGCAAACTAATTAGCTAGAGAAGTCAGTGAGCTCTGGGTTTCAAGTGAGAGTCCCTATCTCAATATGCAAGATGGAGAGTGATTAATAAAATATTTAGCATCAACCTCTGGCCTCCACAGACATGTAACCACACAAATATAAACACATGCACATTCAAACAAACAAAAATATATCATGGGCTACGTGTGGTGGTACACGCCTTTAATCACCGCAGCCTGGTCTAAATAATGAGTTTCAGGCTAAAAAGGGCTAAATAATGAAGACTCTATGTCAAAAAAAACTAAATAAGGGTTAGAGGGATGAATCAGCGGTTAGAGCACTCACTGGGTGCTGTTCCAGAAGACCTGCATTTAATTCCCAGCACCCACGTGGCACCCACATGGCAGCAAACAATCAACTGCAACTCCAGCTCCTGGGGATCCATGGGCACCAGGCACATACATGGGACACAGCTATACATGAAAACAAAATACCCATATATATAAAATAGAAAAAAAAATTTAAATCATTAAGTAGATGTCAAATACAGTAAGCATAATTGCAGAGCCATTCTGTTTGGGACAATGGTTTCAGCCTAGTATTGTCTACTGTAAGAGAGGAAATATTCAAGTCCCTTAATAGTGACCTCTTATATCCATCCAGGGGCAGTACTACTTCAGCAAAATGGAAAATTGATCTTGCACATAAATCTGTATAAATTTGATGTAAGCAAAAGGTAACTACTACAAATCAGTGGAGGCTAGGCAGTGGTGGCGCATGCCTTTAATCCCATCACTCAGGAGGCAGAGGCAGGTGGATCTCTGTGAGCTTGAAGCTAGCCTGGTAGTCTACAAGAGCTAGTACCAGGACAGGCTCCAAAGTTACAGAAAAATCCAGTCTCAAAAACAAAAAACAAAAGAGTCAATAAAGAGAAAGAATTAAAATATCCATTTTAAATATAAAGTTAGTTTCCTAGTTCACAGCATTTTATAAAAATTAATTCCTAATTTATTCAAAAATATATAACAAGTAATATTCTTTAAAACTCTTAGAAGAAAATACAATTACATAATAATTTCAGAATAAGAAAAGCATATGTGTACATGTTTTGAACAAATCAAGGCCATAAACAGAGGTTAGACTATTTAACTACACAAATAAATTGAAAATTCTCAGATAACAAAGAATTCAATAAAAAAGATAATAAACAGCCGGGCGGTGGTGGCGTACGCCTTTAATCCCAGCACTCAGGAGGCAGAGGCAGGCGGATCTTTGTGAGTTCAAGGCCAGCATGGTCTACAAGAGCTAGTTCCAGGACAGGCTCCAAAGCTACAGAAAACTCTGTCTCGAAAAACCAAAAAAAAAAAAAAAAAAAGATAATAAACTCTAACAAAAAGGTATTTCAGCCAATAGCCTTCAACAATCAGAATATATAAGGACTACCTACACATCCGTAATAAGAAAAGAAGCCTAAAAGCTCTCTAAATCATAATTTAAGAGAATGAACCAGAACAGGCATCTGCTACAGTTCAATCCATAAGACCCACAGATTGAAAACCTTGAAATACCTCCCATAAGTTGTCCTCTGACTTCCGTATGCACACTGTGGTCAGTGCACATGCAAGCAACTGCATGAACATAAACACACCACAAAAAATTAAATGTGAGTAATATTTTAGAAGTATTTAGAATATTTTATCAGAGTATTCTCTGATATCTAGCTAAGATAAAGGACAGAACATAGTGAAGCAGCATCTTGTCCCATTTTTCTATGTTAATATTTCATTACCTAAGCCGGGCGATGGTGGCGCACGCCTTTAATCCCAGCACTCAGGAGGCAGAGGCAGGCGGGTTTTTGTGAGTTCAAGGCCAGCATGGTCTACAAGAGCTAGTTCCAGGACAGACTCCAAAGCCACAGAGAAACCCTGTCTCGAAAAAAAAAAAACAAAAAAAAAATATTTCATTACCTATTATCTCAGTTTATATATAGAACTCTGGGATGTAGAAATATTCTATATTATGCTCTTTCATAGATGAGCAAAAACTTCAAATTTCCTATTAATAATCCACAATAATATTTTTCTAAAAACCTCACTATATAAAAATCTGTACCTGAGTGTTCTTTATTCATAGTATATAAACATAGTAGCTTTATTCATTAACAGCCCAAAATGGGAAACCCAGGGATCCTTCAATGAATTAAACAGTCAAACAGTCACACCATGGGACAATTATTTAGCAAAAAAAGAAGAGACCTGCTTTTTTTTTTTTTTTGGTTTTTCGAGAAGGGTTTCTCTGTGGCCTTGGAGCCTGTCCTGGAACTAGCTCTGTAGACCAGGCTGGTCTCGAACTCACAGAGATCCGCCTGTCTCTGCCTCCCGAGTGCTGGGATTAAAGGCGTGCGCCACCATCGCCCGGCAAGAGACCTGCTTTTAAAATTACATGTATTTATTTGAGAGGAAGGCACAATGCCCAATTGTAAAGTTCAGAAGACAACTCTCAGGGATTAGTTCTTTCTTTAAAAAAAAAAAATTATTTATTTATTTATTTATTTATTATATATGCAATATTCTGTCTGTGTGTCTGCCTGCAGGCCAGAAAAGGGCACCAGACCCCATTACAGTTGGTTGTAAACCACCATGTGGATGCTGGAAATTGAACTCAGGACCTTTGGAAGTGCTCTTAACCTCTGAGCCATCTCTCCAGCCCCCAGGGATTAGTTCTTTCCCTTCATCCGTGGGCCCCAGAGATTGAAATTGTCATTAAACTTTAACTGAAATTTAACTACTGAGTCATCTCATCACCCTATTTTGTTATTATCTTGTATGTGTGTGTGTGTGTGTGCGCGCGCGCGCGTGCGCACATGTACACATGCACACAAGTGGAGAAGAGATTGTGTTGCAAATAAACTACAAGACTAGTGATGGAGCATGGAAGGCATAGTATGAGAGAGCAAGGGAGGGCAAGATTATAAGAACAACATGAAGGTTCTTTGTGCTGACAGAACTGCTCAGTATTCTGCCTGATCAATGTCAAGGTCCTAGTTGTGATACTGTATTTTGTGTTACTTTGTATTTGTATCATTTTGTAAGGTATTAACTACTGAAAAAAGATACAAAAGAATGTACATCTCTAATATTCTTACAACTACAAGTAAATGTATACTAATCTTATAATAAAGCATTTCAAAAAAGACAAAACCCAGAGTGTCCTATTGTAGTACTACTTGACATCAAACAAGATAAATTACCAGAAGGCCATGTAAATACCACCTGTGTTTCTGTCACTTAGGTGGCAATCATCACCTTCCCTATCACCAAGCCTTGTCAACATGACTCACCATCTCCTTATCCACAGGGCTATCCACTGTGTCTTTATTATCTGTCATTCCTGCTAAAAAGCCTGAAGTACTTTAAAGACAGAAACGCATTTTTCTTTATGTGTACATCTACAACCTAACAGCACAAACATATAGTAGGTGCTGTATAAGTGGATGTTCAGTTGAAGTTAGTTCTTCCTTCCTGTTCATACAAAGTGTCGCAACACTAGGGAAAGGGCTGAGAAGAACAACACCCCAGCAGCCAAGATACAGGGCCCCTCATGAATACCCTCCTCCTTCCCAAGGGCCAAGAACCCAAATGAAGCAAAAGTCTGCACAGAGCATGTGGTGGCAGCAGTGTAAATACTAGTTCAGTTGGTGAGTCTCTTTTTTCCTCCTATTTCAAGCTCTGCAAATGACAGAATTAACCATTTACAGTTTGGGTCACTAGAACGCAATAAGGTGGGCTGGACTGGGCTCCTCTAGAAAGGATTTTAAATGTTAGCTGATAGCTTTTTTCCAGAAATGATTAGACTCAAGAATTGTCCAGAGACAGAAGACTACACTAAAAACTAAGATCACTCAGAAACCTCACACTCTGTGTTTGGGCAAACATAGTTGGCTAGTGGAGTGGGGAGAGGGTTCCCACGCCCTGAAAACAATGAGAACTCCTCACTCCTACTCCAAATAGTTTGAGCATAAAAAGGCACAAGCGGTTGCTTTTCTGCTCCTAATGTTATCGGATAATTTTTCAAATTCTTACTCAATTACATATCACTCTTATCTGCACTCACAGGCCAAATAGGCCTGCTTTCACATCATGCCTACTAAGCCCAGAGAACACAAGTATCCCTCCCAAGTAATTCCTGCTCTCAATAAGCATGAGATCATTTTACATCAAGTCTCGTGTGAGAGAGTAAGTGTGCGTGTATGTGTTTAAGTGTGTATACATGTTCTTTTTAAAATAAGGCCAAAAGAAGAGAGAAATGTGGGGCAAAGGTAAAAAACCTGACAGTTTCTATTGCTGCCAGAATAATGATTAAAATGATTTAACTCTTTTGTTGCTGATTCCAGAAAAGCCGGCATTTCTGAACTGACAGTTCTACAAAATAGGAAAGAAAAAAAAAAAAAAAAAAAAACCTCTCTCCTCCCTCCATCTCTCCACAGACACAGACACACAGATACACACACTTAGAAAGAAGAAGCAATTGGCACATTGGCACAATTCAATAAACCAGATTCAACCTTTAGTGGTCAGAGTACCACTGTAGTTTGAGAGAGATGCAGGTATTTCAAAATTGTGTTATTACTACCCTTAACACACCCATACCAAAAATTTCATTAATCCAAGTAACAGATGCCATCTACCCCAAATGCTACAATGTTTGGTTTAAAACTGCTGACAGCAAAGGGCTGAGACAACTTACATCACCACAAATCACTGAATAAATACAGATGAAGAGATACAGCACAACCGACTCTAAGGATGCCTAAAGTATATGGCCTATTTATGTCACTTAAGGATGAAACTTAAGTCAGGAGTAAGAGCTCTAAGAAAAACTCAGGACAGGTCCAGTCTGTTTTCTTTCTCCTGAGATAATAATCAGTATCCAGACTCAGTGGCAACTCACTCAATGCAAACCATACTTCTGATCGTACATCCTAAAGAAGAAATGTTTGCATCTTTCCATTCTCTACTTAAGAACTGAAGATTCTGAGGGTGGAATGGCTTGTTCGGGAGGTAACTCATCCTAAAATACCCTAAAAGCTCTCTTCCCATGAACGTATCCCTCAAAAGCTAGTTATGAAAACATGAACCATAGTTATTATTAATAATGCTCATTTTAGAACAGTAGGCTGTTGCTTAGCCTATTCATTGGGTATAAAGAAAACATAGCCATGAAAACATTTCAACTATTCCTCCTTCAATTTGTCCACCTATGAAGCAATCTTCCTATCAGACTGTAATACCTAAGCAAACAGCAGAGCAAGTGCTCTCTGGGTCAGGGTCACTCTACTAGTAGCTGGAGTCTATCTCTATGTGTACAAAAGCCATCCAGGAACAAGCACTGGAGCTAGGGAGAGTGTTGTGCGGAAAGTATTTTTGTGCCTGTAGGAGAAATGTGCCCTTCAAGCAATATCTTCAATATTTTAAATTAGCAAGAATAATGAACTCTAAAACCATTTTTTAAAAAATAATTAGAGATGTTCTAATTTAACTCCTAATTTCACAAATCAGAAAACCAAGACATAGTCAAGACAAGTGAAATATGTACCAGGAAGGCATTCAGAACAATGTATTAACTCTTTTTTTTTTTTATTTAGACACTGGGAAATGCGAAAAGTCAAATAAACATGTAGAATATCTCAGACTATCAAAGAGTTTTCAAGTGAATTCTTTTGTTGTTGGTAGTGATGGAATTTTAAGACAGGGTGTCATGTAGTCCAGAGTAGCTTTGAACTTTCTAAGTAACCAAAGCTGTCTAACTCATAATCCTCCTGCTGCTACCTCTCAAGTGCTAGGATTAAAGGTGTTTGCCACCATATCCGGCATCCAAATGAATACTTTCATTTGAGTCTCACAATACTTATTAAGTCAGCCTGTGCTTGTGCCGTTTTCATCACTACTTACTGGTATGCTTTGGAGCAAGTCATTTAACCTCATTTCGCTTCATCTGTGAAACTGGGATGATAATCATAAGAGTTACCTCATAGAGTCATTGGGAAATTCTTGGACTAATATATGTAAAGCTTCCAAATCACAGTTTACAACTTTAAAGCCCTTAATAAGTGTTAACCACCAGCTCCACTACTAGTGAAAGCCAGGAACTGTTGTCCCCAATTTGCAGATAAGAAACAGCTTCAAAATACCCACCTCTAGACAAGATGCCTCCCAAAGAGCAGTTCACTCATCCACAAGTTCTGGTACCAATACGCACACACAGAGGGGAAAGGAAAGAAGGTAAGGAGAGAGAGAGCTCCTGGTAGGTCATGTCTTGACAAGTTTCATCCTCTTTCCTTTTGTTGTCTGTGCTCTGTCATCCTGTAGAGTCCTGGCCATTCCAGCCATCCATGGCTGATGAAGTCTTCTCCAGGAAGAGCATTCAGACCTGCCTTCTATGTCATGTTTCTAACTACAGAAGCTAGTCTTAATAGCACAGATATTGTCAACTTCCACAAAAGCCTTTTGAGTTACCTACCTAATGATTAACGCATTGCAAAAACAGACTGGTAGGGAAAGATTCTGTCTCCTACCAACAGATGGTATCCTTTAAAAAAAAAAGGAAAGGCATACATCTTAGCTGTTTTCCTTCCTCAGGAATATATATTTCAACTTTAAGAATCCACTCACAATGTACATATAAGGCCAAGGCTACTAAACACCAAATAAAAACCAAGGAAAAGAGTTTTCCTGTTTGTCCCCTTGGACCTTTCCTCCCCATGTGCTGCAGGCCATGCGGCTGTTTCTAGCAAGCTATGGCTCTTGCAAAACCCATGCTTTGAAACAGTATCCTAACGATTACATGTGCGAGTCAATGCTCTTAATTCCTGGTCAAGACAGAACAAATTTTTCTCAAATTAGGATTATGAATATCTGTTAAAAATGGTAAATAAGTCCTAGAAGAGTACAGAATGTATTTTGCTTCAAGTACAAAAAAGGCTTGACTTTTGTTTTAAACTTCTGAGAATTTCACACTAAATATTTTTCATGCAAAGTGGTTCACATTTGTAATCCTAGCACTCAGGAGATTGAGGAATAAGGCTTACTTCAAGTTCCAGGCCAGCCTGGGCTACACTGTGTGTTCCAGGACTACAAAGTAAGGTTGTTTCCAATAATAATAATGTGTACCTTTTTGTTTCTTTTTTACTCCATGGTAGGATGTGTGACTGAAGAAATCTGAACAGCTCAAATATAGTTCTAGAACATTAAACTCAAAAGAGGATAAGGGTGTATAATAATAAGAAGAATCATGTCTCATTTGCAGAGGAGCTCCATCATGCTAGATAATCAGTACTTAGTTTTATGGAATAATAATATTCATAATGTTTAATCTATTTTTAATTTCAAGTAACATTAGGGAAGGGAGTGGGCTTTTTCTGCAACAGAGGGGAAAACAGAAGTGTGGTGGCATGGCAATACGTCACATCCAACCTCGACTCAAAACAGTTCAGTTTAACTGCTGGGTGTTTTTTATTGTGAGCCTAGCCTTTAATGACAGAGCTGTGTCTCCAGCCCTAATTTGTGAATATTTTTAAAGTGCTTAGTATGTGCTGGAAGGTGAACACATGCAAATAAAGCAGGCAGAGATGCAGAGAAGCAGGAAAGGCTTCCCGGAGGTGATTACATGTAAGCAGCGCTTTAAAGGATGAAAGAACTTACCAGGCCCAAGTAAGAGAACTCAGTTCTAGGAGAGAACAGAACATGCACAAAGCATGACATAGCAAGATGTAGTACAGAAACTAGAGACAGATCAGTTCTACAGCAGTATGAAATGTGAGCGGAACAAATGGGAAATAACGAGTGTAAACAATCCTGTATGCCACAACCTAAGCAGAATAATGAGTGCTTGTTTGTTTCTAGGCACTTTGGTTATTTATCAAGGTCAATTTTTAAAAATATTTGTAAAAGAAAGTATATTTCTAGGTCATCCTTTTACTCATTCATTATCACAGTCAATAAATATTTACTAAAATCCATCATTTAGGCTATAATAGTATTCCAGACATCTTTCCTATGTGAAAGAACCTCATAAGAAGAGGTATTTATTTAGCATTTAATAGTTGTCACACATTGAGTAAATATTTTCAATATACTTCCAATAGCAAGAAAGTAAGTCTTATTATCTTATATCACAGATGATGATGCTTGGAAGAGAACTTGAGCAAAAAGATGATATAAAACTCCAACTCAAAGCTAGTTCCAACACCTATATTCTTTGCATTATATAAGACAACACCGAGCCATTCCTACAAGCCATTACGGTGGTAGACACCGATAAAGACCACACTAAGGAAGCTAAGGCAAGAGAATCACAAGTTTGAGGACAACCTGAAGACCCTAACTCAAAAAAGCAAAAATGGCTCAGCAGTCACAGCTTGTCTTGCAAGCAAAAGACCCAGAGTTCACATTCTCAGAACACACATAAATGCTGGCTGGGCATAATTGTAGCTTTGGAAGACAGGAGATCCCAGGAACTAGCTGGCTAGTGAGACTAGTTATAGCAGCAAGCTATAAGTTTAAGAGACCCTACCCTACCTAAAGAAAATAAAGTAGAAGAGCAATCAAAAAAGATTCCTGACACCAACACAGACATGCATGTACCCATGTACACACAAACACATATATAAGCTCACCACATACACAATAAGAAAAAACAGAGAGAAATTAACTCCTAGAAGAAGACTGAAATACAAATATTCAAAACATAAGGCAGTAAGAGATTAGTTCCCTAGGGAGCTAATGAACAATCCTATGTGGGTGAAATAGAATATTTCTGGTCATAATGACCACAGGAGGCATCCCAGAATAGATTTGACTAGAAGGGTGGGATTTCAACAGATGAGCATGTAGGGCAGGGCAGGAAGAGAGGAACATTCCATGACAGCATTCAGAATGCAGACTCTGATAATAATCAAAGTTATAATGCCTGTTTGCAGGGGGACAGAACATTCACTGGGGCAAACCCTGAGTAAGTCACCAAATGACCTACACCTCACTTTCTTCACTAACTAAATGTAATGGCAGTAATACAGTCCTTGTTTAAGGATTAAGAAATATAAAGTATTTGGGATAATGTGTAGTGCACAATAATCCCAAATGGCATTGTAGCTAGTAGTGAATGTGTAAAGAATGATGGCAGTCCAGTCAGGTCTCCAGTTCTCTGAAAACCAAAATGAAAAAACATGGTTGAAACAGTACGCTGTAAGCAGATGGAGGACAGAGCTTGGGTCTATCTAAGAGAGTTGTCTCTAGTCAGCAGGCAATGGATCATATCTATAGCCTTCAGAGAGATTCTCCCATGGGAGTCCTCAGGTCCTCCCCTAGGCATCTGACTCACTTACGGCCTTCTATGAAGTTGTGATGCCTGGGGATTGGTTCTAGCAAGGTTTATAGGAAAATAGATATTGTCACTTGTCAGTTCCTAACAAGACCAAGACTCTCTTCTCTCTCCGTTGTACACATTCTCCTAAAAATACAATAATGGCTGAGATAAAATTATTAACCCAATACCCTAGAGACAGTTTCCTTTTTGCTCTTTTTTTATTAAGGTTAAAGCAATTTTCTAGAAATCAGTTTCAGTAACTTGCAGCATTAGTTATAACTTTTTAAAACTTGGTAATTTCTGGCTTTTACCTTTTTGTCTTCAAATTAATATGCTTTCTCATACATGTTTATTACAGTTCTCAGTTCTTATGTTATAATGAAAAACCATTTGTGGATGCTATGCTAACTAACATTTGGTTATAATCACTATCTTGGCATTGATGGTTCCATAGACATATAAATTGGGTACTTTTATTTTCTAGTGACAAGAGTTTCGTGTAGCCTAGGTGGTCTCAAACTGGCTATGCAGCCAAAGACGACATTGAGCCTCCTAAGCCTCCTGCCTCCACCTCTGAGAGTGCTAAGATTACACACCTTCACACTACTATACCACCTTAATGCAGTGCTGGGGATCCAACTCAGGAGTACTGAGGATCAAATCCACAGCTTTATGCATGTAAGACAAGCATTCTCTCTATTTTGTAACTAAACTACATCCACAGCTCAAATTTTATGCTTTAAATATGTACATCTTATTAAATGTCTTTTTTTTCTTTTTTTCTTTTCCAGACAGATCCTGCAGAATTAAATGTCTTTTAAATACTTAAAAACAAAAGGTAGCTATGGTGACATATACTTATAATTCCAACACTCAAGAGACAGAAGCAAGAAGATCATTGCAAGTTTAAGCCTAACCAGAACTGCACTGAAATTTCAAGATCACCTAGGGCTATCTAAAAAGACCCAGTCTCTAAATAAAACAAAACAATTCAATAAATTGCTTAAAACAAAGAAAAAATTATTAATATAATTACTAAAAAATATAAAATGTTATTAATAATATATAATGCTCATATTAAGAACATACTTATATATTCAAAATACAAAAATATGTATTCATCTTAAAACTTTAAAAAGTTATTGAGACAGTGATTTTGTAGATGTGTAGGTTTATAAAATATTGGTATAAAACATGTTTTAAGACTGGAAATCGGCCGGGCGATGGTGGCGCACGCCTTTAATCCCAGCACTTGGGAGGCAGAGGCAGGCGGATCTCTGTGAGTTCGAGACTAGCCTGGTCTACA
>NC_022013.1:22004539-22005526 GCF_000317375.1 Microtus ochrogaster
GGAAATCGTGGGTTGGAGAGATAGCTTAGCGGTTAAGAGCACTAGCTGCTCTTCCAGAGGTCTTAAGTTCAATTCCTAGCATCCACATGGTGGTTCACAACCATCTATAAGAAGACATGATGCCCTCTTCAGACATGCAGTTATTTATGTACAGCACTCATATATAAAATATAAATAAATAATTATTATTTTTTAAATCTTGGTGGTGCACACCTTCAATCCAGCACTTGGGACACAGAGGCAGGTGATCTCTGTGAGTTCAAACCCAGCATGATGTACAGAGCTAGTTCCAGGACAGTCAGGGCTACACAGAGAAACCTTGTCTCAGGAAAAACAAAAACAAAAGAGAAAGAAAGAAAAAGAAAAGAAGAGATAGCTCAGCTGCTTTTTCAGAGAGCCCAGGTTTTATAGCCCCATGATGGCTCACAACCTTCTATAAACTACAGTTCCAGGAGCTCTAACACCGTCTTTCTTGCCTCTGCAGGTACCAGGCATATATGTGGTACACAGAAACACATGCATATAAAATACCCATACACACAAAAATAAAAATATTAAATTAAAAAAAGAGTAGAAAACCACCTATGTTGATAGTAGCATTATCCCAACAGGTAAAGAACAGAAGCAACCAAGTATCCATCAACAAATGACTGTAAAAACAAAATGTGACAGATTTAGTCACACAAAGGAATTTATTCTACCTTAAAAATGTGACAACATGGATGGACCTTAAGGACAATACACTAAGCAAAATAAGTCAGTCACAAATGGGTGACTACTGAATGAGCCCACTAAATGAGGTGCCTAGAGTTGGAGACAGGAAAGTAAGGGGGTTCTGCCAGTGCAGAAGTGAAGGATTACTGTTCGGTGGGTACAGAGCTTCTATTCTGCAAAATGAAGATAGTTCAATGGATAGATGATTGATAATGGCTGTAAAACACTGTCAGTATAGTTAATGACACTGAACTGTATATTTAAGAATGCATA
>NC_022013.1:22005721-22007392 GCF_000317375.1 Microtus ochrogaster
AAATTTTATGTGCATTTTATCAGTTTAAAAAGGAATGAGAGTTGCTACACAATGTCATGAAAGGTATTATTCTTTAATTTTTTAAAACTCTCATTATTTATTTTCAAACTAAATTTCTTCCAAAGTAACTTTCCAAGATTCTCCACTGTTTAAAATTGTTCTCTTAGCCGGGTGGCAGTAGCGCACGCCTTTAATCCCAGCACTTGGATCTGTGAGTTTGAAGCTAGCTTGGTCTACAAGAGCTAGTTCCAAGATAGACTCCAAAGCTACAGAGAAACCTGTCTCGAAAAATCAATCAATAAAAATAAACAAACAAATAAATAAATAAAATTGTTCTCTTGAATTTTATTACTAGAAATCATACATCAACTGTTTTTACTTTCAGTATTTTCCTACTGTAGCCGGCAGATGTCTAGGATGTGAGGTAGACATGACTCTCCTAAAGAAAGGCTTTATTGAAGAAGGGGAGCTCTACAGGGACCACACCAGGCAGCTCAGTTTTCTGGAGCAGACAGTGGGATTTAAAAATCAGTACCTGAGAGCTAACTGATGCTGAAAATATACCAAGCCAAGTCATATTCTATAAACTTCACAAGGGCTTATCTTTGGCTTTCAGCCTGAGTAGTACAAAATCAATGAGATCCCAAAGGGTTTCTCCCAAGGAAATTTCTGTCCCTATTCTTCCTAGAGAATGCCTAACATAAAGCTAAGGAGTATTCATAAACACAGTTTCCAGCCACTGGTGTTGTGCAGTCACACAGCATGGCCTAACCCCTAGCATTATCACCTTCCTTCAGGGTCCTGCAAACCTGCATGCTTGATTTTTCTAAGTTTCATTTTCTTCTAGGTGTCTACCTTATTGCTGAGTCTCCACGTTCCCTAAATGAGGGAAGAAGAGCACTCAGTCACCTCCCAGAAAGATGACAGCATCTGCTTGAGGATTCCAAAGAGCTGCTTTACTGCAGCTTTCCACAAACTGATTATATTTAAAGTCTCCTTAGGGAGTAAGGGGTGGAGGCTGGGAGGAAAGACACTGCAGGGAAAAGACCTTTGTTGGCATGAGCTAGGAACTTCTCAGCCCTCTCCTGAGAACAAGCTTGTTTAATACCATCAATTGACATTCCCAAGCACACGTGAACGCACAATAGGCTAGAGTTAAAATTTCATCTCCAGCTACCAAAGAGTACCAAAAGAGTTAAACTATCCCAGGAAATTGCTTGTGCTTTTCCAATCAAAATGTTCCAGATGCAAATTATAAAAATTCCATTTCTCTCTGACCATAGTAGTGTACGCTGTAATCCCCGATTTGGGAGGCTAAGGCAGGAGGATCACTGTGAGTTCAAGTACAACATATATATAGTAAGAATCTGTCTTGGAGGATCTCTGTGAGTTTGAGGCCATTCTCGTCAATATAGAGAGTTCAAGGACAGCCAGACTACACAGAGACACTGTCTAAAAGAAAGAAAGAAAGAGAGAGAGAGAGAGAGAGAGAGAGAGAGAGAGAGAGAGAGAGAGAGAGAGAGAAAAGTAAAGGAAGAAAAAGGATGAAGTGAGGGTAGGAGGGAGGGAGAGGAGAAGGGAAGGAGGGAAGGAGGGAAGGAGGGAAGGAAGGAAGGAAGGAAGGAGGGAAGGAGGGAAGGAAGGAGGGAAGGAGGGAAGGAGGGAAGGAGG
>NC_022013.1:22007499-22012837 GCF_000317375.1 Microtus ochrogaster
GGAAGGAGGGAAGGAAGGAAGGAAGGAGGGAAGGAAGGAAGGAAGGAAGGAGGGAAGGAAGGAGGGAAGGAGGGAAGGAGGGAAGGAGGGAAGGAAGGAAGGAAGGAAGGCAGGCAGGCAGGCAGGCAGGCAGAGAGGTCAGCTGGCCCTGTCTCAAAACATAAAAATGATGATAATTTTACTATTTTACTTATTAGCTCAGTGGTGAACAAAGTTGAAATAACAGAGAGGAAAGAGAACCCTTAACACTTAATTAAGAAAGGACCTAGTGGCATTGTGGGCAGTAATATGAAGTCACCCAAGTCTCACCCAGACAATCATCTCTATTCTATGTACCATTCTTCACCACCACCCAGTGCTCAAGTGCCAGCAATGATGCTAACAGGCACCAGTTTCTAATCATGAATCTCATCAAGGCTGTCAAGAATTTCCAGAAATTCATGTATATAAAAGGACTTTATAAATTTGGAGAGAAAGAAAAGCCATGTAAAAAGACTAAGAACATTAGTGCTTGTGAGCTGGACACTGAAACACATGAACTTTTCAAAGGAATCTAAACACCCACAAGGCAGAAACAATGGTGGTTTTTAAGAAGGCTGCCACACAGCAGACTGACTAAGGGACCATTGCTCCACACGGGGTAGAACTGGTGCTGAGACCTAGAAACTCTCCAGAGCACATGCAAGCAGGCAAAAATAATAGCAGAGTTCAATGTCTATTCAGAATCTACTTGATTCAAATAATTTTGACTAAAAATCAGAGACACATGCAACAATATTTTCAGACAGTTTACCTACTCATACATAAAAGGAAATTAATGTTCAAAGAGTATGGGAGTTTGATTTTTTTATTGGTGGTGGCCTGTTTTGGTTTGTTGGCGGGGGGGGGGGGCTGTTTTGCTTTGTTTTGTTGGTTTGGTTTGATTTTGTTTCTGAAACAGGATCTCACTTTACTCCAGACTGGCCTCAAACTCTCAACAATCCTCCTGCCTCAGTCTCTCAAGTGCTAGGAATACAAGCAGAATCACCATGCACGGCCAAAGGATTTCAATGACAGGCACATGACACATTTTGTTACTCCCCAAGGAACTTAAACTAGAACTTGTTTCATTCCTATTCTGGTTTCCTATCATTTAACAGCTGGTGCTTTGAAGGTGAACACTGAGTGCAGCCTGACTAGTTGGCAAGAAGGCTCTCTGAAGAAGGCAGACTATCCAGACATTGAGTCCTTACAGGTGCCAGACCCTTGCTACATGAAATCTACAAACTAGCTTCTTTATTTCTCACAGGAATAGGAAATGTACATTATTTTGCCAATTTTCCAATTAAGAAACTGAGACTCAGACAAGGCATGTAACATAGTAGATCAAAGATTGAAACCTGGGTTCTCTGCCTCCAATACCTTCACTTTTAACCACCATACCAGACTGATTTCTGTATAACATTATTTTTTATCTTGGCATCTGTAAGAGAAGTAAATCTGGCATCACCGTGAGTTCCACAGAATGCCCAAACACTCTCACAAGGCTGCCTAAGGAAGACTGCCGTGAATTCAAGCCCAACCTGAGTTATTAGTCAATTCCAGGCTAGCCTGGCCTACACACTGAGATCTTGTGTCTAAAAAGCAAAACAAATAAAATACAATTTATTAAAAAGCTGAAATTCTTAATTCTGATAGAACTGCGGGTAGCAAGCCACATCACCAACCCCAATGTCATCTCTTTGAATTCAAATTCTATGGCCTCCCACCAGAAGTACAGTTCTAGAATGTAAGAATGTAAGGGTCTAGAATTCTGTCTTCTTCGCTCATGTATAAAGGCCTAGAACACATACTAAGCACTCAATAAACAGTTAACAAATAAACAAGGAGTTAAAGCTGCCGCTTTTGATTGTGTGACCTTGAAAGGGTTTTTACCATCCCATACCTCAGTTTCCTCGTGTTCTCAAATGGCAAAAATACTTCCTGGAGGGATGTGACAATTACACCCGACCACTCCTTGGGATGTGATGGAGCATAATGAACATCAAAGTAAACTGTTACCATATCACTACTATTATACATCATCTAATTTTGCCTAATTTTTTTTCATCACAATCAGATACTATTTCCACTATGAAGATACCGAAGTCAGAAAACTACTTCTACCTTCAGATCTGCTACCACCTAGCTGTGTGACCTTGAACAAACCTCAGTTCTCTGCATTCTCCTCAGCTGCAACTGAGGGACTAAACCAAATCAGTTCCAAAAGCACTCATGGGGCACCTCTTTGAGACAGAAATCAGGGTCAACCACCTACCAAGCTCTATACTGCTGAGTAGAGGCAATGGAAAAATATTGACACAAAATAAAACAGTCTCTAGTCTGCGACAGGGTTGAACAGAAACTCCAAATAGCTAACTGCATTACATCATCTCAATGAACAATATCTATAAATGTACAAAGTATTTAATTTTGAGACACTCATAAGAAATTGTTACCAATTAAGAAAATAACAGCAAATTCTGATACCTGTCAGCACTAAACCTTAAAAAAGAACAAGGGGAAAAAAACGTAAAAATCACGGTGCCTTAGTCAAATTGTGTGCTTCTGTAGAACCACCTGGGAAAGTCAAAGTTATTAACACTCCCTATGGCAAGAGTTACGAATAGGACACATTTTTTTTCAATGACATATCTGTCTAAAACTGTAGGGGGGCATTGCAAGAGCAGAATACAGTGCATCTGGGCAGGACATAGAGGCCAGTGGGCATTGTTTACAAAAACAGGCTGAGATTATGAATGGTGAGTGACAAGTAGCCAAGACCTCAGTTATAACTCAAAACCACACGTCTCTCAATTCCAATCCAGCTGGAGCTATCGTTACTCAACTACCCCATCCTTGTAACAAAGCTGACCAATATTTACAGTCAAGTGGATTGAAGGCTCTTTAGGGCACCTCCTGCATTGACCAAACTGATAATGTATATTTTTTAAAAAATCCTGCAGATACAATGATGATTTCAAAGTACCTTTCAACCTTCCAAGAGATAAAAGGACTACCCATTTCACACTCTACCTCTAACCCACGACCAAGGCAAGCATTAAAGGGAAGTCATGGCCTTTCCCAAGTCCTCTAAGATAGGAAAAGGTCTTCTAACATTGGTGCAGGGAAAGAAGGAGGGGCCCCTCCCTCTGTACTCTGAAACAAAGGAAAAACTCAGAGCTCCAACCAAGTGGTGGAACATTCAAGGCCATCCACCTCCCCTACTTCCCAGCTAAGGTCTCAATGGGTTGAAGCCACATGGCTCTTTGCAGTGACGGGTCAGGAAGGGGTAGTGCCTTGCACAAACACAAGCTAGGGCTCCTTCACAGGCATGGACACCTCTTAAGAGGAACGCTGTTTAAGGAAAAGCTATTTGGGTATGGGCTCCGATTTGAGAAGCCAATTTAAGCAGTGGACTACGTGGGGAGACACACTTGGTTTCCCCAGATCTACCTTCTGTCTTACCCCTTCACGTTTTTGCTGAAAGGGAAACGGTCCTTTAAAAGCATGGAGCAGAGGGTGACAGCACAGTTGCAGCACTACTCTGACAAACCCTAACCATCCAACTCCTTCAGGGTTAGCTGCCGATGCAAGCCAGCTGGAATGGTCTTCTTTTTAGTCTGTGATCTTTGATTGTATGCAGGGTGACCATGGGTCAGACAAGTACAAGGTGCACCCAATATGGCTAAGGACTTCCTGAATCCGGTGTCATGGCAAACCTCATGTACACCAGAAAAACCCCGCCTCTCCCAGGTTCCTCCAAATGGTATACCCTTCTCAAGGTTGCCTTTCTGTCTGGACTTCTCTTCAACCTTTGAAATAAACACCTGTCAGATTTCAGCTGTCCTTCAAGGAAGCCTGACTCAAGCCACCCAAAGGCGAATTGCAGCTTTTTTCTCTCTGGGAGACTCTCCTGCCCCTCCCCCACTCAGCCTTTGGGAAAGAACTGACAAAATAATGGCCAGCCCCACAGAAATACTCCTAAAGCCCATTTCCAGTGTCTGTGGCCCCTGACACTGTTGAACATTCCAAGACTCTGGTCCACCTATGAAACCACCTCTGGGGGTCAACTTGCCACCTGCTCCACCCAAGAAACGAATGCCCTGAAAATTGGGATGGAAACGCATGCCTCACCGATCTGCAGAACATATGCACTATGCTAATTTTCAAAATCCTTACCTTTGACCTGAGTATCGTACTCTGCGATGATCTCCTTATCCTTTTTGAATTTGGCTGGAGACGTCATGTTTTCCTTCTTTCTTCCAAATTCGAATTGTGACTTGATAGATCCACGAGAAAAATACAACCACCGAAATCAATTCCTCCAAGGCCACTTCTCCCACGGGCAGAGAAAGCCCTCGCGGTGATCTCCAGAGCTCCGGGGTAACACGGGCGGCAGGATGGGCAGCCGGCTACCGCACACACATGCAGGCTGTGGGCGCTGAGGCCGGCGGGGAGGGGGGCGGCGGCGGCGGCTGGCTTGTGTACTAAAGCCCTAGCCACAGCCGCAGCCTCAGCCAGGAGAACTGCAGCGCCCTGAGGCTGGCCTGGGGTCTGACATCAACGACACAGGCGGGGAGTGGAAGTCCTTCCGCACAACATGGTGTATGGGATGCGGGGGTGTGGACGCGCCCAGCTGTGTCCCCGGGAGGGAGTGGGTTTGTCTCGGGGGTGCCAGGGGAGGGCTAGGCGTGCTTCGCGGGTTTTTTTGTGGTACCAGCTCAGAGATGCTGCAAATCAAATCCCAAAAGGGTGCCGTTGCAGCGCGGAGTGGATCGGAAGTCGTTTGCTCCGGTTCACTAGCCTGTAAATGCATAAAAAAGGGGGGAGGGGGCGATCAGTCCGAGGGCAGATCCTAATCGCAACAGGGGTGGGGTCGGGGATGACACTCGGAGTCCAGCTTTGGCTCATTCATCTCGGCCGAACACCGCCAGCTCGGCCCAAAGACCCGACACGGCGAGGAAGGAAGGGAGGGGGAAAAAAGCTCCCTCCAGATTGTTTTAAGGCAGAAAGAGAACACTTTGGGAGCGGCAGGCAGCGCGTGCTCCGGGCGGGGACTGCGGCGGGAAAGCAAAGATGCGGGTGGGGACTGCGGCACCTCGGTGCTTCCCCCAGCCCAGCTAACCTAAGAGGGGCCCTCCCGCCGAGCCCGCGACGCGGCCCGTGACCCCCTGCTGGGGCACCTCCCAGACGTCCACAGGATCAGTACCAGAGGGGACAAACCAGACGGGCACAACTTTTCTTCCCCTCCTCCCAGTTATTTTGTTTTTGGTAACTAGCTTCTCCTGGCAGCAAAGCGCACTATAACAATGTAATC
>NC_022013.1:22012937-22019814 GCF_000317375.1 Microtus ochrogaster
CACGGGACGAGGGGGGGGGGGACGACGGGGGAAGGACTGCAGGAAGGGCCCGCTCCGCACGGGACATCCAGGAAAACAATGTGGTCTGCAGAAGCAGGAAACGGGCTAGAGGCGAGGGTCTAAACCGGGAAACCCCGGGGATGGGAGACGGAGAGCAGCGGTCCCCTCCCTCAAGCCAGGGACGAGGGTGCCTCTAAATGGCATCCCCAATATTTTTTGTCCCCCAAGCCCAGGGATCACAAATACCGCACCCAATCCCAGTCGGGTGGGAGGCATCAGTGAGAGTCGCTCTAGGAGGCGCGGGAGGAGGCGGCAGCGGGGCTGAGGTTAGGGCTCCAGTGCTGCGGAGGGCCCCTGCCTCTTTAGGCCGCCCTGTCCCCGCCGGCACACGGGCCGCTCCAGGCAGTGTCGCCTACTCCCGGCAGCTGGAGGAAGGGCCGCGCGCAGGAAGAGCGAGCAGAGGCCGCGCAGTGCGGACGGGCGGGCGGGCAGGAAGCGGGAGGCGGGCGTGAGGTGGGGTCCTGAGGCGCTAGAGAGCCCGGGCCAGCGGAGCGGCCCAAGCTTGGATGACCAGAGAGGGCGCCGAGAAGACGGCTTTGGGGGGCAAAGCAGTGGGAGAAACCGCGACATGAAGTGCAGGATGTTGGCAACTTTGGGGACCCGCTTGAGGTTGGGATATCGGAGTGGGTGGAGAGCCCTGGGAGACAGACCGCAGGGCTAGACGGAGAAAGAGCCCCGCAAGCTGTGAGGGACACCCCCATCTTTCCGGGTCCTGGGCTGCCAGCCAAGGCCGGGAGAGCAGGGACGAGGCCAGCGGACCGTTACGGCGAGGCCCCGAGGTGGACCCTGCCAGCCGTGTGCAAAGGGGCTGCGGGAGGGCGGTGTCGCCGCGTGAGGACAGTCCTCGGCAATGCAGGGATGGGCGGGGAGATGAGCAGTCCCGAGAAGTATTATGGACTGTACTGGGGGATTTGGAGGGTCGCGGGCCGAGGAGGGCGCTGTGAGGACCGTGGGCGGCGGCACCGCTAAGGCGGCGCCGAGAGCCAGAGCAGCAGCAGCAGAAGCAGCATCCGTGCCGCGTCTACCCGCCCAGTCCGGGTTTGTTCAGTCAGGGCAGCGAGCGGCCAGGCTACGGAGAGGGAAGGGGGAAGGAGCCTTTACCTGGCTCTGCCGCGACGGGTCCCAGGCCCCGGGTTCCGCTTCCCACTTAGCGCTCTCCTCCCCGCCACCCTCTTCTACGCAGTTCGGCCCCCTAGTTCCCTAAGGAGACTCCGCCAACTCCGCAAGACCCCGCCGGGAAGCAGAGCCCACCCCCTCGCCAATCACCATCCGCTTTCTATCGACCGATGGGGCCTCTAGCCAATAGGAATAAGGGATCCCTTGGAGCCCGGAGTAGGGGCGGGGCTGACTGAACTTAGAGGCGTGGCAAGCACTAGCTGCCTAGGCGCAGTCCCAGAGTGAGCTCCTCCCCGGCCTGTGGAACCCTAAAGTAGAACTGATGGGCGGGATTAAATGGAACCGACAACCAAACACAAACTCTCCAGAGAAGACAAGACCAATCGGACCGGGGAAAGGAGGAGGGACGTTTAGCCAATAAACAGTAGAGGACCGTAAAGAATCTACCAATAAGAATCCCGGGCGTGTCTTCCAAGTTCACAGGGGAAGGAGGGTGAACCCAAGCAGATGCTGGCCAATGAGCTTAGAGGCCGAGCCAAGCTAGACCAATCAGAGAGCCGGTCTGACCTCGG
This sequence comes from Microtus ochrogaster, assembly GCF_000317375.1. Taxonomy (NCBI): domain Eukaryota; kingdom Metazoa; phylum Chordata; class Mammalia; order Rodentia; family Cricetidae; genus Microtus; species Microtus ochrogaster. The sequence goes on from NC_022013.1 coordinate 22,014,686, forward strand.
CACCGTTACTGGGGAGAGGCCTCTGCGCTCACGTCAGGAGGAGGACCCCGGCCTTCCAATGTGGGACTCGGGCTAAGTCTAGTCCTCCCAATCCGTGCTCGGCGCAGGCAATTCAAACTGACAGCGTGTTAGAAAAAGCGGAGAAAGCGGAAGAAAGTGCAGAGCCCGGTGTGTTCGGTGACTGACTCCAGCGCGGACTGATCCTCGGCGGCGGCCTCTCCCCGGCCGCATTCGACACCCCTGCTCGCTCCGGAGCGGCCACTGTGGGAGAGACCTTCAGGGTGGCAAGTGCTCGAGCTGAGGGAGCGAGGACGCCGAGAGCCGTGGGAGCAAGGGAGGGGTCCCGCGGCCGAGCCAGGAGAAGGGACGCGGGACAGGACCGGAGCGGCGTGGAAGGAAAGGGCTGAGGGGCCTGGAACCCTGCGAGGAGGCCTTGGAGCTCTCTGCGGGCGGGACTCGCGCTGGGAGTCGTCCGCGCGGCGAGGCTTTAAAGGGAAGCGCCCGCCCGCCGGGAACCGGGAATCGCTGGATTCGGGGGCGGCTGCCGAAGAGCAAAGGACCTTTGGAGACCACAGAAAGTGAAAGCCGGTTTAAAGTTTCCCTTCTACCCTACTTGTCTCTCCCCACCTCCAATTCCATTCCCTTCTTCCCTCCCCGCTAAGTCAAAAGGAACTAAAGTTTGCTCTTCCCACCCAATAAATACTAATTTTACTTTTCCATCAGGAAAACAGAACTGTCTTCCTGATTTTAGAGCTTTAGAGAACTCAAAGCCCCCCCGACTTGGTTGTTAGCCTCGGGGAATCAAAGTTCGGTTTCCCCCTTTTTCAAATTTCTGTACCTCGTTCTACGTGGGACGCTATGTCTACCAACAGCTGCACTTTCAAGGACCGTTGCGTGTCCATCCTGTGTTGCAAATTCTGTAAACAGGTGCTCAGCTCTAGGGGGATGAAGGCTGTGTTGCTGGCCAACACTGACATAGACCTTTACTCTACAGACATCCCTCCTACCGAGTAAGTCCGGCGGGCAGCCCTTTAGCTAACTGGGCAGTAGATGGCAGGGATCCCTGGGAGTCAAGGTTATCATTTGGTGTTCCAGCCACTCAACAGTGTGATGATTCCCTTGGAGTTTATCTAAGTGGGTAGACTGTCTGGACGATGTCTGTGCTTTACCCACAGTGGTCAGTACTGAGGTCATGTTTCCAGGCACTTACAGTCACGTGACCGTACATCCCTTAAGATGGCTCTGAGGCTCAGTGCCTTATCCAAACACCGTTCTCACGGAAGCAAGTCTTTTACAGTCATTTGGAAAGAAGTGGGTAATCATTCAAAGTGAGATGCGTGATTAATAATGATAGTAAATTTGAACGTTTTAAAATACAGGCAAGTAAAGTTATATATAGCCTGTTCACCCCTTGAAGTCTTTTATGAATTGGCTTATGTGTAGTCATTCATCACAAAGATAAATGGAATAATATTTTAAGTTTGTGTGTGTGCACTTGGTGTGGTGCCAAAAAAAAGCACTAGATGATAAAATCGTGGAACCTAATGTCCCAAAGGTTCTATAATCCATGTGTTGTTTTAGTTAAATATGCTCACACACAAATTTGAAATATTCTTCCATCTTTATAATAGCTGTGGTCATAAGGACACCTCGGGTGAGATGTTACGTGTTAGGGTCTAGCATAAGCTCTGGTCTTTTTCATTGCTATTTTCTTTGCTGGAGTTATAATGGATTCATCTACTGTGTGTGGATAAGTGAACGCATTCTTCTTTAAGATTTATCTTACTTTTTTTCCATTGTCTTAAGAGTGTGTATGTTTGAGGAGGGTGGATTCATACACAGGTGCCCTCGGAGACTGGAGGTGTAAGATCCCCTGGAGAGGGCAGTTATAAGTTGCATGATGTGGGTCCTGGGAACTGAACCCCAGTTCTCTGCAGGAGCAGTACATTCTCCTAAACACTGAACCATTTCTCCAGCTCTTGCAGAGTGATTTTCAGTAGACAATCTGTCAACTGTTTATAGTGAGCACAAATATTACCCAAACTTCTAAAACTGTACTATACTTATATTTTAGAGGCTAGTTCAGCTCTGGATTTATGAAATTTATGACAACTACAATTAAAAGAGCCTTTGGTGTTGAGGCTGTGGGAAATCAGGGCCCTTACATACTGCAGGAATGTGAAATGATAAAGCCACTATAAAAAATAATTTGGTGGTTCTTAAGCTATTAACACAGAATCACAGAATTACCATATAATATAGTAATTACACTTATAGGTATATATCCAAAGAATTCAGAGCAGCATCTTATATTCACAACTGATAACTATGAGATAGCTAAGAGATAGACACAGTCTAAATCTCCATTGACTCATCTCGTAAGTGGATACCTAGAAGGTTGCCTTAAAGGAAAGAAATCCCATCACATGTCGCAATGGAGATGAGCCTTGAGTACGTTATGCTAAGTGAAATACACCAGTACCAAACGATAAACACTGTGACTGCTTATATGACATATCTGAAGGAGAACATTGATAGCTGGGGGTGGATGGAGGGGAAATGGAGAGTTGATATATAATAAGTATAGTTTCCATTTTGCAAAATGAAGATGGTCTGGTGTCCCAAGACAATGTGGCCATATTCAGTTTTAAACTGTACATTTTAAAAAGTGAGATGGAGTCCTGGGAATATAGCTCAAAGGTCGGGCAATGTGCCTAGCATTTGTAAGGTCCTGAGTTCCATCCCAAGTGACATACACACAATTTTTTAGAGGAAACATATGGCAAATTTTTATATTTTTACAGAGTTCAAACCTGTATATTTGACTGTAAACTTTGTTCTCCTCCAGCACTGTGGATTTCATTGGAAGATGCTATTTCACTGGAATCTGCAGCTGCAAACTGAAGGACATCGCATGTTTAAAATGGTAATTTGTGGCGTTGTTGTAAACAGTCTGAGTTTCGAAGGTAGATACTGACACCAAAACCCACAGAAAGATTCTGTGGGCTGCACTGATCATTGATATAACCCAGACAGTGAGCCACTGAAAGAACATTTGTTCCTTAGAGCTATTTTTAATTACATTTATTCATTTACCTATTTATTTATGTGCATGGGTGTGTGTGTATAGCATATGTGTGCCCTGGCACGTGTGGAGGTCAGAAGACAATCTGTGAGAATTGGGTCTCTCCTTCTACCATTGGAGACCCAGGGATTGAACTCGACCTCAAGATCTGAGGCTTAGAAGCAAGTGCTTTTACCCACCGAGCCGTCTTGCCAGTCCCGGAATTATTGTTTTAAAAGAATCTTTGTGATAACTTTTCAAATAAGAGTTGTAGTTTTTCAAAGTGCATTCGCAAATATCTGCTCCCAATAAACCTGTGTAATCTAAGAGGTAACAATGGGATTTACATTCATAAAAATCAGAGAGCAGAGGAGGTGGCTCCTCCAGTCAAGGACTTGCAGCAGACATAGGAGGCTCTGAACTTGAGCTGGATGGGGAAGCATGCACTTGCAGTCCCAGCTCTGGACGGGTAGTATGCTCTGCAGCTCCCAGCTGGAGTCAGGAGGATCTGTGGAGTTCCCTCACCAGCCAGCCTAGGCTAACTAACAAGCCTCAGATTTCTGTACTTGGTGTACAGAGCTATCATTAGAGATCTGACTCACAGTCAGATCTCTGTGAGTTCAAGGCCAGCCTGGTCTACAGAGTGAGTTCCAGGATAGCCAAAGCTACACAGAGAAACCCTGTCTTGAAAAACCAAAAAAAAAAAAAAAAGAAGAAGAAGATGAAGGAACAAAACAATCCCTGTTTGTCCACTGTAGTTAGCATGAAACTCATGAAAAGAAAATGGGAGAATGAAGAACTTGGTGATCTGCTGAAGACAAACCATTTTCAACTCTGGGGGCTGGAGATTTGCTTCGTTTCTTATTCCTCCAAAATGGGAGTTGCCGTCTTATGTTTAGTTTAGAGGACCCCTCCCTCACCCACCTCCCACTTTGTTGAATAATTTTAAGAGCTTGGACCTATAAAAACTTACCTTGTTATAGTCCTGAAGCTAGCAAAATCCTTCACCCATAGATCTCAGTTTATTTAATACATTTTCTCTGTATCAGTCTTTAGTACTTTCCATAACAAATCACATCCCAAGAGAGTATGAATAAAATAATCTGAGCAAAGAAATGCACGAATAAATTAGTACTGTCTCGCTTACAGACTGTGTAGGTCTGTGAGTACTATCTGAGTAAGTACTGTCTCGCTTACAGACTGTAGGCCTGTGAGTACTGTCTGAGTAAGCTCCCTTCTCATTGCCAGCAACAGGCCACTTAGAGGAGAGGACTGACCCTTACATAGCCTGTTTACATTAGCAGACAGATGCCTCTGTGAGCCAGGTATTTACCTGCTACCGATGTTATCTAACAATTGCTTTTTTTTTTTTAAGTGGGAACATTGTAGGCTATCATGTGATTGTTCCATGTAGTTCCTGCCTTCTTTCCTGCAACAATGGACACTTCTGGATGTTTCACAGCCAGGCGGTTTATGGTGTTAACAGACTAGACTCCACTGGTAAGAAACAATCAATGTATACATTCCTTGTAATATATCTGTCAGTACTTGAGGGGAACCCCTGAAACCTTCACAGTTCGAGTGAAATCTGGGATCATCAAAAGCAAAACATTGCTCCACTTTCCCCCCACGTTCAGTTATGAAACTATCAGCCAAAAGTCATCACCACTGATCGCTGAATTGAGAGAAGGCTTCAGACTTATCTCAATGGCTTAGGCTTTGTTGTTGTCTTTTTGAGACAGTCACAAGTAGCCCAGTCTGGCTCAGTCCTCCAGCCTTAGCCTCCAGAATGATTATAGGTAGTCCTACCATACTTGGCATATTGCTCTTTTTAAACTAGCATTTTATTGCTGTGAAGTAGTACTATAATACATATCCCGATTACAGAGAGCTTTTGAAGACAGTATATTGTAGGCTTAAGTCACAAACGATGCCACAGCAGTTTGGAATTATTATTAATAGGGTATTATTTATTAAAAGGGGAAAAAACTTACAGATCACCGTCAGCCCTCTGTACAACCAGGAAAGGAGTCTAGTCGCCAGCCGAGCAGGAAGTGAAGAGAGC
>NC_022013.1:22027103-22044399 GCF_000317375.1 Microtus ochrogaster
GGCCGCTTTTTTAAAGGGAGAGAGACCACGCCCCAATGGGCGGGTATCTCAGCGGCTATAGGCTGGAGGAGCGGAAGGACCTCCCGCAACAGTATATGGATAGTGAAAGGTGTGTATACATGCACACATGTGTGTAAAGAAAGGAGGAAGGGGGCTGCCAGAGCAGTGACGAATGGGAAGGAAACTGAGTAGCCTCTATTTGGCAGTTCTTCAAGATAAATATATTTCAGGGGCTGGAGGGATAGCTCAGTGGTTGAGAGCCTTGCTGCTCTTGCAGAGGACCAAGGTTTGGTTCTCAGCATCCATATTAGCATCTCATAACAGTCTGTAATTACAGTTCCAGATAATCTAATGCCCTCTTCTCATGTCCACAGGCTCCTGCATACTGTGGTGTGCATACAGATGAGTAGACAAGCATGCATACACATAAAAAAGTTAATAAATTTTAAACTATATATAAACATATATTAATAAGTTACAGTAAAATTCTAGTCAAAGAAAATATTAAGACCAATATGTTACATTAATTAAGTTAGTAAAGAAAATATACTGGAGCCTAGAGAGACAGTTTAGTGGGTAAGAGCTGCACACGGCTAAAGGCTTGCGTTTGGACCCCCAGTACCCATGAAAAAGCCAGGCATGACTGACTGTACCTATAACCCCCTTTACTAGGGGACAGAAACAGGACCTCCCTGACAATCAATCTAGCCAAAATAGCAAGCTTCAAGATCAGTGAGAGACTGTCTCAAAGGTATAAGTAGAGAGTAACACAGCAGAACATCAGTACCCTCCTCTGACCTTTGCACACATACATGTGTGCACACACATATAGAAGGAAGAAGGAAAAAGAAAGTATATTATAGATTTTTAACATCTTTATTTTTTATTTACAGTGTAGGGTGTGTATGTGTGTGAAAGAAAGAGAAATTTACTATGGTAGACCAAGAGATCATGAATTGCAAGCTAGGTTGTCAAGGGTTTTAAACTTTCCAATTATGCTTGTGGGGTTTTTTTTGTTTGTTTGTTTTTGTTTTTGTTTTTTGGCCTGGGATTCAACAGTAGCTCTTAGTTCATCACTTTGACCTTTTAATTTAAAACTATAGCTGTTAAGATGGTCATTTTCAAGCAAGGACTCCTCAGTTCCCCAAGTAAAATATAGGCTCCTAATTTAAGCTTTACACTTTATATTTGTGTCGCCCATGGGACACATTAAAGAAAGTTTCTGCTTTGATTCTGCTTTTCCTGCTTCATAGGATTCAAAACACAGGGTGGAGATTTTTCAGTTTTGATTTACTTTAGAATATTGATCAATTTTTCAAACATAAAAGACCAGCATTCTTTGATTTGCACTGACTCTAATCCATGAGAAACAGATGTAGACCGGATTTCCTTCCTCCTAGGCAGAGAGAAGAAGGTGGCTCTTCTGTCAGATCCAATCTCCTCATTTATTTTTTTCTCGTTTGAACCAATTGTGCTAAGTTGCTTCAGAGTTCCTGAGTACAGACTCCAAATATATCAAACTTCTCCTTTGTAACTCTATCACTATGATTTAAAGTAAGATTTGCTAGATGCTTGTCAAAGGGAGATTTCCAACGGCTTTGGAACAGTCCTTGAGTCCCCTGAATAAGTTACACCAAAGGAATAGATGTATAAATCCTGCATTCTAGAATGTTCTGCATGCAAGTTCTCTAAAAAGTCTGTGTTAGATTACACATAAAACCTAATTTCTCAGAGCTTTTCCAAATACACTTGGGAAATCTCAGCTCAGATTCCCTAGAATATCTCAAGCTCTCCATTTACTTTTATGGACTTAATTTTCACTTAGACTTTGTCTTAACAATTCCTTGCTGCCTGGTCAGCTCCTCTGCACATGTTTCCAGAAGCAGATCACCATTTATTCTTGGGGTGGGGATTAGGAAATGATTTTTTTCCTAAGCAATTCAAGCACAAAACCATTATGGAGAAGACCATGGTAGATATCTATGTATTCTATAACTTCAAATAAGAACTTCTTTCCTGATTTGATTGCAGTATCTCTTTCAAACAAGATAAACTTGTTTATTCCCACTGCTTCAACCATCTTCATGTCTCTTTGGTGCTGAGGTAAATTGGGCCCAGAAATGACAGGCTGTATTTTCAACACATTTTACAAGATTTAGGCAGAAGAGATGGCTCAGCAGGTAAAAGCATTTGCTGCAAAGTCTGATGAGCTGAGTTCAGTCCCAGTGAGGGATGGAGACAGGAGAATTGCCTGGAAGTTCACATGCCAACATGGCTGAAATGTACAGCACAGTGTGCAGAAACATGGAATACCTCGTCTCAACCTGGTGTCCTCCATCCTCTGCTCCACTTGTGTGCCATAGCACTCAGAAATAAGGTCAATGATATAACTTAGAAAAATACATATAATTTAATACCATTTCATAAAAATTTTAGCCACTCAGAAATAAGATGAATGAGACAAATTCCAAGTATATGTTTGGTATAATGCCATTCTATAAATAATTTAGCCAGATATAGGGTACATGCTTGTAATCACAACACTTGGAAGGTAGAAGTAGAAAATCAAGAGTCCAAGGCCATCTTCAGCTACATTAGTTAGAGGCTAGCCTAGGCTACATGAGGCTATCTTTAAAAAGCAAAACACGATAACAACAAAATTTTAGATAACACAAAGCAGTAATATCTGTTGTCTACAATTCTGTACACTTGTAGTAAAAATGCCAATAGTGGCAGAAACTATGGCCTCTGTCTCAGTGTGGAGTGGATACCCAGAGCTGCTGGCTCCTCCTTTGCTCATACTACCAGCTAAGCAGCTTGAGGTTGTCTCATGACAGTTTTTTATTCTCTCCTAATTTAGTATTTTTAGTCATTTTATTATCCTCAGTGTGTTTGGTCTAGTTCTCTGCACCTGTGCTGGGTCTTTGAAATGGGACCTGATTATTCTCTGTCAGTACTGTTTCAGATTATTGTTTGTTACAGTGACTCTGTAACCTAGTCCTAAAGTACAGCTCTACCTTGATGGCTTGTATTCTAGAGCCCACATACTTTAGGAGACACTTTTATAATTGACTGCTTTAACCCCAGTGTACCGGGGATTGAACCTAGGGTTTCACACTTCTTAGGCAAGGACTCCACAACTTGCTCTCCCTGTGAAGCCTCTTACTTTTCGAGACAGTGTCTTAGTAAGTTGTCCAAGATGGCCTTGAGCTTGCAGTCATTCTGCCTTAGTCACCGCAGTAGCTGGGGTTATAGCCTGTGCCACCAGGCCCTTCCTGTCTTGATTAGAAAATTACATTAACTACTGTTCCATATAGTAAATGACTGATTGAGAAATTTGCCCCTCACACCCCACAAAGAGGCACTCGATCTAAAAGAACCTTATGCAATCTCTATTCTTAAAATCATTGACATATATATATATATATGTTGTTGGTTTTCGAGACAGCTTTCACTGTGTAGCCCTGGCTGTTCTGGAAGTCACTCTGTAGACCAGGCTGGCCTCGAGCTCAGGGAGTCTCCTGCCTCTGTCTCCTGAGTGCTGGGATTAAAGACATTTGCCGCCACCATCTGGCTAAAATATATTTTTTTAAGTTATTAATGTAGGGTATGAATGGCATTGTGTAGCTGGAGGCAGGATTGGAGCAGATGGAACTCCAGAGTTCCTTCTGAGCTCTAAGAGTCTAACATTCAAGGTCTTGCTTAAGAGTCTAAAGAATGTTCATGTCATAGGTGGATAGTAGATGGTTTTATTTGTAAGACATTCTTCCCTGCTGTTATCTTCACTAGCGACACCATACTCTATACAAGAAGCTCGGCATGTAAAGTTTTATATGTCATGTCTGAACTGCAGTAGTCAGCCCTAAAGAACTAACTCTGTGGCCTCTTGTTTCCAGGTGTAAACTTCCTACTCTGGGGCAACTTGCCAGAGACAGAAGAATGTACAGATGAAGATGTGTTAGAAATTTCAGCAGAAGAGTATATCCGATGAATGAATTATGATTATGTGTAATGTTTTATAGTTTTTCTATTTAAAATATTTAATTGGTCAATTTTAACATTGCTAATAAAGATTTGCAAATGTTTTTTTAAAAATGGAGCTTCTATTTTATTTGTGATTTCAAATTAATTACCTCAATTTAACTTAAGCCAGTTCTTTTCTTCTAAAAAAGCTGCTGCTTCTCCCCTGCCCCTCTGCCCAGGATTGGTATATTCTTTTGTTTGTTTGTTTGTTTGTTTTTATTTTTTCGAGACAGGGTTTCTCTGTGGTTTTGGAGCCTGTCCTGGAACTAGCTCTGTAGACCAGGCTGGTCTCGAACTCACAGAGATCCGCCTGCCTCTGCCTCCCAAGTGCTGGGATTAAAGGCGTGCGCCACCACCGCCCGGCTAGGATTGGTATATTCTTGACTTCAAAAGGAAGTTTCACAAGTCACTCAGCTACCTTCCAAATGGAGTTTTCTACAACTTGATGCCAGATAATGTGATTCTATGTTCCTGAATAAGAATTAATACCCACTCCTATATCAGCCACACAAAATATGCAACTGAATATAATAAAGATTTTTTTTAAACAAAAAGAGCAGGCTGTCAGGTTTTCATGGGTACTGGTTATCATATGCTATATTGGTAATGACTGCTTTAATATGGGAAATGGTGTTAGACACAAGTGTAGTAGGAGCTGCTGGCCTCTTTCCACAGCCCGGCTCCCGGCCGCCTGGCTAGCTTATGCCCCGAAATAACAACACACAAACTGTATTCATTTAAACACTGGCTGGCCCATTAGCTCTAGCTTCTTACTGGCTAATTCTTACATCTTGATTATGCATTTCTATTAATGTGTGTAGCACCCCAAGGTGCGCTTACCGGGAAGATTCTAGTCTACGTCCATCCTGGGTCAGAGCTTCCTCGCGTCTGCCTCAGAGAGCAGCGGCCTGGCATCTGAGCTCACTTCCTCTTCCTCCCAGCATTCTGTTCTGTTTACTCCATCCACCTATGTTCTAACCCATCAGGGCCAAGCAGTTTCTTTATTAATTAACCAATGACCTTCCTCCATCACACAAGTTTGTCAGAAAATTATCAATGTATGCTGCTTAGCAGTGTTAATTATTTACATTCTTCTAAAGCCATTATAGATATTATGCCATGAAAGCCAGATAAAAATCAACTTTCAGCCGGGCGGTGGTGGCGCACGCCTGTAATCCCAGCACTCGGGAGGCAGACGCAGGCGGATCTCTGTGAGTTCGAGGCCAGCCTGGTCTACAAAGGGAGTTCCAGGACAGGCTCCAAAGCTACAGAGAAACCCTGTCTCGAAAAACCAAAAAAATCAACTTTCATCTTTAAGTTATCCATTCTCTAGGGATTTTTCTGTGAATAACAAATTGTAGCTGAGTAGTCTAGGTCCAAAACTTATGATAGGAAACCCTGAAGCAGTGATTAGTTAGCCACCATACAGTATAAGAGTTCTCCCTCTTTTTGCATTGTTTTTGTTTTTGAGACATAGTCTCACTGTGTGGCTCTGGCTGGCCTGGAACTCACTACATAGACCAGGCAAGCCTCAGATTTATAATCTTTGCCTCAGCCTCCCCAGTAGCTAGCACTACAGACAAAATACTCAGGTCTGGCTTGCTCTTTAATCTTATGCTGGAAAAAAGAAGATACTTCACTAGGCTTTAAAACAACAAAACAAAGTTCATAGCACATTATATATTTTTCAGTTAATGTATTCAGTTAAAGAAAAAGAGTTTAGGGGTTGAGAATTTAGCTCAGTGGTGGAATGCTTGCCTAGCATGCACAAAGCCCAGGGTTTGGTACTCGGCTCCGGGGGAAAAAAAGGTGTTGAATACTGGAGTTGAGAATGTTAAAAAATTCAAGGTTGACCTTCAATATAATTCATCTGTCCCCATTAATGCAGCTAAGGTCTTAACATGCTGTTTGTCTTGGGTTCTCTATGAAGAGGCAGTACCAGACAGAGGCATGCTGACTGAAATGAACACAAATATTCCACTGCAGCTGGATAGCATTTCACATTACTCAGCAACTTTTCAATGACTCTTTTCTAGGAGAGCCCATTTTAGGTAGCAAATGAATTCATACATTTTTACATTGAGAAATATAATCATAATGCTTTCTTTTTAAATTTTTTTTCCCCTTCAGTACTGGGGATTGAACCTGGGGCCTCAGGTTTGCTAGGCAAGGGTTCTATCATGGAACTACCACCTTTAAAATCAAAACAAATTACATAGTCTGGGAAGACCAAAGCAGCATCATGTACATGTGTAAATTAGCATTTGCTTTCTGATCCTGGCATACTTCATAGGTTTCAAATCATCTGTGTATTTGCTGTCTTTTAATATTCTACTCAACAATTTGTATTATTCTCCTGTCGTGTGGAAAGAACTACACAATAATGTGCTCACAGTCTACTGGGGAGAACTCAGGTACTGGGAGAGAGAGGCTCTAATTCCTGGCAGCAAGCGAGTTAACAGAGGCATGCTTAAAGTGCTGTGGCTCCAGAGACCAAGCACCGTCATCCCGAGTGATAGGAACGAGTGGGAGTTGAGAAATTCTCAAAGAAGAAATAATACTTGAGGCAGGCTTTGTGCACAGGAGTTTGCCAGCTGGGCTGAGAGTTTAGGGCGAAGAAATGGATGAGGGGATAAAATTATCTTGCTTACTTGGGAAATTATAAGTGGTCTCCATACCTTGTAAGAAAGTATTAAGGATTACTCCCAGATAAAGCACGGAGTCATTGTCTAGTTTAGACTTCACCCAGAAGCAATGAAGTTATTGAAGTTTTTGAACAAGGGAATAAAATGACCAGATTCAGGACGATGGTTCCTTTAAAGATTATCAGGTTTAGTTTTCTAATGTTCTTTCCTTGAGGGACTTGACTGTGAAAGTGATATTTACTTATCCTCTAAACCTACATACATCTCGAAGCTCCCTGAATCTATTGTCTTCAGAGAGCCCCTGGTCTGTAGAGCACGGCCTCGTTTCCCTTCCCACCTCACCATTTCTGAAGTCCAAGGAAGGAGCAATGAGTCATCAGCTCATTTGCTGGGGATTTTTCTGCCACTTTATCTTTTCCTCAAACCAGTTTCTCAACCCCAGGCTCTGTTGAGGCATCTTGGGTGGGACCCAATCTTAAAGCTGTAATGTTTTCAAAATAACCCCTGGCTCTAAAATAAATAAATAAATAAAAATTAAAAAATTAAAAAAACAGGTCCTTAAATAATAGTGCTTTATGGAGATTAACTTATTAATAACTGATCCTTTGACCTCTGAGTCACATGGGACTGATTAAGAATAATCTATATTTACTTTCCTTCGATGAGAAAGCGGTGACCATAATATATAAACCATGGTATAGAAAACTCTAGGTTGCAGAGGCTAGGAGGAAATGGATTGCATGTTCTTGCTTCAGCAGTGAGTTATTTGATGAAGGCTGTATATTTTAGCGTTTGTGCTCATAAAAGGAAATATTCTCCTTTTCTGCCCCCCCCCCTTTCATTCCTCTAAAAGCAGATTAAACCATAGTTTCTTTCTTCCCTGGTATTGAGTATATGCCAAATCTACCCTAAACTGCACAGATGGAAAAAATTAGTCTATGTCTGTGGTACCTCTGGGGTTGAATATTTTTAGTGCTTAAATCTTTAGCTAAAGGTTCTTTCTTCCAACGCTAAAGAATGATTTTATTGTTACTCAACTTACAAACTCACTGATGTAAAAGTTAACGGGATCATATTTTTATATTTTTTTGAGAATTGTCACATAATCCTTTGTTCTCAGAATCTTTTTGGAGTCATCATTTCATTTCCATTTTACAGATTAACAATATCTCCTCCCTTCCTCCTAAGAATTTAACACAGCTTGGCCTTGAACTTGCAGCAATTCTCCTGCCTCATTTTATCAAATGCTGAGATTACAAAAGTGTACCACTATGCCCAGCTAAAAGAAATTCTTAGTTCAAAAGCTTAAAGAATTAAAAGACTCTAAAATAAGTTTGAGTGTTCATTTTTGTTTAGGGATCTCTCTCATTTTCCTAAGTGACCCCATGCTTAAATCTGTTTGCTTTTCTCCCAGCTATGAAACCTAGCAGGAATATTCCAGGTTAGTGTTTTTTTTTTTTTCTCACTCCCTATCCCCTGCACTGGGAATCAAATTCTTGGGGGCTCATGCACACTCAAATAACATGTGACAAGCACTCCAACACAGAGCTACATCCCCCATCCAAACACAAATTTTCTCTAACTTCCAAAATTCAGTTATTTTAATTAATCCATTCAAGAAATATTTATGGCTTTCCTTGTACACAAAAAAAGATGCTAGAAATATAGTAATAAGTAAATAAAGCCCATCCTCATGTTATTTGAGGGGAAAGAAGAAAGTTTATTGAATGTTTACTGTGTGTCAGCCATCACTTAAAGTGCTCATCCCTAACAGGTAGATTCTATCATCCTTGCCATGAAAAAATATGAAATAAACAAATTGAGGCAGAGATATTTTTTTAATTTTTTAAAAATTAAAAACAAGCCGGGCGGTGGTGGTGCATGCCTTTAATTCCAGCACTCGGGAGGCAGAGGCAGGCGGATCTCTGTAAGTTCGAGGTCAGCCTGGTCTACAGAGCTAGTTCCAGGACAGGCTTGAAAACCACGGAGAAACCCTGTCTCAAAAAAACCAAAAAAAAAAAAAAATTAAAAACAAAACTTTCCTAAGCTGGCAGGTTAAGTAAATGACACCACTGTACAATTTAGAGTGTACCTAATTAATTAATTAACTTACAATTATGTTTCCTTCTGTCCCCAGTGTCATTGACTTCCAATAAGTCAAGTTTTCCATTAGCAGTCTTCCTGTACATGTTTTCCTATTACCCCTCAGTGATTCTGTCTTACAGATGAGAACAACAGTATCTAGCTTTTTAGCAAAAGAAATGTGTTTTCCCCACAACTGATAAGAAAGCTAGTCTTACACATTATAGGGGGGAAAGAATTCCTAATTCCCAGCTTTGCTGTACGTCTATCTGTAAATGAAGTCATTTTCACTAGTTCAGACTTTCATCTTCCAAGTAAGAAATGTTCACAATAGAGTAAATGCCTGTGCTTAAAGCTATATGCATTTTTCAAAAAGGGAATCAAATGAGGGCCTTCTGAAATTTTCCTAGTCTCCATTTTCCTTTTAGCTTATATTTAAAGTGTATTTATGCATAGTTTCGGAAGATATCTTGCCTTAAACAAGCATTACTTGATTTTCATGCAACATTATACATATAAGAAGAGCAAAAGCAGGTATCAAAATCTATGTTCAAACTTTGCATTTTGGTATTTATGGCAGAGTGACTTGAGGAATAGCTGACAATCAGTTGGATTTGCCAAGAATGGGCTCCACTGAAGTTTGCACCAGAATGCATCTCTCTGCCTCCGTTCACACAAATCACTTCCTCTGCCAAGGGGCCTGCAGCAAAAGCAGGCATATGGGAATGATTCACTTGAGGGAAGTTGTACCCAGAATATCCCAACAATTTGCTTTCTGCCTCCCTCCTTGCCATATTTTTCCCCCAGAGGAAGCACCTGTTATTATGTCTGTGACACCTGAAAAGCACTCTGAATATTGCAGGAGATTGCTCATGCGTGGGTGGATTTCCAGAGTGTTCAGTGACATTTTTAAAAGAATTTTTTAGGAGAAATATTCTCAGACATTGGAACATTGCCTTGTCTTATCAAAATTGCTCAGTAACCACATTCACAAATACCTTAGAACGCTGAGCTACAGATGGAATTCAGTAGAAGACATACTGAGCTAATTTCCTTTGTACAACATTACCCAGAGAAACCAAGCTGTCAGTGTCCTCAAGAACAAGCCTGCAAAGAGAGATGACAGCAAAAGCCACAGGAGGCAGGAATGATTAAGCGTTTGGCAGTTAGGAGCTTCTGCCCACCCTCCCAAATTCATTTCTAATGAAAATTTACTGCAAACAAACAGATCAAGCATGCTTGTTCTGAGACAATTCTATAGTAATAGAAATGGTGGAAACTGTTTAGCCGAAATCATCTTGAATCTGAAAGCATTCTGAGCACTCCAGGGTATATTCACAAAGTGGAAGGGCAGAAACACAGGATTCCAGTCATACAGAATGTTGCACTAGAGCCTAACTTGAGGCCATCAATCTCTAAATCATGACTCTTATTTATCAAGCATTAGTAAACTCATTTAGCCTATATTTAATGAGGTTATTTTTATATGAAAATTATTTTTAAATATTAGGGTTTTTTTGGTTTTTTGTTTTGTTTTGTTTTGTTTTGTTTTTGTTTTGTTTTGTTTTTTTGGTTTTTCAAGACAGGGTTTCTCTGTGGCTTTGGAGCCTGTCCTGGAACTAGCTCTTGTAGACCAGGCTGGTCTCGAACTCAGAGATCCGCCTGCCTCTGCCTCCCGAGTGCTGGGATTAAAGGTGTGCGCCACCACCGCCTGGCTAATATTACAGTTTTTTAAAACTCATAACAGGGGGGGAAGCCTTCAGTACCTTTCTATAATACATTTTAAAAAGCTATTTTTAGCTGAATGGTGGTAGCATGTGCCTTAAGTCTCAGAGCAAAGTAGGCAGAGGAAGGTGGATCTCTGTAAATTTGAGGACAGCCTGGTCTTCAGAGCTAGTTCCAGGATAGCCAGGTCTACACAAATAAACTCTGTCTCAAAAAAACAAAACAAAAGCTATTTTATTTCCTAGACTCCCTTGCAGCTAGCAGTTTGATATAATTTACTTTTTGCTAACTATATGCCCACATGCATTTGTACAATCTTGATTCCAGAACCAACGTCAGTGGGGGAAAGGATGGTGACTACATTGATCACTCATTTTGCTAATCTGAAATGACTCCATTATATGGCTATGAAACATAGTTCCTTCCAGATTCCCAGATCATGACTAAGGTGATAGGGTAGATTTGCCAGGCAAGGTGGTACACACCTACAGTTTCAGCACTTGGGTGGAAACAATGGAACGAGGAATTCAAGAACAGGTTCAGATTCATAGAAAGTTGGAAGCCTGGCCTCCGGAAGACTCTGTTAGAATTTAAAAAAAAAAAATGCATGATGGTTCACATCTGTACCTCCAGAACCTAGGAGGTGGAGGAAGGATGATCAGGAGTTCAAGGTCATCTTCAGCTATAGGAGACCCTCAAAAAAAGAAAAGAAAAGAAAAAGAAAGAAAGCAGTAATAATAAAGTAGTGGTGGTAATGAGGCTGGAGAGGCAGCTCAATGGTTAAGAGAACTTACTACTCACATTGTCTGTCATAGCCAGAACCTGGAAACAACCTAAATGCCCCTCAACCAAAGAAGGGATAAGGAAGATTTACACAATGGAGTACTACACAGTGGAAAAAAAATAACATCTTGAAATTTGTGGGCAAATGGATGGATCTAGAAAACATCATATTGAGTGAGGTAACCCAGCCCCAGAAAGACAAATATCATATGTACTCACTCATAAGTGGCTTTTAGACATAAAGCAAAGAAAAAACAGTCTACAATTCACAATCCCAGAGAACCAAGACAACAATGAGGCCCATAAAATAAACATACATGGATCTAATCTACATGGAAAGTAGAAAAAGACAAGATCTCCTGAGTAAATTAGGAGCATGGGGACTATGGGAGAGGGTTGAAAGGGGGGAGAGGAAAGGAGGGGAGGGAAAAGAAAAAGAGGGGGGTAGAGAAAAATAAATAGTTCAATAAAAACAATAAAAAGTAATAATAATAAAAGAAAGTTACTGCTCTTTCAGAGGACCCAAGTCTGAGTCACACAGAGGCTCATAATGGCTCATATCCCTAGTTTCAGGGAATCTAGCCTGTAAGGGCTCCCTCATGCACAGGGTACACCTTAACTCATGTAAGCAGATACACATAAATAAAATAAATGATAGAGAAATATTTTTTAAGTAGTGGAAGGCTTTTTATTTCTAGAGGTCATGCCTAGTACTTGCCCCTTCATAGTTTGCAAGCCTAAATGCACTGATCTTCCTGTTATCAATTGCTGTGTATCTTCATTAAGTTGAGTGGTCCTATTGATCTCACCTGGCCTCATGGATGTGGTTGTATTCAGCGCTCAGTTGTGCTGGGCTAGCAGGCCCTAGACGATTTCATTCACAAAGAGATGCCCTAAATCGCAGAGACCTTTCTCCTATGTTCACCTTTCCACCACTTTAGTAATCTAACTTGAGGGTTTGGTTTGGTTTGGTTTTTATGCAGTGGCTGCCTTCTAAGGGGTTAAAAATGTGAGCTACATCTGCAAGTCACAGAGCATCACTTTTGCCTCATTCTGTTGGTCAAAGTCAATCAAAAGGATAGCCTTGAGTCAAGGGGAAGGAAAAATAGACTCCCTCTCTTTATGGGAGCTGTGGCTAAGTCTTATTGCCAAAAGTCACATGGTACTAGAGGGATTATTGCAGCATCTGTCTACCACAACTATATTTAGTCCTTTGCCCTTATGGAACAAGAGACCCTTCCTGCTGGGAAAAGCAGGGACATAAACACTTACAAGCAATTCAGACTCTCAGAGACAGGTATATTCTTCTTAAACACCCAGAGAGATGACAATGGTGACACTTTATGAGGTAAAGCAATGATCAACACTTCTTTGTCTTCATTACAAACTGTGGGTGCACCTTCCATATCCCAGAAAGAGAGCAGTCAGTGTTTCAGTGAGGGGCTAGAAGGTTAAATGTAAACAATTGCTTAACAGCCTGCTGTAGAGTTTCTTCTCTGCCCAAATTAGTATTGCTTGGTCCTCAATAAAGGGGGGGGGGGAACATCGCTGCCTATACCAGCATTCATTCAAAACTGAATTTTTAGTGACAGAAAAGCTGTATCTCAAGCATGTGTGTAGATATTTCCATTCCTACCCGGTCTGGGACTGTGAATCAAGTGTAATTGATGGTCGAACTATACCAATGCATTTTCCCTCTTGGCAGCTCCTTAGCTTGGTGCCAATTATCCCTGAGACTTTTTAAAGGCCTCCACTACAGAGTTGAAGCTGGGTTCTTTGTCTGATATTAGAACTCTGTGATCCCAGATGATAACTGGTTTGGAATCTCTAGCAATTACTTGTGTCATGTGCTTTAATCAAGAGTATGCTTACTAGTCTAACGAGCGTCCACACCCATTATAAAACATTACTCAGACTCCGCATCCTTTTGCCCCTACTCTGTTCATCTCAACCTGAGCTTCTGAATCCTAGGTGATAAGTTGCTCTGCTGAATCATCCTCAGTGGGAGAGGGGCTGTCTTCCCGCTAGAGCCAAATCTTCACCTGATGATGGTGTGGGCCCAGCTGGAGGTAAAGTTACCTGTTTTTGCTGTTCTCCTGCACATTAATCTTCTGTCTGGCAACCAGCTAGCAATTAATCCTCCTACATAGCAGATGTTTCTATTTGCAAATATTTAGGAGGGTCAAAGACTCATATACTGTTCCTCCCAGAAGATGCCAACAAAACCCGGATATAATCACCATTATTGACAGATTTTTGCCACTCTTCGAGTTGGTTGGTAAAGTGTAATGGAACACTGATAGACGGAAGGCTGAGCTGAAAGGGGACTAAGCCCTAATCACTGTGCAGCCTTGGACACTATTTCAAATCAAAGGCGTTAAGCAATGTGTTTTCTGACATGCTTCCCAGCTCTAGCATTCCACAGATTCATTTAATGTTTTGCAGAGAACTTCCTATTCATCTGCCGAAGTTAATGAGATCCGTTGGCAAGGGCTGCTGTGACAACGCAGTACAACCAGGGGACTTCAACGGCAGAAATGTGTGGGCTCAGAGTTCTAGGGGCTGCAAGGACAAGCTCAGGATGTTGGCAAGCTGGGGCTTTCTGATAGCCTTGCCGGAGGAGCCTGTTCCTGGCTTCTCTCCTTGGCCTGTAGAGGGCCATTTTCACGTGCTGTTCTTCCTTTGTGCCTGTCTGTCTCCAATCCCCCCTCCCCCTTTCTTTTATAAGGACACTAGCATTGCTCTCCAAACAAGGCCACATTCAGAAACACTGAGAGTTAAGACTTTAACATATGTATGGAAATGGGGACAAAATTAAACCCAGAAGCCGGACACGGAGATGCTCACCTGCAATCTCAGTGCTCAAGAGGTGAAGGCAGAAGAATCAGGACTTTAGTTATCCTTAGCTATGTAATGAGGCCAACCTGGGCTATATGAAGCCTTGTCTCAAAACAACAATAAAGTTCAACCCATAATAATATTCAAGTATGTAATATAAACAGAACCTAAAGAATGATGACTCAAGAGCTATGATGATGCTGCTGACAGATGCATGGTAGTTCAGCGACTAAGTACAGACCGCAGGATTTATAGTGTAGGCACCAGTGTCCTAAGCCCACACTGATAGTAATTTTGACCTCCATATTTGGGTCTGTGAGTCAGCTGTTCAGAATCCTTCTGAACCTGAAACTCCTAGCTTCGCCTTACGTCTCTCTGTTTTTTCATCTGTCTTTATAGCCAAGTGTGAAACTTCTTGACCTATGACTATTTGACCAATTCTTGTTCAAAGGGAGCCACTGAAGTACTAATTATGAAGGCCATTATTCAATTAAATGACCCCATGGAACTTCGATTGGGTTTGACCATCAGAGAATGTAATTATGAGTCAAACATGCTTTTCTGTGCTAACATGGGCTTCTAATTATATGATGCTATTTCTATATTAAGAAAAAAAAAGAGTACATTAGATTCTGCTGATAGCTGGGTAGTGGTGGCACACACTTTTGGTCCCAGCACTTAGGAAGCAGAGGCAGGTGGTTCTCTGTGAGTTCAAGGCCAGCCTGGTCTACAAAGCTAATTCCAGGTCAGCCAGGGCTACACAAAGAAACCTTGTCTTGAAATTAAAAAAAAAAAAGATTCTGCTGACTCACAGGTGCACGTTTAGCTTCCGTGAAAATTTAATGAATGTGAACTAGAACAGACTGGAGATGGAATTGAGTGTTGCCAATAAAGAAACTGACAGGAGTCTAGCGTTTCCAACAAAAAAACACTGCTCTCATCACGAGTCTCTTTAGAGCTTTTCCTAGCCTGGAAATCCACTAGGTGGAGCAAAGAACCAGGAATTGCTGACCAAGAGCATCTACTAGCAAACCACCCAGCGCAGGGATTCCTTGCCTCTAAACCCAGACAGTTTCTGAACTACTTGAGATCAAATGTTTCATAGTTGCTAAAATAAACAGTAGCTCAAGGAAGAGAGAAACATAAATTTGCTGAGCGGGCCACAAGTATCAGGTATACAAGAGGCACACCCATCTAGCACTCCCCCCACCCCCCCACACCCCCATTACAGATTTTCTTTCTGTTTTCCATTGGTGACAGATGGAATTTAGGGGCAGAACTCTTACCAAGCTCCTACAGCTAAAAGATCCTATGCTTGGATCAGCCATCATCCGTTCTCTGCCTTCTCTACCCATGCCCGAGTGCTGGTAGCAACCTGGTTTCCATTTAAATATGTTTTCTTTGATTCCAGGCCCTTGGAACACTTCCTTCCTTGGTTGCAATCTTGCGTTCCTTTCTGTGCTTGAGGGCTGGTTAGCTGAACGGGCCAGAAACTTGGCTGATTCTATGTAAAGCCTGTTACTGTGCAGAGAGTGTCCTCCTCCCCCCCCCCCAACCCCGTCAGCGGCCTCTTTTGGCCCCTGCATTCAGATTGCAGATGTTAACTGTCTCAGTCCAAATCTGCTACCAACATTCCATAGCTCACAAGTCCTAATACTCACAGAGAGAAATTTGGTGACAGCGGGCGGGGAGCTCTACTGTGGAAATAACGCATCTTCGTCTCTCCATCTCTGTAGTGGAGAAATTTATTGAAATATTAATTACTTTGCCTTCATCCCATCTCGTCCCATCCTCTTTGATCTAAGCACATTAGGTAAGTGTGTAGTAATTTCTCTTTTTAAAGTACTTCTTTCTGGAAGATCATGCCATCTTTAGATAAAATCTGAACTCACTGAATGGGATGGTATCCATGGCTTTGAAATCAGAAGAGATGAGAAAGGAAACATTTCCCATGAATATAAAGAAGTTTGTCATCACCGAGTGTGGTGGCACACATCTTTCATCCCGACACTCAGAGGCAAGCAGATCCCTGTGAGTTTGAGGCCAGCCTGGCCTACATAGTGAGTTCTATGTCCGTCGGGGCTACATAGTGAGACTGTGTCTCAAGAAGAAGAGAAAGAGGAAGAGGAAGAGGAAGAGGCTGTTTTTCATCTACGGTGAAATAATGACCTGTGGGTCCCCTTCTTGGCTTTGGTGTTGTGGAAACCCTAGGACCAGATACCAAAGTTCAAACTCACTACGTAGCTGAGGCTGCCCTTGAACACCTGGTCCTCCTGCTTCTGCTTCCATCTCCCAAACACAGATGCAGGCCACTGTGTCTTTTCTTTTGTCCCTTATAAATAATATACGAATGGAAACTTTTCTAGTATGTCTTTAAACGTGGGGAATTACTGAAACTTTCTTGTTTTGTTTGTTTGTTTGTTTTTTGCTTTGTTTGTCGAGACAGGGTTTCTCTGTGTGTCCCAGAACTCGCTACGTAGACCAGATTGGCCTTGAACTCAGAGATCCACCTCCGCCTTTCTACTGAGTGCTGGGATTTAAGGTGTGGCCACCACCGCCCAGCTCAAAAACCTTTTGTACTATAAATATTATCAAGTTGCCGGGAGGTTTACCATCAAAGTAAACTCCCACTACCTTTATGTAAAAATATGAACAGAGGGGTTACTAACTTTTAAAATTGTCAAATGTGCTGAGTATCTTCTTATAATTTGTTAAATTTGCATTTATCCTTAGATGAAATTGAACATGATTTTATATTTTAAAATTTCATTTATGTTTCCTTTTTGATAACAGTCTTCCTTAAAATAGGTTCCTCCAAAGTGAAGGGAATCTACCTGCCAGTTATATAAGGGTCCTTTTAGTCTCGTCACTAGGAAAAATGTCTGCCATCACAAGTTGCTGGCAGCTCCATGGCGTGCTGTACTCTGAATTCCTTGAGGTTGTTCCTAAGTCTGTACCAGGAAGTCATCGGGAGAAGAGCATTGTTTCCTTTAGCACAGTCCCCAGGGAGCACAGGCTGAAAATAAGATGCTTCTGTGACTACATCACTGCATGCTGCCATTGCTTTGGAGAGTCCGAGATAAGAAGAGCTTGGATAATCCCTTTTGTATCTGAGACACTCAGCAAAAGCTTTCAGAGTTGAGAGAAGCAGCAATCTAATTTTGCAGACTGTCTGAATAGTTTTTTTTTGGTTTTTTTTT
>NC_022013.1:22044508-22107812 GCF_000317375.1 Microtus ochrogaster
GGCCAGAAGAGGGCACCAGACCTCATTACACATGGTTGTGAGCCACCATGTGGTTGCTGGGAATTGAACTCAGGACCTTTGGAAGAGCAGGCAATGATTTTAACCACTGAGCTATCTCTCCAGCCCTGAATAGTTTTTAAATGCTGATTTTGTGCTCTGATACTTGCTACAGTTCTTCTGAGAAAAAAAAAAAAAGAATAGTGAAATCGTAATAGATCAGTCAGATGTCAGCCATATCTAAAGAACCCTTGGGAAGCCATAGACTCTATTCTCTAGGCTGCTACCTGGAGGAGCGATGCCTCCAAAGACCTGCACAGGGGGGCCAGCAATACGCCAAGGAAGAGGGAAGCAGAACTGAGGAGAAGGAGCTGTTCTGTCTGCCCACACTGCTTCTTTTCCGGGAAGGAAACACTGTTAACTAGGAAGCCAGATCCTAATTTAAGGCATACTCTTTGATTCAAAAATTAAATCAGGATGTTTAGGATGCTCTACCTAACACCTTAAGTTCGAGCACACTTAACATGTGTCATTCTCCTGGCAAATAGTTATCCCAACCATATGATGGGCGGAACCAAGTGTTTCAGAGACCCTTTTCCAGGTGAGTATCGTACATATGCCAGAGTCTAAGCAGAGAGTCTGAGGCTTCCCCAAGGCAGGCTTCTCACCACAGTGTAGGACAAGAGTCTTTCCATCAGCAAGATCTTAGTCCACTCTTCTTTTTTTAATAATTTATTTAACTTTATTTTATGTATGTTGGTATGAAGGTGTCAGACCCCCTGGAACTGGAGTTACAGACAGTTGTGAGCTGCCATGTGGGTGCTGGGAATTGAACCCAGGTCCTCTGGTAGAAGCAGTCAGTGCTTTAAACCACTGAGCCATCTCCAGCCCCCTTAGTCCACTCTTGGCTACCACAAAATACCGAAGACCAAGTCTTATAAAAGGTGGAAGTTTATTCTGGCACTGAGAGGTTCAAGATCCAACATTCGCACCTGAGAGGAGCTTGCTGTCACGTTACAGCATGGCAGATGGCATCACATGGCAGGAGTGCCCCTGGGAATGGCCAACAGGCATATATGCAAGAGCAGAGGAGGAGAATGGCTGTTGCCACACCTGCTCTTCTGAGAACAAATCTAGTTTCACGAGAACACATTAATCTTTTACAGAATCCTCCTCCCACATGGACACCAAGTTTTAATTTGAGTCTTGGCGAGAACAAACCATATCCAAACCAAACCGTCATATGTAGCTTTTGTAGGATCCCCTGCTTAAATGCACATTTACATACTGACCAGTATCAGTCTATTCAGACTGCTATAACAAAATCCCACAGACTGGATGGCTTACATGATACAGCTTCTTCCCACTGTTCCAGAGATCAGTAAGTCCCAGGACAAGGTGAGGACATCTTTGGTCCCAGGAGGATGCTAGCTACTTTGCAGACAGATATTTCCTTGCTTGTCTTTGTGGTGTGCATAGAGCTTTAGCCATCTCTCCATCTTAAAAGGGCACATCTCATCATGAGGACATCATCATCCTGATGTCACTGAATTTAATTACCTTCCAAAGGTCCCATCTCCAATTACTATCACACTGGCAGTTAGAGTTCCAACATACGACAGGCATCAAAACTCAGTCCACAACAATGTGTATACATTTGTTAGTAAATGCCATGGGAGTAGAGAATCTGTGTTGTTGACTTTACTATCCCCACCACTAGACCAGAGGGAGGGCTCTGTGGGGAAAGGCAGACTATCAAGGGTCATCCAGTTTTGTAGGCTAGCTGTCAAAACAAACGATATCGATGGCCGTACACTTCCAATGTGGCTCAACAGAACACTCCCAAGAAGGAACCTAGTGATGGGATAGGTTGAAGAGACACAGTTCAGAGTTGGTGTTATTGAGTAATATGATTAAACTGACTTTAAAAAAAAAATAAGGGGCTGGAGAGATGGCTCAGAGGTTAAGAGCATTGCCTGTTCTTTCAAAGATCCTGAGTTCAATTCCCAGCAACCACATGGTGGCTCACAACCATGTGTAATGAGGTCTGGTGCCCTCTTCTGGCCTGCAATCATATACACAGACAGAATATTGTATATATAATAAGTAAATAAGTATTTAAAAAATAAGATGAAATTTAGACTAAGTAGGGAAACAGCTGATGATGGATTAAGGCAGTAGCATATCTTTTTCTTTTCCTTGAAAAAGAACCAATGTCTTTAAAAAAATGTTTTATTTTATTTTATGTGTATGGTATTTTGCCTGTATGTCTGTGGACCACTTGCATGCCTGGTACCCTTTGAAGCCAGAGGAAGGTTCCTGGACTTGGAATTACAGATGGTTGTGAGCCATCTGTGGGTGCTGGATGTCACACCCAGGTCCTCTAGATGAGCAGCCAGTGCTCTTAACTGCAGAGTCATCCTCCAGCCCAACTTCGATGTCTTTCAGTATGTCACAGGTGTGGCACAGAAATTCACATGAACTTAAAGAGGCAATGTTGTACAGTGCGTGTTGGCTCTTTCTTCTAATATTCCAATTTCTGAGAATGTTTTTGATGATCACACCCCTAGTCCTCCAATATGAGAACTTTGGCTCTGGTGGGGCCCATGCTCCCATTGCACAATGGTTGTACATGCTTGGACTGCAGGCATGTGTCAGTGACTCTGCCCCGTGCTGGTACCCGAAGGGAGGGAATTCCCTCCCACTCAGATTCTTCCCAACACAACACTGCTATTAACTTCCTGTCCTTAGGGACTGCCCAGTGCTGTGTAAGAAGCAAGGTTGTTGATTGAAAATAGATTCAGGGTGGGAACGGAGAGCAGTGGAGACAATGACTGTTGTACCAAAAGCAAAACATGACACAGCTAGGCTCAAAGATAAAAAATGTCACATTGCTTGTAAGGACACGTAGACTAGGAAAACAAAATGACACAAATGCCATGTTCACTGTAGGCTGGCATTTCCACAGCCCTTATTAAATCGTTCTGACTTAATTTTGAGATGTGGGTACAGAAAGGAAACTGAGGGTCCATATTAGCAGAAGTGAGATTTGAAGCCAGGTCTGTGATCTGTCTATCTTCATTTAAATAATTTACATACCATAAATTGTATAACAATACATTATTTACACATTATACAATGTATAATAATTTATATACTATAAACTGTACCTGTTTCAAATGTGAAACTCACGGGTTTTTAGCATATTCACAGAATTTTACAGTCACCAACAGTAAAATTTTAGGATGTTTTTATCCTCTCAAGAAACTGTATTCCTTCAGTACCAGGCACAGTTACCACCTCCTCCACCCTAGATGACCGCTAATCCCGTTCTGTCTCTGGTTTTGCCTGTTGTTTCTTTTAATGGTGCCATGAATTTTGTGGTCTCCTGTGCCTACTTTCTCTGACTCTCACATGGCATTTTGAGGTTTGTTTATCAGCATTTCTTTTCTTTTTACTGCCTACAAGGTCTCCTTCTAAAAACCTCTCCTTCATCGGGCCCCACCTTGCCCGGAGCCTCTTTCCTGGTGAACCCGCTTCCCTCCGTGACTTGAGCAAAGCTAGAACGGGGACACACAGAGCCTGGGACCGTCCTTTCTTCCTCACGGACAAGGCTCTGCAGACGGGACACTGAATGACATCAGGATCTGCGGTGGCTGGAGCTCACGGCACCAGCTCCTCATTGTTCTATTTTTATTCTTGTGTTAAGTATTTTCCCCCCAGATGGAAGGCGTTACTCAAAAGCAGCTTCTCCGGCAGGCCTACAAACCCAGGCTTGATTATACTGCCACCTGCTGTTCTTCAGCCGGATTCTGCTGGTTGAGGACAGTTTTGGTCCTGGTAATACCAGCTGCATGCTTAGCTCTACTCTTTTCTTTCTTTTCTTTTTTCTTTCCTTTTTTGAAACTTTCTTTTTATTTGTTCTTTGCATCTTTCATGTCAAGCATCTCGAGTCCATTCATTTTCCTGTCCCCTTGCATCTGCCCTCTGCCCTTGCAACCTCCCCACAAAACAAAATAAAATAAAATTTAAGAGAAAAAG
The DNA here is from genome assembly GCF_000317375.1 of Microtus ochrogaster. Taxonomy (NCBI): domain Eukaryota; kingdom Metazoa; phylum Chordata; class Mammalia; order Rodentia; family Cricetidae; genus Microtus; species Microtus ochrogaster. Next base: position 22,048,547 of record NC_022013.1, read on the forward strand.
ACTTAAAAAAAAAAAAAGGAAAAAAATCAATCTCATCACGGAAGCTGTAATTTGACATAGTGAGTCACGCAGTAAACCCCTTTGTCCATATATCTTTACTTGCAAGTGTACATTGCAAAGAGATTGGTCTGGCTTTAGGCCTCTGGTTTCTGCGATGCTGGGCTCTCTCAGTGGTTTTGATTATCTTGTTATTACCCTATGTTGTGAGAAAGAGTTTTAAATAATCTTTTGAATAATATGCTAACTTCAGGTAGCTTTTATTTTTAGGATTTTTGGTTTGATTTTCAAGACGTGGTTTCTGTTAGGAATATTTCCTAAACGAGCTCACTGACGACGCAAAAATTTCCAATCAAACCAAATCAAAACAAGCCGAATTAAGAAATATCCAGGTTTAATGGAATATCTGCGCTCTCGGGTAGCCCCGAGGGGGGGGGGGCGCGGGAAGCCGCAGGAACGCGACCACCAGGAGGAAAAAAGGGGGACCACGTGTTCTTCTTTTGGGGGATCACTTAAGTACCCAGGGAGGGGTCAGGACCTGGCCTGCTGGGATTTGAAGTCCAGACCAGGCCTAGGGGCTGAGATAGATGCCAGGGACTGGGGCCTAGGCTCCCAACCCAGCAGTTTCTGTGTAGCCCTGGCTGTCCTGGAACTTGCTCTATAAACAAGGCTTGTCTCAAACTCAGTTAGCTCTCCTCTTTATAGCCACACTTCAGTGTTCTCTACCTCCAACGTCTGATTCCTTGAAGTTATGGCCTAAGTGTTCCCACGAAGGCGTTAGCAGGGGTAGAATGCGGCAAGGTTGGGCCCCCGGACTTTGGACCCCCAGCCCCAACCCCTCTCCTCTGCTTTAATGTGACACCAGGTAGAGAGGGAACCCACAGATTCCCTTCCTTCATCGCTTCTTCCCTCTCCCGTTCTACCGGCCTTTTTGAAACAGGGTCTCTTTATGTAAATCAGGCTGGCCTTGAACTTGCACAAAGATCCACCAGCCTCTGCTTCTCGAGTGCTAGGATTAAAGGTTTGCCTCATTACATCCAGCCTAGAGATTTTAAATTTTAGTATTTCCATATACTAGACTTTGTGAGGGACTGTGAAGATATTTAATGTAAAACACTTAGTGTTAAGAATATTTTCTAACAGGGCCTCTCCGCCAGCACAAAGAATTCCAATCAGACCAGGTTAAGCCAAATTAAACGCTTGAGTTTAACAGACGGTAGCCGGGAGCACAGCAGGGGGCAGAAAGAGGGAGTACTTACGCAAACTCAAAAACACGTGTTCCTTCTCTGGGCGGGGCCTAAATACCCTGTGGGAGGGGTCAGCTCTTGGCAGGCTGGGAGTTGTAGTCCGGACCAACACTTAGGTCATTGACTTTGAAGGAAATTGCATGTGGAGGCAGTAATGCCCAAGTAGTTAGGTGCTCTCTTGAACACTAAATTCTTAGGTATCGCCTTACAATGTTTATTTAAATTTATTTTTACCCACATGTAGAATTATGTATGCCAATGGGCTGTCATAAATGTTTCCATACCTTTCAATATATAAATGTTTCAATATATTAATATCTTTCTATGAAAATTGGGTATCATTTTGTAATATTGTTCTATTTATTTTTCAACTTAAAATATATCTTGGAGACCCTTCCATGACACATCTCTTTACTTGGGATAGCATCTCACTGTGCTTATGAATCATGGTTAATTAAAACTTTCCATCACTAGTGTGAGCGTGTGTGTGTGTGTGTGTGTGTGTGTGTGTGTGTGTGTTCATTCATCTATTTCTCTGTGCTTAGGCACATAGTCTGACTCCATATCTAGCTATTGTGAATACTGATGCAGTAAACACGGGTGCTCAAGGATCTCTATCCTATGCTGATTTCGCTTCTGTTGTGTATATACCCAGTACAGCTTTTCAAAGAACCTCCATACTGATTTCCATAGGGACTTCAACAATTTTCATTCCTACTAACAATATATAGGTTTTTAAAAAACATCTAATCCTTTCCAGCATTTTTTCCTTTCTCCTCCCTTTTTTCTGCTTATTTTAATCAATTTTTCAAGTTAGTACACAAAGTAGTGGGTTTCATTATTTTCACTTTTTTAAAGAACATATTTTATGGGTATGTATATGTGCCTGAGTGCATGTAGGCGCACTACATGCATGCAGGTCCCCCTAGAAGCCCGAAAGGGATAACCTGGATTGGATAACCTGGGGCTGGTGTTACAGGCAGTTGTGAGCCACCACATGGGTGCTAGGAACCAAATTCAGGTCCTCCACAGGAGCATCAAGTGCTCTTAGCCTCTGAGCCATCTTTCCAGAACTTACTTTGTTTTTTTTGAGACAAGATCTCACTGTGCAGTCAAGGCTAACCCCAAACTCACAGCAAAACTTGTCTGTCAACCACACATTCCTGGCTGGCTTTGGTTTTCTTGATAATAATGGTTCTAAGTTGGAGGGGCAGGGCAAATGTCTGTGAAGTTTTGTTTTGCATTTTTGTATTTCATAGCTAAAGACATTGGGAGCTTTTTCCATATGTTTGTGCGGCATTTCTTATGAAGTTTTCTTTCTTTTTTTGATCATTTGCCTGTTTCTTGTTATGCTGCTGTTAATGTCTTTGAGTTCTTTATGTACACTGGATACTGATCCTCCATTGCATGAACAGCTGGTGAAGACCCCCACCCCCACCCTCTTCTGTAGGTCTGCTCCTCTGTTGTTTCCTCTGTGGTGCAGATGCTATGAAACTTGATATGACCCCACTGACCTTTTCTCTGCTTTTTCCCTGCATTGTTGCAGTCCTCCTACCCATCCTGCTCAGGAAATGGTTGCCTGTGCCAACATCTTGATGTGTTTCCCCTCATGTTTTCAATGGTCTAGGTTTTATGTTGCAGCTTTTGATCCATTTTGAGCTGGTTTTGTAGAGGATGCAAGATAAGGGAGACAGGGATCTAGTTTCCATCTCTGCCGTTTGTGCCTTCATTTGTGTTTCTGTGCTTAAGTTAAGAATATCCTTTATATATTTATTGGTTACTTATAGTTAATTTTTTACATTTGTTTATGAGTGTGTATGCGTGTTTATATGTATACCACAGCATACTTTTAGAGGTTAAAGGATAACTTGTGGGAGTTGGTTCTCTCTCCACCATGTAGGTTTTGGGGCTCAAATTAAAGAAATCTGTTTTGGCAACAATCACTTTTATCATTGAGCCATCTTATAAGTCCCACCGAATTGTTTATCCATGGCAGACCATCCCATGGACTTCTAAGGCTGTTTATCTGTATGGATGTCAAGTTATAGTTGTGTTTATTGCACAATAGGTACTCTGTGTATAATTTCTTGTTCTGATGACTATAAAGGGTAGGCTTTATTATCCTTGTCCACTGGCTATAACAAAATACCCGAGAATGGGTAATTTATAAAAAAGAGAGGTTTACGTGGCTGATCTTTCTGAAGGCTGGGATGCCCGAGAGCTTGGCATTTGAGGAGGGCAGTCTTGCTGCCTCGGGGCATGGTGGACAGCGTCGCATGATGGGACACCGCAGGTGTGCTAGTTCAAATGAGAACAAAGTAGAACGAATGTCTCATCTGTGAAAGCACATACCGAAACTCATTACTTCATATACTAACTTTAAAGGTTAATTTCAAAAGAAGGGGGATAACTAAGGATAAGGGGGATACCATGGGGAGGGACACCTTTACCAAATGCTAATTACCTCTGAAATCTTTTTCAACACAAATTTGAGATTGTTTCTTTTCTTTCTTTCTTTCTTTCTTTTTTGAAAGAAAGAAGGATCTTATGTAACCCAGGCTTGATTTCAAACTCACTATACAGACAAGGATTGTTTATCCATCCATCTGCCTCCAACTTCTTGATCCTCCTGCCTCCTCCAACCAAGCACAGAAATTACATAGGTGGGAAATATTAAAACCACAGCATAACTGTTACAAAGAGGGCTGCAAAGGACTCAAAGGAAGACTGGGTAACACACACAGGGGAAGGGAATTCTTTTTGGCATTCTTCTTAAAGAGGGGCCCCATATTGTAATTTGCAAGAGCAGTGCAGGCAGCGCAGCTAAAATATGTAGTGTCTGAAGGATCAGGTCTCCCCATCTAGTTCTGTGCCAATGGTCTGTCGAGTTTGTGGGGCTTTGGGTGTTTTCCTAGCCAAGAACTCATAGGGAGGTAGCCTACACCGGATACTGGAATTTTTACCTAATGACCTGATGACTTTTATCAATGCCCTCTCTCTTCATGCACAATGCCTTTATTCAAACTCTAACTGCTGTCTTTACCCTTTTCCAGATGCTTTTAAAATCTGTAAGACAAGGATTATTATCGGGGATTATCATCACATAAAAGAAACGTTTTGACAGAGGGTTGGCAGATCTCTGAAGGTCTGCTGCTGTCTGATCCCAGCAAGAGCTGATTGATTTTGGATAGCTTAAGAGGATGCAAAAAAAAAAAAATTCCAACATAGCATAAAATGCTCTCTTATCATTTGTACAGATCATTCATCCAAAGAGCAGCACTGGGTACACTGGCATGGATGGGAAGTGTGGCCCCTCTAGCCCTCCTGAATCCATACTCATCTTCAATGACCCATATTGCTTCCTTACTCTAAATTGTTGCTGCTACTATATAGTATCACTTGTGTTTCTTTCCACCTCCGATAGTCTCTGCGAGGCCAGCTTGCTCTGCTAGACTAGGCTCAGACCCAAAGGGTAGCAGAGCCAAACTCTTTCCTGCTGAGCCCACAGCTCACTGGGGTTTGCTTCTTGATTCTGACAGGCTCCAGGCCTGCACCACCGGCCTCACCTTTCCATTAGCCAAACCTGACTGCTGAAAGTGAAGCAACCAGTAGAAACCATCTCCTGTCTCCAATATAATGCTCTTCCTGCCCTCCTTCCAAGGACGCAGTGGGCAGACATCTAAGGGAACACCAGGAAGACCTTATTGCCACTTGGAAGCAACAATTTAAAGGGAAAATGACCGTTCTGAGATCCTCAGTAGGGTGTCAGTAAAAAGAGGCTGCAGGTAATGTAGCCCTGTGTAGGCTCTGGGCTGCCAACTGAGAGAAATCCCTTACAGTGCAAGTCTGCAGGTCGCCGTGGGGAGTAGCAAGCCCTGAGGTCGGGAGTTGCAGTCTCTGAGGCTGGAGGGTCTGTATGGAAGCCTGGAGCCACAGGTTTCTGGAGCAGTGGGTGGTGGAGGTTGGAAGCTGCTGCAGGGACAAACTGCCTACTGCACCTGAAATGCGGAGTCTTGGAGGCTGAGGAAGGAATAGGTATCCCCACTTGCAGCCTCTGGGCGGGATGTTCAGCTGGAGACTGGCTCAGGTGAACATCCTGCCCAGGGAGAAGCCTCAGGCACAGGGAGTCACTCAGCCCAGCCCAGGTGAAACATGAAGGCGTGAAGGCAGCCTTCTTTCTCTCCCCTCTCTGTTGAGCTCCACAGGGACTCTGCTCCCTGAAGGCCTGCCCTGGTGCCTGAATCTACAGGGGCGCAGTTAGGCCCTAACTGTGTAAATGTGAATACGCACAGGAGGTGAAAGTGAGGGTGGTGGGAAGGAGGAAAACAGCTGTCTCAGTCAGGTCTTCAGGTCCCGCTTTCTGCCTCTTCTGTGACAAGGAATACCCAACCTTTTGACGTTGTGATATGGCACTAAGTTCACAAATGTATTATGCCACACTCATAGCTATCCTGAGATACATGCAGCCCACGGGCTGTAGGTTAGACTTACCAGCAAAAACCTGGGGGAAGAAACCTCACTCTCCTTCCTGCTACCTGTGGATCCAGATGTAGAACCCACAGCTCTCTCCAGCACCATGTTTGCCTGCACACTTCCTGCCATGATGATAATGGACTAAAGCTCTGAAACTGTAAGCCAGACCCAGTTAAATGCTTTGCTTTATAAAAGTTGCCTTGGTTGTGGTGTCTCTGCACAGCAATAGAACACTGACCAAAGCAGGCTCTTTTTAATTTTTTCCTGGAAACTCTAGCTCAACACATCTTACCATGTTTGCCTTTGAATGACCAAGACACCCCTTTGTTTGGTTTATCCTTCTCTTATCCGATCTTGGTTGCTTTTACGCTTCATGAACCTGTTTCATATCTCACCGATCTAAATAATTTAGATCTTCTAGAACTTCTCCTACCTTGGAAAGAGAATGTCCCACCAGGAGTCTCATCAAAGACATTAAATCTTTATACCAATCCTGAGGTCCCTGCTGCATCAACCGCTTAGCAGTACTGCTGACACAGTCCCATACAAACTAGTCAACTGGGCATCAAACACATCATCTCTCACAAGCATGTCTCGGTAATGCTTGTTCTTCCTCCGATGTTTCAGTCCCTGATATTCATAGAAACCTCAGCCCCAAAATAAGCAAGTGTCTTCAATGGCTCGTATGAGCCAGTCCATGGGGATTTATTTCTCAAATATTGTCTCATGTTATGTAGCCTTTGCCTTTCAGATGACTTGGCCTTGGTTGCTTGTTCTGGTGCCCATTGGGTAGGGGCAGGGAGAGGTAAGCAACCTCCACTACAGGAGATACACCTTCCAATACCACTCGGAGACAGCCATATCCAGATTGCTCCCACAGAGTTTCCACTCTTCCACAGTCACCCTCAGTTATACATCCCAGGACCCGTCCAGGGGCCACATAAACACTTCTCCCCAGCTCATCTTCGGTTCTGTCAGTCTCTGTTCAGGAACCAACTGTATTGTGACTTGTTGGGGAGACATGAACAAAAGTCTATCTATTCCAGATAGGACACCGACAACAGACCAAAGAAAAGATCCTAGCCAAGTCTACCTTGGTGAATCAGTGAGTTCACGGAATTTGCTCACAGGGGTGTGGCTAAAAGTTGCCTACAGGGGTGTGGATAACTCAAAGGCAGCTGCAATCCCTGGAGCTTCCGGCACAACTTGTAGACAGCTCAGGTGGTTGAAGAGTCTCTTCTCAGAAATTCTGACTGTTTGTATAATGTGGGAAGGGGTCATGTGACTCTTCTGTTTCTCAAGTCTCCGAAGCCTTGAGAGTCTCTTTTATTTTTTAAGCTTTCTAAGCTTTGTTTACTTCCTCAGTCTTTTTTGTTTTCTTTTGTTTGTCTTTTGGTTTTGGTTTTTGGAGACAGGGTTTCAATGTGTAGCATCCTTGACTGTCCTAGAACTTTGTAGACCAGGCTGGTCTTGAACTCACAGAAGTTCGGCTGTCTCTGTCTTCTGAGTGTTGGGGTTAAAGGCAATGTGCCACCACATCTGGCTGTTCCCTGAGTCTTAAGAACCTTCTTGGGATTGTCTCAAATCAGATAAAATAGTTATGCAACAGCCTTTTGTCTCCCCCTAGTGCAAAACCTGAGACAAGGCCTGGCATTCAGGGAACTGTGGTGAGAAATTGAGAAGGTGAAACAGGAAGGAGGGACAAGCATTCTAACGACTCCAAGGTGAGCTGGTATGAGCCACTTAATCAAAGGGGATGATAATTGCTCAAGCTTCCAGCTTATACAGGCTTATCAGATTGCACCGATACATTAGACGCACAGAGAGTCTGAGTTTGCAAACTTGTGTAAGAATAAGGGCTCTTTGCTTTTACATCCAGGACTCAGTCTCTTAGTTGATTTTGTGGGGGACTCCGTGATCTGGGCATAACACTTGGGTTCATAAATGATAGAAACAAGACTGGACCCAGCCAATACAGGCAAGGCTTTTATTGGGACATCTGCTTGAGTATCAGGCCAAATGCAGCTCTGACCAAGAGCCAATCAGACCAGCAGCCCCTAACAAAGGAAAAGGAGGAAATAACAAAGGAGGATTACTCACCAAAGGGAGTCCAAGATTACTCATCCAGGTCCTCCAGGCAAAGAAAAGTCAAGCTGGCAGAGACTTCAGTGCTGATGAGTCAATGCTAGTCTTCCATGAAAGAGGAAATTCGAGTTTGTAGGGGACTTCTCCTTGGGTCCTTTTATTTTTTTATTTTTATTTTTATTTTTATTTTTTTGGTTTTTCAAGACAGGGTTTCTCTGTGGCTTTGGAGCCTGTCCTGGAACTAGCTCTGTAGACCAGGCTGGTCTCGAACTCACAGAGATCCGCCTGCCTCGCCTCCCGAGTGCTGGGATTAAGGGCGTGCGCCACCATCGCCCGGCCTCCTTGGGTCCTTTTAATATAGCATGTATTTTCCAGTGACAGAGCAAAAAGAAAAATGCAAACTATAAGTACCGTCGAGTTTCCAAAGAGCAAGCTTCCTAAGGTAACACTGAAGAATTCCTTTGATGCCGGGTGGTGGTGGCGCACGCCTTTAATCCTAGCACTCGGGAGGCAGAGGCAGGGGGCTTTCTGTGTGTTCGGAGACCAGCCTGGTCTAGAGAGCTAGTTCCAGGACAGGCTCCAAAACCACAGAGAAACCCTGTCTCGAAAAACAAAAAAAAACAAACAAAAAAAAAAAAGAATTCCTTTGACTGCATAGGAACTGTTGAGATATTTCCCAGTAGTTTCTCAGCCAGAAGACAGCCAGCTGCCATCTTGCCTTCTTGACATTCACTAGCTTGTTTTCCTGGATAAGGAACCCCCCCCAACCTCATATTTACAAAGACACAGCCTTTTTTCTTTGAAGTCCTTCCCACTCCATCACAATAGCTTCTAAGGTTAGACCCTATACTCTGCCTCAAGCAATAAGCAGGATTCCTGCTACTCATGTCTAATGAGTCTGAGATGCTAATTATTCCATTCTGGAATATTCTATGAGATTCCTGTGGAAATGATAGTTACCCATTACCACTGTAGAATGTAACAAAACTTAAGACAATCATAGCATGATTCAGCAGCAATATACTAATTGCCTTAAAGGAAAGCAACATATACACACATACGTGAACTGATCAACAGGGCAGGGCAGCATATAAGAAAGCGTTAAAATGGTGGGTTCATGGCCATCTACTGTAATCAGATTGGTGACTACCCGAATTGTCATCAGAGAGCCTTTATCCAGTAACTGGTGAAAGCAGATGCAGAGATCACAGCCAAGTCCTGGACTGAGCTCCAGGAGTCCTCCTGAAGAAAGGGGAAGGGATTGTAGGAATTGGGGGGTCAAGGTCATGATGGGAAACCCACAGAGACCTCTGACCTGAGCTCGTAGGACCACATGGACTCTGGACAAACAGGGAGTCTGCAAGGAACCGACCTAGGCCCTCTGCATGTGTGTGACAGTTGGGTAGCTTGGTCTGTTTGTAAGACTTGTAGCAGTGAGATCAGGACCTGTCCCTAGGGCTTAGCTAGCTTTTAAACTGTTCCCCCCCTCACTCCCCCACTCTGCCCCCCTGCTGGATTACCTCACCCAGCCTTGATGCACTGGAAGGAGCTCAGTCAACTTGACTGCCATGGTTTGTTCAAGCCCATGGGAGGCCTACCCCTTTCTGAATAGAGATGGAGGAGGAGTGGATGGGGGAGCTGGGTAGATGGGATTGCATTGGGGGTGGGGTGGGTGGGGGATGGGGGAGAGTGGGGTAGGGGGAGGCGCGGGAAGGGAGAGGAAGGAGGTGAAACTGTAGTCAGTATGTAAAATAAATGAAAAAATATTAATTAATAAAATAAAATTTAAAAAACAATTGGTTCAACTGAGAAGTAGGAACTGGAACTGGAGGAGCTGGCAAGAATACCATGGGCTGGGATAGCCAGGAGGGTGTCATAGAGCCCTGAGCAACACTTGCTTAAGAATGCTGGGGCTCCAGCCCTCTAAGCCGCTCTAGGCGCCATCTGCAACACCGCTGCACTAGCTGCTCCCAGTTAGGGACTCTGTGGAAGAGTAGCTAAGTCAGGGCCCTTCGTCCTCAAAGGGATCCTCAAAGGGGTGTTTATTCAATAGCGGAGCCTCCCAGTCTAATTTGCACAGGGCTGCTAAGGGATTAGCTCCTGGTTTTAGTATTTAATTTAGTCCCGCATCTCCATTTTATGAGCTGGTTGAAAGCAGAGGGAACCTCCCAGCCTGCTGTCACTTCTTTTAACTAAAAGCTCTGCTGGTTACAACCGGAATGTCACATGCATTAAGATAAGGCCTCAACTGTTTTATTTCTAACTGAACAAATAAGATAAAAGGTTTCAACTCGCTATTTATAAGACCCTTTCAGCAAATAACACCTTGAGGGTTACTCCCAGTAAATGAGAGGCCCGTCTATGGAGAGGATATTATTGGGTCCACTCAAGCCTTCTTGCATTTGGAAAGCCCAGGTCCAAGGCTCCAGGTTCAGCCTTACAGGAACCCTAGAATCAATGGGGTTGCCTTGCTCAGGGGAGGCCTCTGGTTTCCTAGGTTAGATCAGTTTTTGTTGTTTTGTTTGGGGTTTTGGTTTTTGAGGTTTTTGTTGTTGTTTTCAAAGGCAGGATTCCTTGAGAGGCTCTGGCTGCCCTGGAACTTCCTCTGTAGACCAGGCAGATCTCAGAGATCACCTGTCTCTGCCTCCAGAGTGAGTGCTGTAACTAAAGGCATGTGCCAGCACTGCCTGGCTAGATTAGCTTTATCCCTTTTTCCTCCTGTGGTCCTAGATTTAAACTCAGGCTCTTATACATGCATACTAAGCAAGCACGGCTATACCCTAAGCTTGTTTTTTTGTTTTTTTTTTTTCTTGCAAGGCTGCAAAGGGCTCTGATCACCCATTCCGCCTCATAAGGCTCTGGTCACCCATTTGTTGATCAGTTCAAGCATGTGATACAATTTCAACAGTGTCAGTCCTTAAACTCAGTACCAATGTCTAACTGAGGTGCTTATTAGCATACCAAAGTACATGCTGGCCTCTAGGCTCACTCAGAACCTGTGGCTCCTCTCAGTTCTTACCCTAAACCTCTCAAGCCCATGAGCTTGGCTTCCCCTCCCCGAGCTTCTGATTTCTATATAACCCTGCCATTTCGGCCAAGTATGTGCTCTCTTGGTCCTCTGCTCCCTCTCTCTCTCTCTCTCTCTCTCTCTCTCTCTCTCTCTCTCTCTCTCTCTCTCTCTCTCCTTTCTCTTTCCGTCTCTTTCTCTTCTATCATGGCCCCGGTTCAGTCTACTGGCCATGTTCAGTGTACTACTTTCTCTCCCTGCTCTGGACTCCTCCAGATGCCTCTGGCTGGATTCTCCCTCATATCGACAATAACACCTTCTCCTCAGCCACATCCTCATTTCATTCCAACAGTGAGCAGGCAAAGATGAAGGGAAGAATGACAGATAGCAGGAGTTCAGGCACCTGGGTGAATCTGGGTCAAATGCCTTCCCAACCATCTCTGCCACAGAGACTGCACTGATTAAGTCCCAAGCCTTAGAAATACTTTCTTTCCTTTACCCCACAACCTCTCCAGCATAAGTTGTCATCAGTGTTTTTGATCTTGGCCATTCTTACAGGTGTAAGATGGAATCTCAGAGTTGTTTTGATTTGCATTTCTCTGATGACTAAGGATGTTGAACATTTCCTTAAGTGTCTTTCAGCCATTTTAGATTTCTCTGTTGAGAGTTCTCTATTTAGGTCTGTACTCCATTTTTTAAATAGGATTATTTGTTCTTTTGATGACCAATTTCTTGAGTTCTTTGTATATTTTGGAGATCAGACCTCTGTCTGATATGGGGTTAGTGAAGATCTTTTTCCATTCTACATTGCTGGTGGGAATGTAAGCTGGTACAGCCTCTTTGGATGTCAGTGTGGCGATTTCTCAGAAAATTAGAAAACAACCTTCCTCAAGACCCAGTAATACCACTTTTGGATATATATCCAAAGGATGCTCAATCATGCCACAAGGACATGTGCTCAACTATGTTCATAGCAGTGTTGTTTGTCATAGCCAGAATCTGGAAACAACCTAAATGCCTTTTGACTGAAGAATGGATAAGGAAAATGTGGTATATTTGCACAATGGAGTACTACACAGCAGAAAAAAATAACGACAGCTTGAATTTTGCAGGAAACTGGATGGAACTAGAAAACATCACTTTGAGTGAGGTAAACCAGAGCCAGAAAGACAATTATCACATGTACTCACTCATAAGTGGTTTTTAAACATAAAGAAAACCAGCCTACAAACCACATTCCCAGAGAACTTAGACAACAATGAGGACCCTAAGAGAGACTTGCATGGATCTGGTCTACAGGGGAAGTAGAAAGTAGAAAAAGACAAGATCTCCTGAGTAAATTGGGAGCATGGAGACCTTGGGGGAGGATTAAAGGGGAGGGGAGAGACAGGGAGGGGAACAGAAAAATGTTGAGCTCAATAAAAAAATCAATAAAAAATTAAAAAAATACTTTTTTCATATTGCACCATAAATTTCCATAAGCTTATTAATATGCCAACCCACAACACTATAGAGTACATTTATTTAAGATTTATTTATGTATTAACTGATCATTTTTATGCAACTGGTTAAAAATAAAGGACCATGAATTATTTGTTAAATGGAGAAAACATAAAACTCATTTAATGTTATAGTAAAGCATAGCAAAATTAACATTTTAGTATAATTTTTTATCATGTGTTGAGTTAAAAAAATCCATATTTAAAACCATGCTTCATGTACTTTGTGCCGTGTGTCTCATTCTCTGCTTTGGATATTTCTCTATAACTGGGACTTGCCCATCCAATGAGTCTCCTTTTGAAAAGAGAAACAAGTTTCTCCCAGGGGCCCTTGACTCCTCCACACTGTGCTTCTGGTTTGATTTCAGTGTGGAAGCCATGGTCGTGAAGCTGAGTCCCGGATAGAACCTGTTCAAGTGAGAGAGCAGAGACAAAGGAGGACCTCTGGCTTCCAGAAACACCGGAGACGGGGTTTAACATGGTGTCCTTGTGTGCGCATCCAGCCGAGGAACTGTGCGCTCTCCAAGCTTGGAGCTCTGGTTCTCTCTCTTAGCCTTTATTCAAATGACCTCATATACTTTTATACAGTGGTTATTTGTTTTTCTCTTTCTTAAAAAGTGGAGTCTCGCTGTGTAGCCCAGGCTGACCTGGAGCTCTATCCTCCAGTCTTCTTCCCCCCGCAGTCTTCTAAGTGCTGCCATTACGGGTGTGAGTTTGCCATATCTATTACATTTTTATATACGCACTCCCCAAACAAAATTAACAAGGTTTGTTTTCTAATGTGTCCAAGTCATTGCATGTTAGAATTTATGTAGGAACACTTTGTTCTCCATAAGCAAATACCCCACTGTTAATAGGGAGATTTATCTACCTATGGAGACAGTGAAGGACGGAAGTAGTGAGCCACCGGCGAGGGTGGTGCTCACAAAAGACACAGTCATTATTAAGTGCTCAATTTGCAGATGAGCCACCATATGCTTCTATAAGGCTAGTCTCCTTTAAGAGGACGTGGAATGAGAAAAGGTTGTTAGGAAGAACAGGAAGGTATGTCCACATAAAACACCAAAATGATCTTACGGTCTCAGTGATGTTTAAGAGGATGGGGAGATGGCGTAACCGGAGAGCACTTTTCCAGCAGGAATAAGGTCCTGGGATCCACCCAGGTACCATAAAAATAAATCCTTTTGGCTGAATTGAGTGAAAATGCTCCTTCCACGAGTCTGAATGAGCCTTTCCGGGGCTATCAGGAACTGCTACCTCTCTTCAGAAGATTCCTAACATGAAGATATAGTGCTGATATACTGGAGGTAAATGGAGGACTTCCCATCTTCTGAGACAGTGTGTGAAATATTCAACCAGGACAGGAGTAAGCACAGATGAAGGTTCATGGCATACAGCCAGTTGTTTGTTTTGTCTTTTTTAAAACATATTTTCTCTTTTAATTGACAGAATGTCAATGTCTTAATGGGTAAAGAAGATAAAGGATAAAGGGAAGGGCAGAGAGAGACAGAGGCCATTTTGTTACCTGCTGAATTTGCTGTTTCACCCTGGTTCATGTCTCTCTCAGAACCCCTCCTCCCCCAGAGTCGCCATTCACTCTGATGAAAGTTAGACAGTGGATGTTCATTAAGCCAAACTTGCATCCCACTTTGCGCTTCAGGAGAGACGACCTCGGGACGTCCCCGAACAATGTCATTTCTATGTGTCAGCCTTATAAGGAATATAGAGAAGACAGACAAGAGCAGGCAGCCCTGGTGAGGATTCAGCCTCTTAGATAAGGGAGGTTCTGTAACTACAGCATATTGAATGATCCATTATTACTGGGAGGGTCCTCACATTCTAGTGAAATGCCACACCATTCCCTCCACCCAGGACGCTACACCTGTGTCACCCGTCCATCTGTTTACTGTGGTTAGTGACACGGAGGACTGTAGTTGTGAAGGAGGACCTGACAACAAACAGGCAATAAGACAAATTTATTTTTAAGAAGGTGTGCTTTAGGGGCTTAGGAAATTAGAAATGGGTTCTTTTTAAGTATTTATTTTATTCCATGGGTATGCATGTTTGACTGCATGAATGTATATGCACCGTATGCATGCCTGGTGCCCGTGGAGACAGAAGAGGATGCCAGATCCCCAGAACTGAAATTAGAGTATTGGGAGGCGCCATATGAGTGCCAGGAACCAAACCTGGGTCCTCAGTGAGAGCAGGACGTGCTCTTAGCCACTGAGCCATCTCTCCAGCACCTGGAAATATCTTATATAGAACTCAAGATATAGAACCTATTCTCCAAGGCTATAAACTGGCTGGAAACCCATGAAAGGAATCTCAGTCTCCAAGTATGAAACCTGATACTCCTGCGTTCACTTTGAACTTTCTTAGTACTGTTTTCACTCTTTCTACATATAATCTGGTATTCTACATGGTACCCTCATGTAGACGTCTGGGCTTGGAGCTTCGTCCTCTGAACATGGAACGTCATCCTGACTTTCCAGACATGAACTATCTCTCCGAGTGCAAATCCTGCCTGCGCTGGCACAAACTATGGCATCTGGGGGTGTAAATGGGCTGTTTCTCTCCCTTTGTATGATTTGCTGTGACCCTCACCTTACTTCTTCTTCCCAGAGCCTCCGTCATCTCACTAGGCTCTGCTTCACAGTCATCTGGGGAGAAACAGATCAAGGAGCGCGCAGTGACAGCCAGGCCTCCTTCAGTGAATCCATGAAGTAAGTCATTTGGGCTGGGGAGGATGGGGAAGAGCGCATTACTGTCTTCCAGAGGACCTGAGTTTATGTCCACAACCCACACCACAGCTGCCTGCCACTCTCGTTCCAGGAGATCCAATGCCCTTCTCTTCCCTGGGCTCGGATACTTTTTGTTCTCATCACCTATCCGAGTACTTGGCAGACAGAGGTGGTAGTCAGGAAGCATTTAGTACCGAGAACATGATTAGGGGACCCATTTTATCCACACTAGCCTCATTCATTTCCTTTTCCATTTTGTCCCCCCAGGTTCCAGACAAGGTCTTCTGAGATACTCTCTCTGGCCTAGCAGTTTTTTTGGGGTGCTGTCTTTAAGGGGGCAGTGTCTTGGGTAAACAGGAGCCCCGGGTTTCTGATCAGATGGCTTCATTCTACACTGGAGGCAGTCCTGTCCCTCAGCTGGGCTTCTGTATTCCTATGAAACTGTGTGTCAAAGACCACCCCCCCCCACTTCCTCTCCCAAGGGTAGTTCAGGACAAGGTGAGAACCCTAGGCTGTGCTCTCCACAGAGGTTTAGTTTCTGTCCAAATATATTCGGCAATGTTTTTCAGTAACAAGAAGTTCTCCTGCCCTAACAGAGTTCGCACCTGCCTACTAAGGACAGGCTTTCCCACAGATTGTCCCTCACTGCCACCCTCCCACCTCAAGTTCTGGTCACTCACTCGTTTAATCTGACCCTCCATCTGGGCAATATATTCGCTGCAGATGGCTGTGCACCTGGGACTCCCAAGTCCCTGGGCCCCAGAGCCTGGCTGCCGACTTCCCTGCTTGGCTGCTAGCCTTGGCACTTGCAGCTCATCTGGCAGAGAACTGCAAAGCCTGCTCCTCATCAGAACAGCCCCCAGCCCATGTCCACTCCCCAAAGAGGTGCAGGTGCTAAAACTCTTGTATGGAACCTGATATCTGGTGAGTTTGCACAAAAGAGTTGCAACCCCGGCCACCACATCCAGCCCTAGTGAGTGGTACTCACAGCTCTGGCTGCGCACAATATCCCCCTACACAGCCATTCTCAGAAGCCCACTGGGAGGATGGTCTCACTCTGGCAGTCTTTGGAGAACCATCTTGCCTTCTCCTTTCCCTTTTGCAGCAGGGTAAATGTTTCTATTTTCAGTATTTAAAAAGAAAGCTAAGATTTTTGTTTGTTTGTTTTTTGAGACAGGGTTTCTCTGTGTAGCTTTGGAGTCTGCCCTGGAACCTGCTCTGTAGGCTGGCCTAGAATTCACAGAGATCCGCCAGCCTCTGCCTCCCGAGTGCTGGGATTAAAGGCGTGAGTTCGAGGCCAGCCTGGTCTACAAGAGCTAGTTCCAGGACAGGTTCCAAAGCTACAGAGAAACCCTGTCTCGAAAAACCAAAACCAAAACCAAACCAAACAAAAACCAAGTTACGGTATGCTTCAAAGTGGTTACAAAAGAGGGGTTTGAGCGCTCCTAACACAAAGAAATGAGAAGTGTTGGAGATGATGGGACCGCTTGTTGTCCTAAGAAGATCATGGCGTGTTTGCATACATGAGAATATCACACTGCACCCCATAACCACAGGCTTGAATGTCAATTTAAAAGAAACAAGAACATAAACAGAAATGCTGGGCTTGGCTCACTGGCTTCCTTTGCTTTTAGAAAACAACTAACACCCCAGCTAATTCCCTGGCCCAGAAAGCCCTCCCCCACTGACCCTCCCTCCGGCCACCTGCTCTCTCTTTGGTCCTCCAGGAACATCTCTTTGTCCGTGGTTCTTAGAACCTCTATTCCTCGATGTGTTTTCTCCATTCACTGCGGCTGACAATGAATTTTTCAAATGTCATTAAATGTCACTACTAAGACACCCTCAGTGACTTCTCTGTCAAAAATAGCTTTCTAAGTGCTGCCCCTCAGACCCCAGCCCTTTCACCCCCCCTCCTCCCCACCTCTTCCCTGCTAGATGTTCTCTTTGATCCCTGGCTGCTTGATCTTTTCCTCCAGCACTGTTGTGATTTATTTATCTTTTGACACACAGACAGGCACACTGTAGAACTCAGGCTGCCCTCCGACTGGACTGCCAATCCTTCTGTCCCTGTCTCCTCAGTACTGGGATTATAGCTATAAACCACTACACAAGACTAACAGGTTTTAGTGATTTTTAAACTAACTGCTTTAGTTTTTATTATTTATGTTGTTTTCATTTACTCAATAAGCTCCAAAAGAGGGGGGAGAAAGAGGGAGTGAGAGAGAGAAAGAGAAAGGGGGGAGTAAGAGAGAGAAAGAGAGAGAGAGAGAGAGAGAGAGAGAGAGAGAGAGAGAGAGAGAAAGAGAAAGGGAGTAAGAGAGAGAGGGGGAGTAAAAGAGAGAGGGAGTGAGAGGGAGAGAAAGAGAGAGGGAGGAGTGAGAGGGAGTGAGAGAAAGAGAGAGAGGGAGAGAGAGGGAGTGAGAGAGAGATCTCGTAATTTCATGTGTCTTTTAGCAAGCACAGCCTTTGCCATAGTGCATGGCATATAGGAATTTAACAAACTCACATTGACTGCCAAGTGGATGAATGCTAAGAAATAAATTCAGTTCACTTTCCGAACACAATGGGAGCAGAAATACAGAGCAGTGGTCTCAGATTTTGCTGAGGGAGGCTTAAAAGCTCACCAGGCAACTGAAACGGAACTTTGAAGTATGCCTAACTTTCAGAGACGGGAAAGCACACATGTGACCGCTGTGCATTCAGTCTGTCCTAGTAAGCTGCCATGTGGATGCCTGGAATTGTTCCTGAGCCCCCTGGAAGAGCAGCCACTACTCTTTACAAATGAGCGATTGCTTCATCCCCTCTAAACACCCATAAATATGTATGTTTGGGTATTTTTAATCCAATTTAGTTGACTGAGAGCAGTGTTTTTGTTTGTTTGTTTTTTCTTTTACTTGGTAAAAATACACACCTTGTATAGCCCAGATTGGTCTCAAATTTGTGAATTACTTTGAACTCCTAATCTAAGGCAATAGTTCTTTTTTTTTTAATTTATTTATTTATTGAGGATTTCTGCCTCCTCCCCGCCACCGCCTCCCATTTCCCTCCCCCTCCCCCGATTAAGTCCCTCTCCCTCATCAGCTTGAAGAGCCATCAGGGTTCCCTGACCTGTGGGAAGTCCAAGGACCGCCCACCTCCATCCAGGTTTAGTAAGTTGAGCATCCAAACTGCCCAGGCCCCCCCAAAGCCAGCACGTGCAGTAGGACCTACTGCACGTCCTAAGGCAATAGTTCTTAAACATAATCTTTGGTCCAGCCCCATCGATCTGATGTCGGGATGTGCTACATCTCAACACCTACCCAAGTTTGCTGAATCATAAGCTTAGAGGTGGGCCCAAAGCACTTTAGCAAGCCCTCCAGAGATCCCAGGGCAGACTGAGGTGGGCCCAAAGCACTTTAGCAAGCCTTCCAGAGATCCCAGGGCAGACTGAGGTGGGCCCAAAGCACTTTAGCAAGCCCTCCAGAGATCCCAGGGCAGACTGAGGTTTGATTGAAGGCGTGTGCTGTCCTGTCCCTTCACTTGGTCACATTTTGCTGACACCAACAATAGGGAAATAGGATGCTGTGTGGTAGGATGAATACGGTCACAGTTCGTGCAGATGGTTCTGCTTTAATTGAAACGCCCACATCTCTGGAAATCCCCAGCAACCAGGACAGTTGGTGCCCGCTCTTTAAAGCTTTTCAGCTCAAATACCAGCTACACCAGAAAAGTTGAATTAAAGTGAGGAATGTGCTTTGGTGGGTTACAGAATGTTAATTCGGTTCAGTATCTCAGTGATGGCTAGCCTAGATCCCAGGGCACAGATGTGCAGCCGGTAGATGCACCTGCCGTGTCTCCCGGCTCAGATATCTGCATAAAGCAAACACTGTGGTTCCCTGCTAAGGCCCACAGTTAATGCTGTAGGCAGGTGGCCAGAATGTGTTTTTCAAGGGAACATTTCAAACTCAGCAGTTTAAAAATAATTTTAGATGGGACTGAAGAGATGGCTCATCAGCTAAGAGCTCTAGTTTCTTAGAAGTCCCCAGTTCAATCCCAGTCCCCACATCCTGTGACTTTAATTCAGGGGATCTGATGCTCTTCTCCCAACCTCTACAGGCACCAGGCATAAATGCAGTGCACACAGGCATACATGTAGGCAAAACATCCATACACATAAATTAAATAAATACATAATTTAAATTCCAGGAATGATGTTGCATGCTTTTAATCCTAGCACTCAAGAAACAGAGGCAGACAGATCTCTGTGAGTTCCAGGCTGGCCTTGCATTAGGATAGCCAGGGCTATGTAGAGAGACCCTGTCTCAAAACACCAAAAATAAATGAACAAACAAACAAACGAGTAATTTTGGAGCTTTCCCCTACCACCATCCTTGCCACACATATAGCTAGGAAGAAACCGAAGGTGAGGTTTTCTGTTCACTTCTAAAGGCAACAAAATGATGACATCATTCTTTGGTAGCAGACGGTCATGAGAGAGCAACAGGAGCCCTACACCTGCCTCTTCAAAATGTATTTACTTTCCAATTTTCCAGTTAATTGAATATGGATGCTAGAAGAAGGCCCAGAGATTTGACCTCAGGTTAAAATCCCAAACCTCTGTCATTATCTGCTCCAGTTCACAAGCAGATCTGAAATCTAGATGCCCAATGAAGTCAGAGAGCCCTGACTTCCTCTAACCTACAGATTGGTTTCAAGAGCAAGTTTCAGTTTTCTGGTGCTCACAGTCAGATCATTTGGAGGGGATTTATGACCAAAACAGTTGAGTTAAAATGGCCCTTTTGACTTGGTGGTATAGTGGTGAGCATAGCTGCCTTCCAAGCAGTTGACCCGGGTTAGATTCCCGGCCAACACACCAAATAAAAGACCCTCAGAGAGGACTTTTTCTCCGATGAAGACCCCAGAACCAGGACACTCCGAGACCAGGCCACAGGATGCAATAGCAAGAGGTTTATTGAGTAAACACAGGTACCTGCGGGCAGCAAAGTCTTTCGGAGGACTTGCGCGCCTGCCAACTGGAGGGAGGGCTTTTTATAGGGAAGAGCAAAAAGCAAGTTTACAGAAGCAAAAGCATGGTTATCGGTCGATCAGAATGAGGCGAGGTGTCAGCAAAAAAAACCAAGTTTACAGAAGCAAAAGCGTGGTTATAGGAATGAGGCAGGGGGCATGAATGGTTTCCTCTCTCAGCATGGATGTCTGGCAACAGTCATCCTGTTCCTATCTTACAGATATCCTGTTTTGCAGTCAACCTGCTTTGTTGATGTCCTATCTTATTGATATCCTTCCTTGCAGTCTTTCTATCTCATAGACGTCCTGCTCTCTCAAGCACATGGGATGTTCTTACGAAAGCAAACAGGATGTTCCCCCGGGAGCATGCTAGCTGCGAGTTCTGGTGGGGGTGTCCAGAAGGTCTTTCACAGTGGTCACTCACTTAAGTGAGATCACTTAAATGGCACTGACAACTTCAACCTGCCCAACGTCTAGACTTTGCCCTCTTTCAAGTCAGGAAATTTGAGAAAGATCCATTCAGCTCAGGTCAGTGTTAGTGGTAAATCCTGACCCTTAGACTGGATCAACATTCATCTAGTACAAGGCCCATGTGGTTAATGGTGACAGACCCTGGGTTTGATGACTATCACAGGCCCTTTGGGAGGAGTGCACAGTGAGTGTGAACACCTCCATGTGACAGATGAGGAAACTGAGGCAAGAATCTGATTGGTTTGAAGAAGACTGCATACCTAACATTCAGCAAAAGTAGGACTGAGATCAGGTAGTTGGCATCAATTTTTGTGCCAACTCACAAATACTTTAATTCCAGATATCAGGCCTTTCATACTTCCTCATTATCAGTTTCCAATTTCCGCTTGCATTCCCGGCTCTGCTCACCCTACAGTTACCGTCACTATGGAAACAACCATCTCAGAGGCTGCTGTGCATCAGGCTCTGCCCCAAACTCTTCCATGTATAACCTCATGTGTTTCTTTAAGCAGCCTCATCCAACAGCTTCGTCTGTAGGGTGTGGGTAAGGCTTGGATTGGTTGTGTGTCTGTCTAGCTGAGGTTTGAACCTTGTTCCCTTTTCCTATGGAGTCCAGACTCTAAAACCACTGTCATGCCAAGTCCTCCTCTGCAATCGCAATGCCTGAGCCTCCTCCTTATCTCTCAAGACTGGATTCCTGCCTGGGTTATCTGGTAATGCCAACCCCGAGAGTGAGGACCTGCTGTTTCTCCTTCTAAACACTGTTCTGTTCCTGACTTGGAGGATTACAACCTGTAACTCTCAACTCATAGTCTTAATGCCCACCCACCCCCATCATTATCCTTTCTCCCAGATATTTAACTCCTTGTTCTTTATCCCTCTAACCCCACTACTGGATGCCTTTGAGGTGTAGCTGTCCTGATACCTGAGAGCTGATCCTATCAACTACTGCCAGTCCCCTCATCTTGGGTAGTGCTGAGCGAGGACAGCCTGTAAGTCCTCTGACTTCACTATGATGGCTATCCCTGACCTTCAAGTCTTCAGTGGTCTCCAGTTAGACCATGTCCCTCTCTCAAAGGCCCAGAACACTTTATTCTTACATTCTACAGAACAAGAGGGTAGGAGGACACTCACAGATTTACATGGAGGTATAATTTGTAAATGTCACTGTTATGCTCAAATCCATGAAGTCCCCCAAAAGCCACCAAGGAGACTGAGTCCTGTATGTAAAAGCAAAGAGCCTTTATTTTATGCAAGTTTGCAAACTCGGTGTCTCCACATGTCCAATGTATTGGAATAAATGGAGAGCCCCAAGCTCAGTTAGAGTTGGGTTTATAGTAGTAGGTGTGGGTGAGGGGTTTCTGAGGTTAAGGGCCCTTGATTGGCTGACATTTGTCTAGGGGTTCCCTGGTGAGTGTGTGCTGGCAGGTGACCCTATCTACAGCAGTTGGAATGTTAGGCATTTCTTTTGGATAGTCTGCTCTTGGGGGGGCGGGGTGCTCAGGTAATCTTAGTTTATAGTACTTCCTGTAACCAGGTATCACTTCAGAATAAACCTCTGAGACTCAGGCCTCCATTAAACTTGGCTGAGTCCTACTCTGGCAGGTAATAATGGTTGGAAGTAAAGAACTTTCTTTGAGTGGTCTGTTCATATTTAGCTTATCATGGCTGGCTCCTACAGCCACTTACATATCTGTGGTTCTATCAGAAGAAATCCTACTGGACGTATGTAGTTTCAATCCTCTCTACATCCAAGAAAAAGAGAGGAGCTCTCTTTCTGGATAGGCCATGAGACTCTCTCTCCTCTTCCCCAAACATTCAACTAGTTGTCTAAGGTAAAACCAATAATTAACGTAACTGTGTTTTTAATCAACTGGTCTTCATCAAATGATGTAGATAGACTTGGAGATAAGAAAGAGACTAAACCCATTTGAGTAATGATGAAGACATCATGGCATGTGGGCTGTATTTTGAAGAGTGAGCAAAAGTTATTAATGTCTTAAGATTTCTGTGTTTAATTTCCATTATGATGAGCCTAGGGATATAGCTCAGTTGGAAGAGTGCTTGCCTGGCATGCATGAAGCCTCTAGATTCAATCCCAAGCACCCCACAAAACTGATTGTGGTGGGTACACACCTGCAACCCCAGGTTTGTTAGGTGGAAACAGTAGGATCAAGTCCAAGGCTAACCTGGGCTACAAGAAACCCAGCCTTGAAAAATTTATTATTGATTTATAGCATTTCACATTCACTGAAAATTTCATACAACCCAGCTCTTCAGGTTCCATTCACTGTGTTCTGAGGTCAAATGTCAGCGAGTGAAGGGTGACAGTAGTGTAGAAGTTGGTCATTGCCCAGAGCTCCTCCTGGAGTTCACAGCTTTGTGATGAGAGCATGTTAGTAAACTCTTCAAGGCGGTTGGCTTGTTAAGTGCTGGCATAGGAACCATCCTGTCTCCCTACTCTGTCTGTGGTTTTTAGAATTGTGCTGGGTATTTAGTCTGTGCTCAGGAAAGGCTGGTTATGTACGTGAATGGATACGTGATGGATACTTAGTCCTGGAATATGTGACTGGGCTAGACTAAGGAAAGCATATACTTTCATGTATAGTAAATTCTTGTGTGGATACTGGTGTCACCAACTGCACTGCAAACATCCTAGGTAAAGGGCTCAATTTTATGCATTGAGTATAGCCCAAATGAACAGGTACCCACTACGTACTTACACATATTAGCTAGGTTGTTAGACAAGGATGGAGTTCTCATTTGAAGTACCCCCAAGTGTTTCACTGCTCACTGTGGGCACTGCATGTCAGTGGACAACTGTGTTAACTGATGGTTTAGAGGCACATGTGGTATGTGTGTAAGTGGTCACTGTCACCATCTTTACAGAGCTTTCGAGACTGCATTTTAACAAGAAAACTAGATAGCTGCAAATAACTTCTAATGTCTTAAGAGCTCAGTGAGGATTTTGGTGGTTTAATCCGGGCATGTTTCCTGAAGGAAGAGAATGGTCCAGAGCTATTATTGAAAGTTGTGATTAGAGGCCTGAGCCAGAACCTCTGTGGATCCAGGCATGAGTCTGGGATCTCCGAGGGAGTAGACTGGAGCCAGAGACTTTTGCAGGACAGGGCCCAAGTGGGGAACATCTATGGAAACAGGTCTGAGCCAGTGATCTAAGCCAGAGCAGGCCTGAGACAGTGAACTTCACAGGAGCAGGGACAAGGGAGCAACCGCTGAGGGAGTGGGCCAGAACCAGAGACCTATGCGGGCCCAGGCACAAGTCTGGGACCTCTGAGGGAGTAGGCAGGAACCAGAGACCTCTGCAGGTCCAGGTGCAAATCTGGAACCTCCGAGGAAGTAGGCCTGAGCCAAGACCTCTGCCAGAGCAGGCCCAAGGCAGCAACCTCAGCAGAAAGAGCCCCCCAAAAGCAATCTCCTTGGGAGCAGGCCCGAATGACCCCTGGTATTGCAGAGCAAACCCTGGGAGGGCCAAGAGACCTCCAGGGGGAACACTGGATGACCAACAGGGTGACTGGAACCATGCCCCTGACTGCACCAAGAGAAACAACCATCCAAGCCTTAGATCCACTGGCACCTGGAAGACTGATCACCAGAGTCACAGACAGCCTCAACTACACCAATCAGAGGAAAAGATGGGGAGACAAGGTAAGAACACATGTAACACCACAAAGAATAACATGACACTAGTATAAACCAGTGGCCCTACAACAGCAAGACTTGAACAATCAAATATAGATGAAGCAGAAGAAAATGACCTAAAAAATAACTTTAGGAGAATGTTTGAGGCCGTTAAATAGGAAATGAAAAAGTTCCCTCAAAGAAATGGAGGAAAACACAAACAAAAATTGGAAGACATCAACAAATCCCTTAAAGAAAATCAAGAAAAAGCAATCAAACATATGAAAGAAACTTTTTAAGACTTGAAAACTGAAATATAGACAATAAAGAAAGCATAAGCTGAGGGAATTATAAAAACAGAAATCATGAGAAAATGATAAGGAACAACAATGCAAGCATAAAGAACAGAATACAAGAGATAGAAGAGCACTGAAGATACAATAGAGGAAATAGACTCATCTGTCAAAGAAAATATTAAATTTACAAAAGCTAAACACAAAATATCCAGGAAATATGGGACACCATGAAAAGACCAAACTTAAGAATAATAGGTATAGAAGGAGAAGTCCAACTCAGAAGCAGAGAAACATATTTAACAAAGTCATAGAAGAAAACCTTCCCAACCTAAAGAAAGATGTGTCCATGAATTTACAAAAAGCTTACAGAACACCAAATAGACTGGATCAAAAAAAATTCCCCTCGCCACATAATAATCAAAACACTAAACATACAGAATAAAGAAATAATATTAAAGAAAGAATATTAAGAAATGCAAAAGAAAAAGGCTAAGTAAGATATAAAGGAACACCTATCAAAATTGTACCCGGCTTCTCAATGGAAACAACGAAAGCCAGAAGGTCCTGGTCAAGCATTATGCAGATATTAAGAGACCATGGATGCCAGCCCAGACTACTATACCCAGCAAAACTTTCAATCACCCTAGAAGGACAAAACAAGATATTCCATGACAGAACCAGATTTAACCAATACCTAGCCACAACCCCAGTCCTACACAAGGTGCTAGAAGAAAAACTCCAACCCAAGGAAATTGGGTACATCCACAAAGACACAGACAATAGATGATCTCACGGGAGCAAATCCTAAAGAAGGGAAAACACACAAAATAACATCACCAACAACAAAAACTAAAATAACAGGAGATAGCAATCGCTGGTTATTAATATCCCTTATTATAAATGGACTCAACTCACCTATAAAGAGACACAGGCTAACAGATTAGATATGAAAACAGAATCCATCCTTCTTCTGCATACATGAAACACAGCTCAACCTCAAAGACAGACATCGCCTCAGAGTAAAGGGTTGGGAAAAAAAACTTCCAATCAAGTGGACCTAAGAAACAAGCTATTGTAGTTATCCTAATACCTAACAAAATAGACTTCAAACTAAAATCAATCAAAAGAGACAAAAAAGGACATTTGTATTAGTTTCAGGATAATCTATCAAGATGAGATCTCAATACTGAACATCTATGCTCTGAATACAAGGGCACCCTCATTTGTAAAGGAAACACTTCTAATGCTTAAATCACACATTAAGCCCCACACATTAATAGTGGGAGACTTCAATACTTCACTCTCTCCACTGGGCAGGTTTGTCAAACAAAATATGAACAGAGAAATAAGAGAACTAACAGATGTTAACAGACATCTAAAGAACATTCCATACAAAGATAAAAGAATATACCTTCTTCTCAGCACCTCATGGAACTTCTCAAAAATTGACCACATACTCGGTAACAAAACAAACCTCAACAGATACAAAAAAAAAAATGGAATAACCCCTTGTATCTTAACGGGTCACAATGGCTTCCTAAAATTCAATGTAAATGACCACACAACATACCCAAATTTATGGGACACAATGAAAGCAGTGTTAAGAGGAAAGTTTATAGCACTAAAAACCTACTAAAGAAGCTGGAAAAATCCCACACTAGTGAATTAACAGAACATTTGAAAACTCTAGAATAAAAGGAAGCAAACCTACTCAGGAGAACTAGATATCACTAAATAATCAAATTGAGAGCTGAAATCAACAAAGAAAACAATACAAAGGATCAATGATTTGATTCTTCAAGAAAATCAACAAAATAGACAAACCTTTATCCAAACTAACCAAAAGACAGAGAAAGAATATCCAAATTAATAATATCAGAAATGAAAATTGGGACGTAACAAGACATGGAGGAAATACAGAGAATCATCAGGTCATATTTCAAAAGCCTGTACTCCATAAAATTGGAAAACTTAAAGGAAATGAACAACCTTCTGGATAAATATCAGTTACCAAAATTAAATCAAGACCAGATAAGCAAATCAAATAGACATATAACTGCTGAAGAAATAGAAATAGTCATCAAAAGTCTCCCAACCAAAAAAAGCCCAGGACCAGATGGTTTCAGCTCAGAATTCTATAAGACTTTCAAAGAAGAACTAATACCAATACTCCTCAAATTGTTCCACACAATAGAAATGGAAGGAACATTGCCAAAATCTTTTTTAAAGGCCACAATTACCCTGATACCCAAACCACAAAAAGACATTACTAAGAAGGAGAATTACAGACCAATCTCACTCATGAATATTGATGCAAAAATACTCAATAAAATACTGGCAAATTGAATCCAAGAACACATCAGAACCATCATCCACCACGATTAAGTCGGCTTCATCCCAGAGATGCAGGGATGGTTCAACATACAAAAAAATCTGTCAATGTAATCCACCATATAAACAAACTGAAAAATAAAAACCACATGATCATCTCATTAGATGCTGAAAAAGCCTTTGACAAAATACAACACTCCTTCATGATAAAGATCTTGGAGAGAGCGGGGATACAAGGAACATATCTAAACATAATAAAGGCAATATACAGCAAGCCAACAGCCAACATCAAACTAAATGGAGAGAAACTTACAGCGATTCCACTGAAATCAGGGACAAGGTTGTCTACTCTCTCCATATCTATTCAATATAGTTCTTGAGGTCCTAGCTAGAGCAATAAGGCAATAAAAGGTGATCAAGGTGATACAAATTGGAAAAGAAGTCAAACTATCAGTATTTGCTGATGGTATGATAGTTTACATAAGCAACCCCAAAAATTCTACTAAGGAACTTCTACAACTCATAAGTGCCTTCAGTCAGGATACAAGATTAGCAAAAGAAAAAAAAATCAGTATCCCTCTTTTACACAGATGATAAATGGGCTTTAAAAAAACCAGAGAAACAGCACCCTTCATAATAGCCACAAATAGCACAAAATATCTCAGAGTAACTCTAACCAAACAAGTGGAAGACCTGTATGAAAAGAACTTTAAATCTTTGAAGAAAGAAATTGAAGAAGACACCAGAAAATGGAAAGATCTCCCATGCTCTTGGCTAGGTAGAATTAACATAATAGAAATGGCAATCTTACCAAAAGCAATCTACAGATTCAATGCATTGCCCATCAAAATTCTTCACAGACCTTGAAAGAACAATACTCAACTTCATATGGAAAAGCAAAGCAAAACAAAACAAAACAAAAAAACAGGATAGCCAAAACAATCCTGTACAATAAAGGAGCTTCTGGAGTCATTACAATCCCTGACTTCAAACTCTACTACAGAGCGACAGTACTGATAACAGCCTGGTATTGGCATAAAAACATACAGGAGGACCAATGGAACCGAATCAAAGATCTAGATATTAATCCACACACCAACAAACATCTGATTTTTGACAAAGAAGCAAATAATACCAAATGGAAAAAAGAAAGTATATTTAACAAATGGTGCTGGCATAACTGGATATCAACATGTAGAAGAATGAGAATAGATCCATATCTATCACCAAGCACAAAACTCAAGTCCAAATGGATCAAAGACCTCAACATAAAGCCAGACACAATTGAAGGGAAGAGGGAAGAGGAAGAGAGGGGAGCAGAAAAAATGTAGAGCTCAATAAATATAAATTTAAAAAAAAGAAGGAAAATAAAGCCAGAGACACCGAACCTCATAGAAGACAGAGTGGGAAGTACACTTGAATGCATCAGCATAGGAGACCACTTCCTAAATATAACCCCAGCAGCACAGACACTGAGAGAAACGATTAATAAATGGGACCTCCTGAAACTGAAAAGCTTTTGTAAAGCAAAGGACAAGGTCAACAAGACAAAATGGAAAGTATCTTCACCAAACCCACATCAGACAGAGGACTGATCTCCAAAATACAAAGAACTCAAGAGATTGGTTATCAAAAGAACAAATAATACAATAAAAAATGTAGTACAGACCTAAACAGAGAACTCTCAACAGAGGAATCTAAAATGGCTGAAAGACACTTAAGGAAATGTTCAACATCCTTAGCCATTAGAGAAATGCAAATCAAAACAACTCTGAGATTCCATCTTACACATGTAAGAATGGCCAAGATCAAAAACACTGATGACAGCTTATGCTGGAGAGGTTGTGGGGTAAAGGGAACACTCCTTCATTGATGGTGGGAGTACAAGCTGGTACAGCCCCTTTGGATATCAGTGTAGCGATTTCTCAGAAAATTGGGAAGCAACCTTCCTCAAGATCCAGCAATACCACTTTTGGGTATATTGTACCACAAGGACATGTACTCAACTACATTCATAGCAGCTTTGTTTGTCATAACCAGAACCTGGAAACAACCTAAATGTTCCTGGCCCTAACAATGGATAAGGAAAATGTGGTACATTTACACAATGGAACACTACATAGCAGAGAAAAATAATGATATCTTGAAATTTGCGGGCAAATGGATGGAGCTAGAAAACACCATTTTGAGTGAAGTAACCCAGACCCAGAAAGACATATATCATATCTATTCACTAATAAGTGGCTTTTAAACATAAAGCAAAGAAAACCAGCCTACAAATCACAATCCCAGAGAACCTAGACAACAAAGAAGACCTTAAGGGATATATACATGGATCTAATCTATGTGGGAAGTAGAAAAAGACAAGATCTCCTTAATAAATTGTGAGCATGGGGACCATGGGAGAAGGTTGAAGGGGAGGGGAGAGGAAGAAAGGGGAGCAGAGAAAAATGTGTAGCTCAATAAAATAAAAAAAAGTTGTGATTATAAGTTCCCCTCCCCTAACACACATACAAGGTCGGAATTTCCTAGAATCTCTTTCTATTCACACTTTTCTTTTTCTCAGACTGGATAACAATTGCTGTGAGCTTTTGCTGGGTCAACAGCTGACATGTTACACCAGGGATAGAAGTCTTGCTTTGTTGTAGATAGGCCCTATGATTGCTGCTCCTGCCTAATACCTAGTTTGTCAGTGCTAAACAGTAATGAAGAGGGTCTTGGAAGACCACTTCCCTCGGGTCAGGTTTATCCCTTGGACTTAGGGGCATATACAGGTATTCTCTTTGAAAATACGAAAGAAATCTTTTATTTATTTATTTATTCTTTTTTATTGATATTTATTGAGCTCTATGTTTTTCTCTGCTCCCCTCCCTGCCTCTCCGCTCCCCCCTTCATCCCTCCCCCAAGGTCCCCATGCTCCCAATTTACTCAGGAGATCTTGTCTTTTTTTAACTTCCCATGTAGATTAGATCCATGTATGTCTCTCTTAGGTTCCTCATTGTTGTCTAGGTTCTCTGGGATTGTGATTTGTGGGCTGGTTGTCTCTTGGTGAGAATGCCACTCTTCAAGTCTTGCTCAATGCTGCAAGGTCAGGAGCTCCATTTTACCATTAATTCAGGCTCCGCGGGGCCTGCATTAGCATCACTGAATAAGAAACACGCATGCCAAGAAGCCACTGTACAAGTGGGCAATGAGTGGTCATAGCTGCCCAGTGACCAGAATCGTCATCATTGCTTCCCAAGACACCTGCCTCCTGGACTGGAATGCATAACCAGGAGGTTGTTTGGTGAGCATGTGATCAGCCAAAGGGAGGGACTGGTGGCTGGGGAACAGGCGGAGGAAAGGCCACCCTCAGATGCTCTTACACCAGGACACTGTCCCCTGGTGAACTCTTCTTGATATGCCTCCTTCTGACAGCCATATAACATCATTCCAAAAGAATGTCATTTTCTTTGTGTTAGTCATCTTTCCACTTTCCAGAGGCGACCACGATATTCTTGGGGAGGCCGGGTGACTTAATGGTGCCCCAGGGTATTCTGGCATTGCTATGCCAAGGCTACGGGTGGTGGTAGTGGGGAACACAGTTTGGCAGCTCCTTGCCTGGCTCTGTGTGGTGGTAAGTGTGTTGTCACAGGGCTTACAAACTCCAGTGCAGCTCAGGGCCCGTGTACATAGCGCTAATGAGTGAAGCAGAATGCCTAAACGAGTCATCTCCATAGCAACTGGAGGGCAAACAGCAATGGCTGCTCAGCGGGGCAAGAAGATGAGAATGCGTCCTGGGGACTTTGGGGCTTGGGAGATGACATCCCTCACAGAGTCAAGACTAAGCAGCTTCAGCAGACTGTGTCCTTGGGAAAGGGATTTACTAATCTGAAGTTAGTAGATCTGGTTTCTGTTGTTGTTATTCAGGGAAAGTTGGTAATCAAGCTAAATAACCTGCTATTTGAATGTTGGTAACCAACACACAAAAAAATTTAAAAACATTCTTCTAAATGACACCAAAACAAACATTTGGGAAGCCAGAAATCCTGCCTTAACTGTAATCCCAGCTTTTGAGAGGCTGAAGCAGAAGTTTGAGACTACACTAGGCTACAAAGTGAGTTATAGACAGGACTGAAACCTGTTTACTTGCACACATAAACTAAAAGGTGTGTGTGTGTGTGTGTGTGTGTGTGTGTGATTTTTCAATCTGTGATCTATAGACCAATAGCACCACCCTTTTCTGTGGTTTGTGTTTTGGGGATGCAAAAGGCAGGTGCCTGGGCATCAGCCCTGCCCCACGTCTCTAGGGTGTCTTTGAGGTGAAAGCCAAGGAGTTATATTTTGAATCTTTGTCCCAAAGTTTGAGTATCATTGAGACCCAGGAAATATAAAAATATATCTAGTTCATGTCTCTAGAGAACTTAAAATGTAGGTAGAGACAATTAAAAAAAAGAAAAAGGCAGGAAACTTTTGGGAATGGAGGAGGACACCTTTAATCCCAGCACTCAGGATCCAGAGGCAGGAGGAAAGCCAGCCTGGTCTACATAGTGACGCCTTGTCTCAAAGACAGGAAACTGAAAGTCAGATGGCTGTGAGGTTCTGAGAAGTTACTCTGGAGGCAATTGCGGGAGGACAGACTTGAGAAAGGCGTGGGAAGCAGATCTATCCAAGCTGTGGGCCTGGAGTGAGATAAAGGCTGAAGGTACTAGCAAGAAGGGCAAATGCCTGGTGTCCACCCACATCATAGACGTGCTTCGTATGACAGTCAGCATCTCTAGAACATGGACTATGTGATGGCAAGCTTTAATTGTCAAGTTGACACAACTAGAATCGCCCAAGAAAAGAGTTTCTGTGAGGGATGCTACATTAGGTTGACTGTAGATAATTGTGTCAATCAAATGAATTGCTGTGAGAAGACCAGCCTACCGCAGGTGGTGCCATTCCCTAAACAGAGGGTCCTGGACTGTAAGTGGAGAAATCAAGCTGAACATATAGGCAAGCGAGTGAGCATGCATGCACTTGTTTTTCTCTACTCTCAATGTGATGTGACCAGTGTCTTCAGGCCCTGCTGCTGTGACTTGCCTGCAGTGGTGGACAACAGCCTGGAACTGTGAGCTGAAATAAATCATTTACCCCTAACTTGTTTTATGTCAAGATTTTTAAAACCAAGACATAGCCTAATGGTAGTATATGAGTCAAAAGACTGTAATCCAAACAAACTATCTCACTGATCCTGGCAGAGGCCCCAAGCTCTAGAGAAGTGATGGTCTGTTTTCCCTGAATATAATTCAAAATATGATCATACCAAGAACTAAATGAATGCTGACATTTCAAGGGTTTTCTAGATTTTCTAATTGCAACTACCTTTGCTGGTGTTGCCTTCTCTTGTCTTTAGTTCCTCTGCTTTGCTGAATCCTGTACACGGATGTCATCTTCTCATGGGGCCGTCTGTACCAGGCAGGGAGGGAGAGCTCAAGGTAGAAGTCAGGGGGCTGTGAGAGGGGTTGCGGGTGATGAGTTTTGAGCCAGATTACAAACACAACAATGAACAGAAGTAAAACTCATGAGGGCAGGTGCTGCAGGGGAGACTAAGAGCAGCCAGAGGCAGGTAGCTTCGGGCCACTCAACTCAGTCCAGACTGCTGGAATCAGGTAAGCAACCTGGGCAAGAAAAGCAGCTATTCTTCCAGAGCAAAGACAGGCTCTCCCTGCCAGAGTGTTCCACCCAAGACTTCAGAAGGAGGTTTCTTGATTTGGGTGAAAGGGAAGAAAAATCTAGAGCTAAAGAGAAAGAAAAGAGCCAACAGGAAATAGATAAGCACAGATGCACAATCGTCTTCAGATAGCGTTCCTAAGAGATACTTGATGTACATGACGTAGGTGAGCTAGATGGTGAGTCAAGCACACAACCCTCCTATTGACTTTCTCTCCAGTTCAAACTCAGGGCCTTTTGAATATCAGGAAAGTATTCTACCACTGAGCTATCTCTACCTTGCTGTTTTGAAACCAGTGGTTTTTTTTTCTTTAAAAAATAAATGAACCAATAAAACATTTAATCATGAGATTCTTTAATGCATTTGAAAGAGGTTGCCTACTGGATTTGGTTTCAGCATGCTTTTGGTTTTCACATGTGTTTGTTTGCTGTTATTGTTTTGCATTGCTGTTGTGTTGTTTTGTTTTTGAGACAGGATCTAGCACAGACAAGGCCGATGTGGAACCCTTGATCTTCCTGTCTCCATTTCTTAGTTGCTTGGATCACAGGTGTGATTCTTGGCACAAGAAGTAGAATATTTTAATGTGGTCAGGACCTAAAAAGTGAAAGAGTTGAGTTGTTCTTACATTAACTCATCTGTATTTTGTCTTCTTTGAGATTTTACTCCCCGTTTCTTCTCATAGGTAACTTGTAGGTAATTTTGTTCTGAAGTTAATGCATTGGTCTTGGTTATATTTCTAGTACAATGATAAAGACCATGACTGAAAGCAACTTAGAAGGGGTATGGTTTATTTGGCTTACATATCCCAATTGACCATATTATGCCATGAAGGGAAGGCAGGGGAGGAACTCAAAGCAGGAACCTGGAGGCAGGAGCTGGAGTAGAGACCACAGAGGTATGCTGCTTCCTGGCTTGCTCCCCATGGCTTGCTCAGTTTGCTTTCTTATAGCAGGCAGCTGGGCCCTTCCATGGCAAATATCAATCAAGGAAACCAGCTTATCTACAAGCCAGTCTGGTACGGGCATTTTCTCAATTGAGAGCCCCACTTCTCAGATGACTCTAGCTTGTGTGAAGCCAACAGCATTCAGAAGAGAAAAGAAAAGGGTGCTTCTAAACCGACAGCTCTGGACACCTTGAGATTGTCAAGGAGCAATTTTGAAGGCGAATTATATAGCCAGTGGAATTTAATGAAAATATTTAGACTTCTGCCTCACTTACCATCCAGTACAGAATACCCAAAGATAGTACAAACAATGGAAAAAGTTCTAGGTACTAATTTCCTATGTGATACTCACTTTTTAAACAGAAAGAGGACCAGAGACAGGGGACAGTGCAGAGATCAGCTGAGGCAGTGATGTTATGCATCTCACTGAGCACTTGCTATGTCCTATGTCCCACTAGGCACCAAATATACATAATCTCTTCAGTGACCTGAGAGTAAGTGTTAAATGTCCCCATTTTATAGATAAAGAAACTGTCTGCCTGCTTTCCATTACCTCACAATGACTCAAGCAAGAGGGTAGAACAACGAAAAGATAACCAAAGCCAACATCTCGGCACCTGTGTCTGGACAACTCCAAGAGAATGCACTTAAGAGATAAGGGGAAGCTTAAACAGAAGGATCTTCCTAAATAAGTAGGAATTATCCTTCTGTGCCCAAGTGCTTGTGGGAGACTTGCCATATAGAAATAAACACCTTCAACTCTTGTAGAATACTATTTTAAGATGTATTACATTTGTTTATGCTGTGGGACATTTGTTTAATGATGCAAAGATGTGTTGCATTCTTTTCTGTTGCATTTGTTTAACCCAGTGAAGCTGTGTTACTTTGCCTCTCTAAAACACCTGATGGTCTAGTAAAGCGCTGAACAGCCAATACCAAGGCAGGAGCTAGGATATGTGGGGCTGGCAGGCAGAAAGAATAAATAGAAGGCAAAGTCTGGAAGGAGAGAGGAAGGAGCAAGAAAAGACCAAGGAGCAAGAAAAGAAGGGGTCAGCCACCCAGCCACATGGCCAGCCATGGAGTAAGAGTGAAAGTAAGATTCATAGAAGTAAAAAAAATAAAAAGGCCAGAGGCAAAAGGTAGACAGAATGATTTTTAGAAACAGCTCAAGCTAAGATCAGGCTTGTGGTGCAGCAACTTGGCAACAGGGCGGACCACGCCTCTAAGTTTCTCTTTTTATTATGTTTAAAACTCTGTGGGTCAAAAATTGTGGTTTTTCCATACAACATGTGACTGCTGCCATTTTGACTGAGGTCAGGTGACCTTACTATCATCTTAACTGATGAGGTCAGGTGACTTCACCACCATCTTAACTGAAAGCCAGGTCAGGTGATCAAGTTCTGCCATCTTTACTGAGGTATTCCCTGCCTGGTTCCCTGGTCCTGACTCTGTCACATGTGTGTTTTGCACAGTGGCATGCCTTTGGTAGGGCCCACCAAGAGCATCCATTTCACCCAGTTCCTGTTCACCGTGTGTGTGTGTGTGTGTGTGTGTGTGTGCATAATGTAACTTAAATACACCTATGTTTACTGTTAAATGTTATAATTGTCTGTTCATTGTGTCTCATTCCAGACTACAAAGTTTCAAGTCTCATGTTTTAAATTGGTATGTACTTTTAAGTCTCTTACATAAAATACTATATATTTAATCCAACCCTGATTTAAAATATATTAAGCTGTTCTCTACTATTGTCAGTTCTGCCGTTAACCTTCTATTGCAAGCAGTTTTTCTTCTTTCTGTCTTTTTATGAGTGTAAATCTTACCTGTTAAGTTGAAAGTCAGTACAGTCAAGCTCGGACCCCACTCTCCAGGCAGATTCTATACTGTAGTTATACCTGATAAACAGCCCTCAACTATTCAGAGATCTGGGGAATATGGCATTTAAATATTCAATTATTTAAAGAAAAGACTTTTCATAACATAAAGAGACAGGTTGGCTCCTATCATTTGGACATCTTCTGTCATGATGGTGGTCAATCCCGGCTGCTGACTGGCTTGGAGACTGGAATTCATTCCATGACTTCCCCTATAGGTGCTGAATCTAGAATTAGAGCCACTCCTTGGGCTATGGGCTTTTGTTGTTGTTGTTGTTTGTTTGTTTGTTTGTTTTTATTGATTTTTGTTTTTTCTTTCTTTTTTTTATAAGAAAGCTGTTTTAAAAATAGGTGTCATCTTCTGGAGATAATATTTAGCCTTAACATCTTCACATGGGTCAGGATATTTTGGATTGTGCTGTCACAGAATCATAACAGAAATTCTACAGAGGTCTTAGAGCTCAATCATCCAACCCCCTCATTTCCCTATGAGGAAACTAAGGCCAGGGTGACAAGGTGACTTTGCTAGGAGTTATCATCAGTAGTACAAGAAGAGAACTCAGGTTTCCTGACTTCATTTTTTTTTTTTTTACTCTTTCCTCCATCCATTCTTCCGACACTTGCTGAGTCACTATGAGCCGGAGTTTGCAATAAGCCAGGGACACATAGACTATTGGGCTGTTCCACACACAGCACACACATGAATGAGCTGCCTGAATCTATTAACACAGACAGGCACTGATGCAGAGATCAGTGCAATGGATGGTTACTACTGGAGCTGTCCTCTAACCCCCTCCCAAACTGGCCGTAACACTTGCCATGTGGCCCGAGCATGAGTGTGTTGAGAACATGGGTCGGGTGAGAGGCAGGCAGAAGAAAGAACAATAGCTTCATGTCCAAGCAAGCATGCTTGGGAACAAGCTAACTTTTTTAGGATGGGTTTTGAGACTACATTCTCATTTGTTTTGTTTTTATAATTTTATTTTTACTGTTTGTGTGTGTGATTGTTTTGCCTGTATGTATACTGGTGCATCATGCCTGAGAAGGCCAGGAATAGGGCTTCAGATCCTCTGGAACGGGAATTACAGATGAGCTGCCATGTGGATGCTGGGAATTGAACCAGGGTCTTCCGAAAGACCAGCCAGTGCTCTTAACTGCTGAGCCACCTTGAGAGTGCATGCTGCATGAAGGAGGGAGCACTGAGGTGGAATACAGAGTGGAGGCCTCTCCAGCCTCCTGGGCCCTCGTCCTCAGCCTCTGCTAGGCTCAGCTGTTCTGCATCTCACCCAGCCCTCTCCCCACCTGAGGCTTCGCTCCAGGGCACAGCATCTCAGTTAAGTCTACTATGCTAGGTAGGAGACACATTCTCTGTAAAGTGGAAAGCTATGCTGTGTATCTGTCCCCTGTGAATCATGGCCCTTTGCAGTGAGGGGACAGAGGCACAGCTCCAGGCTGTCACCCTCCGCAGCCTGAAGAATTCCCCCAGTCTTTTCGGGGTGGAAACTCTTAAAACTGGGATTTGTGGCTTCAGAACTGAAGAGTTTGGGGACTAGCTGGTATGATGGATCAGGTTTGGGATTTTATTAGAAGCCATGTAACATAGACTTAAGCTTGAGGAGAAGGAGAGTGGAGACAAGAAATTAGAGCCTCAGAGCACGGGTGTGGGCTTTTCTAAGAGAGAATCCAAAAGAATAAGACGGACCCAAATGTGGGTGTGGTTTCCTTAAGAGAGAGCTGTAATGAATTACTGCCTTGGCATTAGCCATGTAAGCCACTCTGGTGGCTCTCAAGTTACATCTAAAAAGGTTGCAATGAAACCCTTCATTTTTCTCTATTTTGAAAAGTGAGGTAAAGCGCCAGAGATACCTTGACTGGGACTATAATCTTATAAAGCAAACAGAGAAGTCACTAAGTTTGCAAAAGCAGTTTAGTAGGTAACACATCCTTTCCCTGTCCGTGGAATTTCCCATGAGATTCCTAGAAAATTGCGGCTTTAAGGCGGGGAAGGGAGGACGCCTGGCTGAAGCAGTTGTCGGTTATCCTGGAATTCTTGATTTTTTTTTTCCCTAGTGAGGCTTCAGTTGGATTTCTCCCATTTTCCCTAACCTACCCCAACTTCTCTAAACACCAAAGAAACTTACTAGAGATCTCCATTTGCTTGCTTGTTTGTTTGTGTGAGCCAGGGCTAACCCCGTGGAAACTGTTCAGCATGCTGCCTTCCTCAGAGCTGTGACCCAGGCGGAGCAGGACCCAGCAAGACTGGCGTTCATCTCTGACCACATTGTTAACTGCCTGCTGTTGGATGCCAGCTTCCTGCACCTACATCTCTCGCAGCTACACACTTCAGAGCTGTGTGGCCAGATGCCAGACTTTGTACTAAACACTAATAAATATCTAAAAGTTTTTAATTAGAAATATTTTTTTAAAGTTTTGAATTGACAATGTTCCCAGAAGCCATAGATAATTAAGTAAAAATTCCAGTGCCAAGTGTAGGATACCTCCCTACTAATCATTGGTCAGGGAGGTCCCAGGAGACCCCAGAGCAAAATATGCCACAGCCATTGGTCTTGATTGCCTACCAGAATTAGATGGCAGGACTCTATTGCTGAACACCTTGCATACTTTAGTCACCAGCCATTGACAATCAAGCCAGAGCTGGAAGCTTTGCTATACAGGCTCTTGGGGACAGAGTGTGGAAATGCGAGGAAGACAACTGTTTTATCCAGTTGTGAACCCTGTGAGCTACAATAATGGCCCGCCAGGCAAGATATAATCATTGGTGCAACGGTGGCATGAGTATTAGCGGGGTAACCAAGTGGACTGGATTTGAGGCCTGGTTCCTAGGAAGTGATTCAAGCCTGTTACTAAACACTGGTCAACAGCCTGTGACTAGGGAGCTCATAGGCTCTGTGGAAACTTATTGCTATTGTTTTGCCAATTAGACATGTTGGCAAATTACCTTCTCAACACACACACATACACACACGTATGTAAGTATGCATGTATATATGTATTGAGAATAGTACTGCTCTCAGTACTCATCAGGAAAGTTTTTTATTAAAATGTTTATCTATTTTTAATTGTTTTTATTGAGCTATATTTTTCTCCATTTCCCTCTCTTCCTCTCTCCTCCCCTTCTACCCTCTCTCTTGATCCCCACACTCCCAATTTACTCAGAAGATCTTATCTTTTTCTACTTTCCATGTAGATTAATTCCATGTATGTCTCTCTTATGGTCCTCATCGTTGTCTAGATTCTCTGGGATTGTGAATTGTAGGCTGTTTTTTTTTTTTTTTTTTTGCTTTATGTCTAAAACCCACTTATAAGTGAACACATATTATATTTTTCTTTCTGGGTCTGGGTTATCTCACTCAATATGATGTTTTCTAGATCTATCCATTTGCCCACACATTTCAAGATGTATTTATTTATTTATTTATTTATTTCTGGGTGTGGTGGCACACACCAGTAGGATTTGCTGAAGGAGGCAGAGGCATCAGGAAAGATTTTTATTGTAGTAGATGGCAGGTAATGCAGAGACTCGTAACTAATCAAAGTACTAAAAATAAGTGACAACTGAGCTCTTGGCTTTAAATGTAGCACCTCCTGGATGGCCCAGGGAGCATTGTGGAAGAAGGGGCAGGAAGAATGCAGGAGCCAGAGGATGGAGAAGTGTGTGAGCGAAACATTTCTTCTGCACATGACTTGACACATTCATGACCTCAGGACAGCAGTGGTCACTGCACAAGACTGGGCCATCAACAATCAACATTTCATCATGGATGGGAGAGAGGGTCATGAGGCCCCACCCCTTGAGGGACAATTTTGATGGATGTTGAAGGAGGGGTTACCTTTTCTTCGATGCTGTAGCCACTGGAGAGTTGTTGATACTCCAGGAAATGACCCCTCCCATGCTCATGTAAGCAGCAATAATTAAATTCAGTGGCCCTCACATACACACACACACACACATACTCACAATGAGGAAGGCACACATACACAGAGTGAGAACAACACACCCAGAGATCAAAGTTCAAGGGGAAAGGGTTTCAGTGGTGAGGAAGGGGAGAAAAGGAGAGAGGTGGGGGGGGGGGTCGGATGAAAACAATTTAAATTGACTATGTACATATATGAAACTTTCAAAGAAAAAAATTAAACATAGTTTTAGAAGACAAGAATAAAGGTGATACATAGATGATGGGAATCTCCACAACATTACACATTGTGGTTTCTTCAGCAACAAAACTGAAGGGCACAGAAACTGCAAAAAGATGGGCATGAGCACAAAACCAGACAAGCATTGCGCTTACTGGAATTTGAACTCAAACAGAGACTGTTAGAAATTTTAAGACAGAAGAATATTTTGACTAGACAGATATTTGATAAGAGAACAAGTTATTAATAGTTTCAGAGGCCCGGATAACTAGTCTTTATTATTATTGTTATATTATTGTATGGTATGTGCATGTGTGTGGCTCCAGGCATGCACATGCTGTGCTGTACATGTAGATGTCAGAGGACAAGTCTTAGCATTTGGTTCTGTCCTTTAACTGTGGCATCTGGGGACTAAACTCAGGTCATCAGGTCTCTGTGACAAGCACCTTTACTAACTGAACCAATTACTAGCCCGTGGTGATTAATTGTATATATCAACAAGAATGGACATCGAGTGTCCAACATTCCGAATTTGTCTGTGAGGGTATTTGGGCATGAGATTAACAGCTACAGTCTACAGAAGGCTGAATAATGCAGATTTCCCTCGCTGACTGTGGATGGCACACTTAGGCCTACAGAACACAGGCATGATCTTTCCTGAAAGAAAAGGGAACTGGTTGTGCCTTACTGCTTGAATTGGGGACCTCCTCTTTCCCTACTGTTAGACCCCGACTGAAAAATAGCTCTGTGTTTCAGGCTGGTGGGCTTTTCAGACTGGAGTGTATTGGGCAGCCTTCAGGCCCAGACTAGAAGTACACAGCAGTTCTGGATCTCCAGCTTGGGGTGCATTTGGTTACAGTGCTGTGTTTTGTTTTTGTTTCTAGCTCCGGGATCTGACCTAAGGTCTCATATATGTTAAGTAAGTGTTCTCCCATAGAGCCACACTCCTAGACACACTAACTGCAGATCTGTAGTTCCTGGGACTTGTTGGCCTTTTTAGGCATACAGATGAGTCTTATTAACCCCCAGTACCCTTCCCACTCATCTGCCTCTCCTGTCTTTTCCCTTCCTGTCTCTCTAACCACACCCATACCACTCTTAGTGTTTCTCTGAAGATCCCTGACTAATGTATGGATGATAATATGTCACCAATATATAGTTGAGATAGTAACAAATAAAATGATATCTGATGTTTGCTTCAAGATAATACTGGGGTGAAGACTGGAAAAAGATTCAGATGAAACCAGCTGGGCAGTGGTGGCACACACCTTTAATCCCAGCATTTGGGAGGCAGAGGCTAGCAGATCTCTGTGAATTCAAGGTTCAAGGCCAGCCTGGTCTACAAGAACTGGTTCCAGGACAGGCTCAAAGCTACAGAGGAACCCTGTCTTGAAAAACAAACAAACAAACAAAAAAAAACAAAAACAAAAATTTAGATGAAAGCAAATTGTCTATCTACTGATTACTGCAACAGCTGAGAAATGGAAACAAGGTTTCCATGCTGTGCTCTCTAGTTCTGAATATGATTCAACATTTCTTTAATAAAAAATTTAAGGTGGAAGGAAAGAATTGCCTCCAGTGGTTAAATAAAATGGAGGCAATTGAGGAAGCTACTTTTATTAGTAACAACTTGACTAGTATATGTAGGTAAAAATTAATTCATCTTAAAATTTGTAACTGAAGAAAAGCTACAGAACCCGATGCTTCAGGACAGAATTTAGATTCATTCAAAACATCAGTGATTCCTGCTCTTCAGCATTGTACTGGGATCTCAGCTTTAGCAATAAGATAAGAAAAAGAAACATGAGCTAAACTGAGACTAGATAGCCAAATTAATGTTGTTGCAGGCAATATTACGTGCCTAGACAGTTTACACACTATAGAAAACCTGCTATAGAGGCTGGAGAGATGGCTCAGAGGTTAAGAGCACTGGCTGCTCTTCCAGAGGTCCTGAGTTCAATTCTTGTAACATGGAGGGGGCCTGCTTGTTGTTGGGGTTTTTGTCCTGCCCAGTACCCCACAACTGTTTAGCCCCAAAGAAAATCACACATAGGTCTCTATAAATTGTAAGCTGATTGGCCCATTAGCTCTAGCCCCTCACTGTCTAACTCTTACATCTTGATTAACCCATTTTTCTGATCAATGTTAGCCATGTAGCTCAGTACCTTTTTCAGTGGAGCAGATCACATCCTGCTGCTTCGGTGATCTGGGCAGGAGTGGGAGGAATCAGCTTCCTCCTTCCCAGAATTATTGTGTTCTCCTTGCATCATTTCTACTTCCTGTTTGGTTTTCCCACCTATACTTTCTGCCTGGCCAATCAGCATTTATTTAAAACATGATTGACAGAATACAGACAATTCTCCAACATCAAATTCCCAGCAACCACATGGTGGCTCACAAACATCTATAATTAGATCTGGTGCTCTCTACTGGTGTACAGGCACATATGCAGGCAGAATACTGTATAATAAAAAAAATAAAAATGTTAATAAAAGAAAATCTGCTATATATAGGAATATGATACAAAACCCAGTACTGTTTCCATTTACCAGCACCAACCAGCCAGTCAGTCAATAGGAGACGCAGTAGACTACAGCAATGTGCATAGTGGCAGCAGAAACTGTTAGGCAGATTGAATCAAATCCCACAGGGTGGAAAAAGACGTTCATGAAGAAAGATATGGAGCATTATTGAATTATTGAAGGATGTTAAACCTAGTTAAAACCATACATAATGCTACTTCTTTCCCCAAATCCAATGTTTCTGACCTAAGTTCAGCAGAGATTTCTGTGGAATTGGACAGACTGACAAAGATTATAGTTCTCAAAGTTTTGAGAAATAGCTTGAGAAGAACAAGAGAGAGAGAGGCCGGAGAGGTGGCTCAGTGGTTAAGAGGATTCGCTGCTCTCGCAGAGGATCTGAGTCTGATTTCCATCACTCAATCCTTGGCCCACAACGACCTGCGACTCCAATTCTTGGGATATCCAAGGCCTCTGGCCTTGGAGGGCATTTTGCTCACATGTGCATATCCCCCAACAGACTCACACATATACATACCATTAAAAAATAACACATATTTAAAACTTTTTAAAGGAACATGAGGTAGTCTTGCTTTTGTTTTATATTACATTGAAGTTCATTTTGAAATAGTAAAATATTAGAACAGAGATTTTAAAAATAGTGGACCATACCAGATAGGAATCCTAGAAATAGTCCCAACAAACACTTTAAAATTTGGTAATTATTCAGGTAATAGATTGCTAAAAATGGACTGCTCAATAAATGGAGGAATCGATGTTCCCTGGGAGGAAAATGAAGCTAGAGACTTACTTCACACAGGGGGGACAATTCCATAGAGTTTCAAACCTAAGAGTGAGAAACAATGCTAGGGCAGAGGGTGGGAATAGGGTGACCATCGCAGGAAGGAGAGACCACAGAACACAAAAGATTGAAATAAGAAAAGACACCAACTCAATCCTAATTATGTTTCTATGTAGTAAATGACCCCACTTAAGGTTAAGAGATGAGTCAGAGAACCTAGTTTATTTATATTTGCAACATGTCATAATGCATAAAAGACCCGTCTCAGAACATGCAGAAAGACTTGCAAAGTGACAAATCACATCAGAAGTGGTACGGAGGGTGTGAATGATTAATAAAAGAGGAAACCAAGACAACTAGAAGTGTGGGGAGAGCCTCAAAACCAATCACAATCAGAGAATGACAAAAACAGAAGGAAGGGCCATGCCATGCAGATCAAGCTGACAAAAATGGAAAAGTCTACCCACAAGAAGACAGGAAAACTAAAATGCAGCTGGTGGAGCAGCTAGTTCAGAGACAAACGTGCAGGATGTGGCTTGTCTCTTTAAAAATTCATTCGTAGCTGGGAGTGATGGTGCAGGGTTTTAGTCCCAGCACTCAGGAGACAAGGCAGGAGGATTTCTGTGAGTTTGAGGCCAGCCTGGTCTACAGAGCGAGTTCCAGAAAAGTCAGAGCTCCATAGTGAGACCCTGTCTCAAAAAAAGCAGAACAAACAACAACAAGATCATTCACTGAATGACCACTAGCTATTCACCTGAGAGAAACCCTGATGAACTGGCACAGCAAATAAGAAAAAATCTTGGGATGACTTCAATTATGAAAACCCAGTTCTAAAAAAAAAAAAAAGCGGTTTGCTTTCATTTTAAATATCGTGTAGTAAAGTCAGTTAACTAGATTTATACCACCTATCAGCATAGGCAACCTCAAAAACAACAGGATTTAAAACTGAAGGTCCAGAGCCAGTGGCGGTAGAACACACCTCTAATCCCAGCACCTAGGCAGTGAAGGCAGAAGCAGCAAGAGTTTGAAGTGGGGCCCCTGAGAAAGCTTGGTGGGCATAGAAACCTATTGCCAGGATTGATGACCTAAGGGGCTCACAAGGTAGAAGAAGAAAAGTGGCTCTCTGAAGTTATTCTCTGAATTCCACATGTATACACACACACACACACACACACACACACACACACACACCTAAACAGTTCAAAGTTATATTTAACTATATAGGGAATTTCAAGTCTCAAAAAACTTGCCTCAAAGCAAAAATATTCCACCCCCAAGAGAAACAAAACCAAGAAAGCAAGTTCAAAGATGGTACACATGGTTTGCTGTCATCTTTATTGTATTTTAAAGGCAGATATCAATTTGGAAGACTGTGCTCAAAACAGTGTAGAAATGAGTGATTGGAGGCACTTTGTGGGATTCATGCCTGTAGTCCCAGCCTTGGGAAGCTGGGGCAGGCCAATTCTGAGCGGCAGGGCAGTCTCTTCTACACAGTGAAGTCCTGTTTTGAAAAGAAAAGTGAATCTTTGGGAGCAAGAAGCAGTGCCGTGTGAGGAAGAGCACACATTTGGAAATCTGGGTATACTCTCTGGAGAGGATTAGATTTTTTTTTTTAACGAAGAGTACTAGAGTGTTGTTTGCACAGAGGTAGGAATGAAATGGCGT
Organism: Microtus ochrogaster; assembly: GCF_000317375.1. NCBI lineage: Eukaryota > Metazoa > Chordata > Mammalia > Rodentia > Cricetidae > Microtus > Microtus ochrogaster. The sequence goes on from NC_022013.1 coordinate 22,092,993, forward strand.
AGAGAATGAAAGTAAGGGGTTCACAAAGAGCAAAATTCCGGAAAATGTGGAAAGTTGGGCAGCAAAGCCCAAGATGAAGAATTTGTGAGATGTACAGCAGGTTTAACAACCTAGGAAAGATACAAACTAAATGTGTGGGTGGGTGATTTAGCCAAGGGGCTTGAATCAGCTTTGACTAAAAAGCAAGTTAAACGGACCTGCAGTCACAGAGCTTGCTCTTCCTGAAGCTTGGATCATACATCGCAGCTCCTCATGAATTCTAACCTACCTAGCGAGTCCTAACAGTATAAAATTCCAGAAGATAAAGTGAATTTCCCAACCTACACCGTTTGGTGCCTGCTCCACCGAGCTGTAGACTTTTTCGCGGCCAGATGGTATTTGTTTGCGATCATTAGCCGCCTCTCAGACAGCTCACATCACAGAAGTGTTGTTGAAGATAATGTATTCCCTTCTGCTGTGGCGCAGAACGTAGGCACGCTGGTCTGTTCTGGTTCTGCGCTGCTGATGACTATAACCTTCTAAGTAAGTGACAGAATTTCTAAGTTGCTGTGCTTCTGCCTCACAGGGTGGTTAACAGCACGCTTAGCTCGTGAAATGTATCCCCAGAGAGGCCACAGGTTCGGACTTACCCTGGAGGTGCAAACTCTACTTGGAATTTCTCCTGTCATCTGCTCTGATGGCGACAGTGCTCCCAGGTCTAGCTCCTTCCCCCACTCCCACCCTCATCCCCACCCCCATCCCCACCCCACACCCCTCTCAATCACAAATGTCTTCACTTTTTTTTTCTTCAAAGCGCCAAGTGTCCATCCTAAGACAAATGGCTGTCACATCTGGTTCCCCAACGTCAGTTTCTTTAGGACATGTTTCTTAGCAATCCCTGAAGATTTGTTTGGGAAGAGAGGCCACCTATGTTTCTCTCCTCCTCTCCTCTCTCTCTCTCTCTCTCTCTCTCTCTCTCTCTCTCTCTCTCTCTCTCTCTCACACACACACACACACACACACACACACACAAATGTACAAGCATACACACCCATCTCGAGCATGCAGCTGTCTGGATAGAGTCGAGGGGCCAAGATGCCAACGTAGAGGGGTTTCTTTGCTGCTCAACAAATCCCGGCAGCAGGTGAGAGCTTGCTTCTCCCTTCTACGCTCTGTTCCCTGATCCTCCTCCGCCAATCCCACCCAGCTCCTCAGCCCCTCCCCTCAGTACCCCAGTCTGAAGGGTGCCACTGAGCCTCACTCCACCCTCCTCTGCAGGAGCCAACCGGCAAGCGGTAGTTCTGGACTAGGAATCCAAACACATAAAAAACCGCTCTGGACTGCCGTGTCTGCAGGGCTGGTGCTTGCGCTCCTCCGGTGAGGGTCAGAGCGCCGACTGCGCGGCTCATCTGGGGTTTCCAGTTCCTGCAGGCAACGCCCATGGTCCTGGACTGCGCCTTCGAGGACATTCACTCTCTCCACTTTCAGAAAAGTTTGGACAAAGTGAATTTGGGTTGAGTTTGGGAGATGGCAGCGGCACCCTCTGCTTTCTTCCTCTGTGCCACCTTTCAGAAGCCCCCATCTCCAACCCCCTCCATCCTTGCCGCACTGACACCCAGCTCCCAGACCCTCCTTTTCTTTCCGTGATTCCCTGACCTCGGTGGGGGTTGGGGATGTCAGTTTTGTTCCCTGCTGGGTTCATTCTCCTCCCCGTTCCTATCTGCGGAACTTCACCCATTTCTAAGCCCTCACCCCGCCGTTCTCTTCTCCTTTTCGCTCCACCTCTACAGCTTTCTCTCCCACTCCATTTTATCTATCCAGCTTCTTACCGCACCCACATGGTCCCTCCCTCCACCTTCCTAATCTTCTCTCCCTCAAATCCTGACCATGGATTCTGAATCTTCTTGGACTGCCACTCCCTCCCCTGGGGGCACTCTGTCTGTCCCCAATGCTACCATACCCTGGCTGGGCAGGGATGAAGAGCTAGCCAAAGTGGAGATTGGTATCCTAGCTACTGTCCTGGTTCTGGCCACAGGGGGCAACCTGGCTGTACTGCTGATGCTGGGCTGCCAGGGCCGCAAGCGTTCCCGCATGCACCTGTTTGTGCTGCACTTGGCCCTGACTGACCTGGGAGTGGCAATTTTCCAGGTACTGCCTCAGTTGCTCTGGGATATTACCTACCGCTTCCAGGGCTCTGACCTCCTCTGCCGGGCCGTCAAGTATCTGCAGGTGCTCAGCATGTTTGCTTCCACTTACATGCTGCTGGCCATGACGCTGGACCGGTACCTGGCTGTCTGTCACCCCCTTCGCAGCCTCCAGCAACCCAGCCATTCCACCTACCCTCTCATTGCTGCCCCCTGGCTGCTGGCTGCCATCCTCAGCCTCCCTCAAATTTTCATTTTTTCTCTGCGAGAGGTGATCCAGGGCTCAGGGGTGTTGGACTGCTGGGCAGATTTCTACTTTTCTTGGGGGCCACGGGCCTACATCACCTGGACCACCATGGCCATCTTTGTGCTACCTGTGGCCATGCTCACAGCTTGTTACAGCCTCATTTGCTGTGAGATCTACAAGAACCTTAAAGTAAAGACACAGGCTGGCAGGGAGGAAAAAAAGGGCTGGAGGACTAGGGACAGGTCCTCATCTTCTTCCCCTGCTGTGGCCACTAGAAGGCTGCCGTCACGGGTCAGCAGCATCAGCACCATCTCCAGGGCAAAGATCCGAACTGTGAAGATGACCTTTGTCATCGTGCTGGCCTACATCGCTTGCTGGGCACCCTTCTTCAGTGTCCAGATGTGGTCTGTGTGGGATGAGGATGCCCCTAATGAAGGCAAGTATGCGGCTTGTGTGAGGTGGTGAGGGAGGACAGTGGGGTTAGGATAAGGACCACAGTCCCTCCCGGGGCCAGGCAGGGCACAAATGAATGGAGTAACTAAGAAAGTTGATGCTTGTTTATCTTAGAGTATGATCTGCAGCTATAACAAATGCCTACCTAACATTTGCAGCAAAGAGGCTTATTTCTCAGTGTCCTAGAAGCTGGGAAGATTGGGAGGGTTCTTCTTATAAGTGGGGATTCTTACAATTTCCGGGGAGGTGAAGGACACCTCCTGAAAGTGACCAGCCTGGCTTTTCTCATGGACATACTCTTATGGTAACATTTTATTTCTTGAAAACCCATTAGTCTATTAATCAGCAAGCCCCTATAGTCTAATCCATACCTCAAAATAGTATTGGCATGTGATTTTGAGGGCTCTGTTTCTAAGACATGAATTCTGGGGGCCAGACCTTCAAACCAGTCCTGCCTCATGTGGTCCCATCCAGCCCACCAAGGCTGTGTGAGTGGGTATCAATTATGTGGAATTTCTTGATTTTTAAATTTTGGTTACTTATTTAACAATTTAAAAATACGATGTGATGCTAGGGAAAGCCTTTGTTCTGGAACAAGGCAGAAATCAGTGTGGCCTCTGCAGGGAGGAGATGTTCTGTAGATTTGCTCAGCCAACTTCTGGTCACTACATGGCCTTTAGGATCAGAGACTTACCAGAGCTGAAAGGGAGTTTCAAACAATCTGGTCCAGGATGGCAAAGTACGGGACTGTCTTCTCTCTTGGTGCACTTCCCTTCTGTGTTTGGACATAGCCCTGTGGCCTTTCTCAGTAGCCCTTTCCAAAGAGTTCGGGCTGGCATATGCCAGCCAGAGGATCTCAACTTCAACTCCTTCATTATGTCACCGAGGAAAGGGAGGCTCAGAAAGGAAGAGTCTGTGACTTGGCAAAGTAAAGGGGAGAAGCCCAGTCTTCCAGCTCTTTGTCTTTTTCCTTTAACCCATTGCTTGCCTACAAGCCTGGTTCTTCACTTGGCTCTACATGTGAACCTGCATGGTGTTATGGAGTAGCTTTCTCTACAGAAGAGAGGTTTGTTCCTTGCCTGAAAAACAAAATGAGACTCTCCAAGAAGACAGCTCTGCATTGTGACAGGGAATGATGCACACAGCAACCTCCAGAGCTTCAAATGCTGCAGGTGGCTCAGGCTGACCTTGGGACTCACTGTGTAACCCAGGTTGAACTTTTGATCCTCCTGCCCCTATCTCCTGAGTGTTGGGATTACAGATTGTAACACCATGCTTGGTTCTGTCTCCCTTCTTGACTGTCCCCTGGACATTAGTCTAGACACAAAGGTGTTTGCAAGTGTTTCTGTAAGCAACGAGCATATTAAGCCCAACTTACTATGAAGGCTCCTTCTGTTCTAGCCAAGGAGAGACTAGTAGAAAGGGCTTCTTGGTACCAAGTATGTGAACCTGCGTGATGTTCGGAGTGGCTTTCTCTACAGTACATCTGAACAACCCAGAACTCAGAGAAGCCTTAAAGATACTGGTCTAAAATGCCACTGCTAGTCGGTGATGGAGCCAGGACTTAATTCAGGGGTTTTATGGGCCAGCTTCATCTGTTACAGGACTTTTCTCCCAACAATTACAGTCTGGCCAGTGACAACGAGGCTGGAGTAGTTATTTGCCCTTGTTTGAAGGATGTGTGGGAGGATGAATTCTGTTTTCTCCATTAGGTAGTGTGTTTTTTTTCCTGTTTGCCTGCAGGATCCATCCATTATTGTGAGCCTGGTCCCCAGTACACTGTGTGCACAGAGAGTGATTGCCTGTGGCCGAGGGCCTCTAGGAACCAATGCAGGGACAGAGCAGGGTCTTACAGTCCACTCTCAGAGACATGAGAGCTCCATGGGCTCTGATCACTGCCTGAGAGTTATGTGTTCAGTACACCCCATTCCCCCGTGTCCCCCCATGTCTTCTTGCCCCTGTGGGCTATATTCTGCCTAGACTGGGTGTGGGAGATCGTCCCACAAGGGCTGAGAAGCAGAGCCTCCATGGAATCTGATGCTTCTCCATGGTGCATTCCCAGCCCCTACACTGTGCCCAGCTCAGCTGCACCAGATCAAAACATGCTTCCTAAGGCGTGGAATATATGCACCTAAGCCAAAGTCTTTGGCTTCTGTCCCTAGGACTTGTGTCTTTTATTAGATGTTCCCACCCTATACCCTCTTTATTTTTGTCCCAAGAGGGACCCTACCCCGAGCACACCTGAGGGGGTTATTTCTGATTGTCAGAAGCTTTTGTTACGGCCTGCAGGGTAAACACATGAGCTAGACCATGGAGGTTGATTAGTGGTGGAAGCTCTGGTGGGGTCCGGGATCTCCACTTTAGAGACAGAAGGATGGAGCAACTGTTCTTGTCGACTGTACCAGAAGAACTGGAAAGTCTGCTTGTGAGCTTCCTCCCAGGCCCGGCCTTGCTTTCAGAGATTCTCAACCTCTGTGAAGAAGCTGATAGTGGGCCAGCTGTGCTGCTGCACGGATGTGTTTGGCAGGAGGCCAGGGCCTTTGGATCTGCACTCCTACTTGTGAGAAGTGTTTCATTAAATCTCTAGGAAGACATTTGTATGTGGAAGAAATCCTAGTGGAATTTTTCACCTGTCCATTTTGCCTGACTAAGAAACATTTTTCCCCCCCATGAGAGAGTAGATTCCGAGAGGCCATTTGAGAAAAGACCCAGATACAAGCAGATGCTCTGTGCCTAGCAGCTGTCCCTGCTGGACTTGGAGATGGTGGTCACCTAAGACCATCAGAAAACACAGGTATTTTCATTACAAATAACAACAGCAACATAACAGGAATGAAGCAACAATAAAAGTAAATTTATGGTCGGGGGTCACCACAACATGAGGAACTATATTAAAGGGTCCGAGCATCAGGAAGGTTGATAATGGCTGAACTAGATGAAGATTGTTTGCCTGACAGGCAGATAAAGATGGCTGAAGTTACCCAGGGGAGAGCTGACTGTCGTTGGAAAGATACGTTTTACCTTACCATGTCTGTGGGTCAAGAATTTACACGCCATTTTGTTGGGTCCTGTGACTCAGAATCTCTCACAGGGAAGCAGTCATGGTGTCAGCCATGTCTATCTTCATTTGAAGGCTCACCTGGGAGAAAAGTCCCCTTTCAAGTGTGCTGGTGTGTGGGCTGGCTGGCAGGCCTCAGTGCATAGGCTGGCCACATGGCATTGGTTCCTTGCCGTGAAGGCCTCTCCACAGGCCTGCTTGTAGCATGGCAGTTGGCTTCTCCATGTAGTGAAGTTTTAGAAGCTTTATCCCAAGGTCTGCTCGTCTATTGCTTTGGACCAGAGGAGAAGGAGAATATGGTGATTAGAGCATATGACAAGAATGCTCTCTAGGAAATCGAAAGACCAAAACAACTGGTTGTTGTTACTGTTGTTTTGGTTTTTCAAGACAGGGTTTCTTTGTGTAGCAGCCCTGGAGGTCCTGGAACTCACTCTGTAGACCAGGCTGGCCTCACACTCAGAGATCCACCTGCTCCTGCCTCCCAAGTGCTTGGGGTCAAAGGCGTGCGCCACCTAATACTTTCCTACTATCGCTGCTCAGCATGCATCAAATTAGTTTATCTTTGGATTTCATTGGATTGGAATGTTTGGTTTTTAAAATTTTTGTTTGAGTTACTGACTTGAGTTTCATACTGAAAATAATCAGGGATGGGTGTAGGTGGAGACTACTTGTTCATTCCCGGCAGCCCAGACCCAAATACTTACACAGAAACTATATTAATTGCAACACTGCTTGGCCTAATAGCTCAGGCTTCTTATTAACTAACTCTTCCATCTTAAATTAACATATTTCTGTTAATTTGTGTATTTCTGCAAGGCCATGGTCTACTGGTAAGGTTCAGGCATTCTGGCATCTTTCTCCTTCAGTAGCTACATGGCATCTCTTTGACTCTACCTACTCTTTCTGTGTATCTCTGGATTTCCCTCTTGGCTTTATTCTGCCCTTCCATGGGCCAAAGTAGCTTCTTTATTAACCAATTGTAATAAAACATATTCACAGCATACAGAGGGGGATCCCACATCAGTTGGGGAGGTGGCTCAGGGGGTAAAGTGTTTGCATGCAAACCTGAGGAGCTGAATTCGAGTCTCCAGCATCCTTGTAAAAAGTCTAGTGCGCTAGTGGAATCCAGTGCTGGAACAGGAAGTGCCTGAAGGCTTGCTTCCAAGTCTAGCCAATAAGTGGGCTCTGAACTCAATCAGATGTCCTGTCTTAAAAAATAATAAGGTAGATAGTGATAGAGGCAGACACCTCACATCAACCTCTGACTTTCCCACATGCATATACAAACATGTACACCTGTATACACATATGCAAACAATATATACCACACATACATGCATCAAAAATACATTAAAATAATTATGTTGTTGAATAAATTTTGACCTGGGATTATTAGAATAGAATTTCCAGCAAAATCTGGAATTGCCCTATATATTCTTTTGTCATTTTATGCCACATATTCTTACAAAGCGACAGTCTCAGCATTGACTATTATAAATTTGAAATATAATCAACTCTGGAAAGCATTGAAAGTGCTTTGTGTTCTTCAATATCAAATACTTGGCTAAGATCTGCTTATATGAAAATTAAGAAGCACACCGTCCCATTGTGCATGAAAACTCAGTTTCGTCTTTAATAAATGTAGAGCAAAAACTGTTCAAAATAAATTTCTTGAACCACAGAGAGCAGGAGCTCTGGCTTAGGGAAGAGAAGCCCAGAAAATCTGCACTGTAATTTCAGTGACAGACATTTTGAAGAGCAAAGAATGTGGGGAAATCAGACCCCCCCCCAAGAAAATCCATAGCAGTTACACAGAGAGGAGAGATGCTGGGAAGACCCCCTCTTCTTGGCAGCCATAAGATAACATTTTAGAGACCCCTGCTGTTTTGGTGACTTGGTGGCCTAAGATCCTCTGTGAACTACATGCTCGGGAAATTCAGATCAGGGGCAGGGAGTTTATATGCTGAACCCAGTCAGTCAGTAGAATACCTCCAGAGTGTAAGAAAGAAACTAAATCAAAAGCACACGGTATTCACGGTCAGTGTTGTGGAAACCTAGCCAGAGCTAGAGTCTGCAGGGGACATAAACCTTGCCTCCAAGCAGCGCTTCAAGCATTGGGAATGGGACCCATTCAAGCTTGGTATGGGACCAGTGTTGGCAATTGCACTCCTGAAGGGACTCCCCCAAGGATGACCGGCACCTGAGATGCAGCCAGCGAAGAGCTACACACTGGCTGAACGAGAGTCAGTAACCTGATCGTCCAAAGAGCTCCCAAAGCTGAGAACAGCATCCACAGCCCAGAGCTCGACCCTGAAGTATCCCCCAGCATCTGTGACCTTACACAATTTGTAAGGGGGTTCCAGGCTTCTGGGAGTCAGGGAAGGATTGCCAGGAGGCTCGAGACAGGAACGTGAGCAAACAGGCCAGCCTGTATTCATACTCTGCGCCCCCACCCAGCTTGCTCCCTTTCACATCCCGTATTTAATACCCAGTGCCAGTTTACCAGGCCAGCTGCACCCTGCCACGCTCTTGTTCTCTCCCTACCCGCTCCTCTTTCTGTAAGCACACAGGCTGGCCAGGGTGGGAAGTCTTCTGTGTCTCCGTCCTCTGTGAACTGGGGTGGTTCCAGGTTAGCTGCATTTCCTTACCTTTCTCTTCCCGTTCCAACTTTAGCCCAAACAACCCACCCCACCCCGAGCCCACACCTCTGAGGCCTGCCCCCTCCTATTTACTTTTCCCTCCTCTGCTTCCTTCATCCACCCAGCACTCGTCTTACCGTTTTTCTTTCCTACCCATACCTACACTAATAAATTCATGCTTACAGTACTATCAATTCTTCTTTATTATCTAAAATTATTGGTACCTAGGAAGTGATTGTTGTTTAACTACGACTATACTTTCATAGTGGGCCTATTCCTTGAGAGCGATTGTCTTTACACCATTCCACTTGTAGGGGAGATGGCTCCTGGTGCCCTGAAGTCTAATAGAGGAAAACGCTGCCTCAACCCCACTATCAGTATCTTCTCTGAACACTGTAAATACTTCTACTGAAAGAATAAGAGTGAGTTTTTAAAATCCAACCAATGACCTAACCCCAGATGCGCAAGTCCCAACCCCAATGCATAAAGAAACATGAAAAGCTAAGAATGACTCCAATGAGACCGAATTAGACAACAATCCCATGCAAAGAATTTGAAGGTATAATTTTAATCCTAGAGAGCACAAACTCCCAAGTAAGTTTCGGGAGAACACAAAGAGCTGAAGGAAATCAATACAAGATGTGAAAGAGACCAAAATATTGAAAAAAAAATTAAATACTAGTAAGTCAACAGGAAAGTCTGTGGAAGGCCTCAGCTGAAGTCAACAGGAAAGTCTGTGGAAGGCCTCAGCTGAAGGGCAGATCACGAGAAGAATGAAGTATCAGAGTTTGGAGACAAGATGGAGGAGCTGGAACAACCAATGACAAAGGTAAATCAGTAAGGAAGTGGGAGCAGAACATTTGAGACCTAAGGGATCCCCTGACCTAATCTACAAACCATGGGCATAAAAGGAAGAGAGAAGAAGTCATGCTAAAAGGCATAGAAAACATTTCCAATAAAGCCAAAGCTTCAAAACTCACCTATCTGAGGGAGCTGCCCACCCAGGTAAAGGAAAAATTTAAGACACCAAGTAAGACCAGAAAAGATCTCCCCCACATTGTATTATAGAGTACCTTGGAAGCAGCAAGACAAAAACATCAAGTCACACAGAAAGACAAGCCCGTCAGAGCAACAGGAGGGCTTAGGGCAATAGGTTTCAAGCTCCGAAAGACAACGGTCATCTCAGCCTGCAGCCCACCATCCTCAAAGCAGAAAGAAAACTTTCCACGATGAAAACAGGCTAAAGGAACCCATGCCCTCCAGGCTACAGTAGATGCTGAAGGAATCCTTCATATCAAAGAGAAAAATACAATGACTTTGTGATTTAGATCAGTAAATGTTCCGTTTGTTTACCTAGGAAGCATACATTTTTCTTGGGAGAGAAGGGACCACAGAGAACGTTTCAGAAGGTCTGCGTTAAGTTTAAGACTGAATCTATCTACAGAGTGAGCCAGGATTAATAGAAAAGGAAGGAGAGAAGGCTCAAATTAGAGATTCGTGGTCCAGATTTTAAAGCAAAACCTTGTTCTTCTGTTTGGACCCATCCTACCCAGGCAGTGTTTACTCTTCTAAATTGAACTTGAACCAAACCTTATCACTACGGTTACAAATCAACCGAAACTGGGCCAGTGAGACTGGGACTCGGGAGTTAAAGGTCAAGCCTGAACTGCACTCTCTGGTTATAGAACCCCGTCTGGGACTCCATGCCTTCATCTGGAGACCCAGCCTCTGTCCTGTGCCCCCTGACCCTTGAGCTGTCATTCTAAGACATTTTGTGCTTCTCTCTCTGCAGATTCCACCAATGTGGCTTTCACCATCTCCATGCTTCTGGGCAACCTCAGCAGCTGCTGCAACCCCTGGATCTACATGGGCTTCAACAGCCACCTGCTGCCACGTTCCCTGAGTCACCGTGTCTGCTGCAGGGGTTCCCAGCCCCGGGTGCACAGGCAACTCTCCAACAGCAGCCTTGCTAGCCGCCGCACGACACTACTGACCCACTCCGGTGGTCCCTCCACCCTCCGTCTCAGCCTTAACCTCAGCCTCCATGCGAAGCCCAGGCCTGCCGAGTCACAGAAGGGTTTAGAGCAGAGGGATGGAGAAGCCATCGTGGAGACCAGCATCTTTTAGAGAGGACTCCCTAGGACCGGGCTCTGCACATCTCCGGTGTTGGGAATGAGGAAGAAAGGGGTTGGTGGTGGTACTGAGCGGAGCCTAGTTTGAAGCAACCTAAAGAGACTAGAATGGCTGCCACTACCCTAGGTGTCATGGCAGCCTCTAGTGAGCACTGCCCATTCTCTCTCAGTTTTAGATTGCTGGAAACCAGGCGGGTCAAATTCCCTGTTTCTTCCACATTCATAAGGGCACCCACAAACATACCCTACTGGTGGATATAGAGCTCTAGATGGCGCTATCAGCTCAGAGGCTTGCCGCATGACTTGGCTAACTGTCCTCATTCTAACCTGACTGGCACATCTGAGTGCCACCAGGACAGGAGAGAAGAGATTATAAGAAGAAGAACAGGTGTGTGGGACTTTCAGCTATACCCATCCGTCTACAGAAATGAGGCAGTCTGATGGTGACGTGGGACCTCGTACCCGGTGGTGATGATTTGGAACTGATACCAAGCAGGGACGAAGTAAATGGTAGCTCTTCTCCTGCCACTAGATGGGTCACCTGGGGACACATGAGTTCTCAGGGATATGGCTCACTGGTGCTGAGACAGGGAGAAAGAGGAGAGGGAGGGAGGAATAAAAATGGTCACGATGAAATCAGAAGGAATAAGGCTGAGAGGCCACAGGCCTAGGATCTTCCTCCTCGTCTCCTCCTCCACACTGTGTGGGATAGACTTCCTTTCTGAAACAGCTGACATGGTCCTGGCTCTAGAGAGCACCGAGGTTCTAGGAGAAGTTGGAATCAAGGTTTAAGGCTCTGCTCTGCCCTGGGACGCCACCTCCACCTCCAGGTCTCAGCTTCCTCACCTAGAGATGGCCTCTAAGGTCTTTCTCAGCTCTAGCTGTCTATGACTTTGCAAGAATGGAATTGGGTAATAGCACAAACCCACAAAGGGCATTCTAGCCAGCAGGCTCTAGCGTTGCCCCATTTTCATAACAATTGCGTATTCGCTTTTACTTCAGTTCTGGTAGATCACGACGTACCAGAGCCGGTCCCTTTGACCTCAGTGCGGAATCCTCCTGAGATAGGAAGAAGAGACAGTGAAGAAAGGTGAAACCTTGGGCCTGGCCCCGCTTTTCCTGATTATTTCCAGGGGAGCTAAAATCTTAGAGGAACTTCCTGCCTTCATTCTGGGTCTCAGGGACAGCCAAGATTATACAAAAAGCATCAGCTCACAGCAGGCCAGAGGGCTGGGTCCTGGTCCTGGCCTAGCAGTGACTACAGTCAGTAGCATGCTGAGCCTGACCAGCTCAGCTAGAAGAGTCAGACGAAGTGGGTATACATGGGTTTGCAGTCACGACGGATCTACACGCTTTTGAGGAAAACTCTAAGGGACAGGCTCGCTCCCCCATGCCTCGGAAATCTTTGAAGAGTGATTGTGGCTCTGTAAAGACACTATTCCTGTGTCAGCTTGACACAAACTATGCTCGTCTTGGAGGAGGAACCTCAGCTGAGGACTTGCCTTCAGCAGCCTGGTCTGTGGGTATTTTCTTGGCTGATGATTGACCTGGGAGGACCTAGCTCAACTGTGGGTGGTGCCGCCCTTGGGAAAGTGGTCATGGGCTGTAGAAGAAAGAAGACTGAGCTGAAGACATACCATACAAGTAACATCATACAGATTGAGCAGTTTATATTTATTTATTTAGGGAATATATATGTATGTGCATATATGTATGTAACAACAATTAATAAAAAAAGAGGACATGAAATTGAAAGAGAGAAGGGAAGGGTATATGGGAGAGTTAGGATAAAGGAAAGGGAAGGGGGAAATGATGTGGTTATATTATAATCTTTAAAAAAAATAAAAGAAATTACTTTAAAAATTAAAAATAAGAGAGAAACCAAGCCAGTAAGCAGCCTCCCTCCCTGACCTCTGCTTGAGTTTCTGCCTCCAGGCTCCTGCCTTGAGTTCCTGCCCTGACTCCCCCCCCATCCCCACCTCCTGTGCTAGCGAATCAGTGACCTGGGAGCTGTAAGCTAAAATAAACACTTTCCTCTCTGAGTTGCTTTCGGTCAAGATGTGTATCAGAGCCACTCCACCCTAAGAAGCTTCCTAAGGACACTATGACTGAGCAGAGCATCCAACCCTCCCGTACAGAACACTGGAGAGCAGCAAACACACACAAAAGGGAAGGGGGTGTTAAAGGTGTGGAAGGCAGGGAGCCACCCACGCTCTCTCTGTCCTGAGGCTTCTGTTGCCTGAGGGAGCCCCAGACTTCTAACTGCTTCTTCTCTGCCCATCTATCATGTGGATCTGGGCTTGGGACGCACTCCGCATCCAGCCAGTCAGAGCAGTTGAAGACATTCCTTTCCCTGCTTATGTAATCTTCTGCACCTCACTACCCAACACCCCATCTTCTGACTGCAGTCCCTGGCTCCGCTCCCTATAGCAGAGCAGGTACTAACGAATTCCTTCTCCATGTGACTGGGTCTCAGAAGGAACCCCAGTGTGCATCCCAAAAATCTGGGCTTGTGTCTTGCGCTCTTTCTCCCTGTATGAACTCAGCAAGTCACTGACTTCTCCCTACAGTATTGCCTTTATTTATGAGCTAGAAATGACAATGCCACTTTGTTGGGAGAATTTTTAAAGAAGTCTCTACTAGTGTCACGGTGGGAAATGACAGTCTGCCTTAGGCTGCAGCTAGAGGGTGGCTCCTAAGGCCTTGGGCCTGGAAAGCCTATAATTCAGGAAGAAGGAAAAGCATGCAGGACCTGGGTTGGCTAACACCCCATTATACCTACTCTTTGTCTCCAGTAGTCCCCTTGGCCTACTCCTGTACTTTCTCTCTGAGTTGCACAAGGAAAATTTACTTGTGGGTGTCTTTGAGGGCCCCAGCAGTTTCTCTCATGAACGACTGACTGCCTGCATCTTTTCCAGAAAGCAGGTTCTACAACAAGATCAATGTGAAGTGACCACACACTGGACCTGGGACCTTGGGAGTCCACTGTTTGATGCTCCTGGAACGAAGGTGAATCTGGCCTAAGCCCATGAGTGACAGCCTGTGTAGCCCCTGCTGGGAGTTCTCATAGACATTGTGCATCAGTGAGAAAGCCTAGGGTGGAACACAAGCAGGTGGACCCTGCGGGGAGCGAACCAGAATCCTTCTGACCCCTAACACCGGGATAAACTGAGTAACACTGCTTCTACGTTGGGAATGCGGATTACAGTTCATGTCACCCTGTGCACTGTGGATCCCGAAACTTCAATCCCTTAAAATCTACAGAGGAAATCTGGGCCTGTGTCCACAGGCTGTAACCCCAGCTCTACAGAAGGCTTGAGGATTGTAAATTCAAGAACTGCCTGGGCTACAGAGCAAATGCAGGGCCAGGCTGGATGTTTTAGCAAGACCCCGTTCTGAAACCAAAGTAAAAACAGCTGGGGCATAGCTCAGTGGCAGAGCAATTCTTTAGCAAGCAACAGGTCCTGGGTTTAACCCTCTGACCCTAGTAATGCAAAATTAACAAAACCCCAAACTTACATAGCACTGGGCATAGTGGCACACATCTGTTAGCCCAGCACTCAGGAGGCAGAGGCAGGATTGAGAATTCATGCCAGTCTGGCCTACATAGTGAGACCCTGTCTTATAAAACAAAACCAGAGCCAGGCAGTGGTGGCACACACTTTCAATCCCAGCACTCAGGAGGTAGAGGCAGGAGAATCTCTGAGTTCAAAGTTAGCCTGGTTTACTGAGTGAGTTCCAGGACAGCCAAGACTACACAGAGAAACCCTGTCTCGGAAAACCAACCAACCAACCAACCAACCAACCAACCAACCAACCAACCAACCAACCTAACCGGAAACAACCATGTAGGAACAGGACACCAGGGCAGGGCAAAGATGATACTGGTGTGTGGGAAGCTGACCAGTTAATTGTAGGAATTCCTCAGGATGGATTTTTAAGTTATTTGGTACCAGCAACTGATTTCCCAGGTGGCTATGCTTGTGTTTTGTATGTAAACAGGTTTGGTCTAAAGTGGTCACGCTGCCTCTGCGGTTCCCTTCTGGGTCCAGACCTCCGAAGTCCAGGTTGAAATTAACCAATACAACCTTTTAATATCCAGGAAAATCCCGTGTATGTTTATTCTTTTTTTTTTTTCAGTTTTTTTTTTCTTTTTACTTTTTTATTT
>NC_022013.1:22111397-22129174 GCF_000317375.1 Microtus ochrogaster
TTTGAGTATGTTGTCTCTTTATTTTCATTAAATTCAAGGAAGCCTTTAATTTCTTTCTTGATTTCTTCCTTGACCCAGGCGTGGTTCAGTAGTTGTGTTTATTCTTTTAAATAGTAATAATGGACTTCACAAGATAAAATTAAAACCTCATTTATTGAGCAAGCAGCATGGGAGTTGGGGTGGGGGGAGGTGGAGAGGAAAAAACTGCGTCTAAAACCACAAGGTGGCAGTGTGGAGCTGAAGGAGCAGATTCTGTGGCCCTGGGATGGACTGGGCGCCCTTGCCTTAAAAATCAGGTTGAAGCCCCTTCTCTAGGCAAACATTACTGAGATCCAGTGAATACACACGCACGCACACGTACACACCTCTCACCCTATCCGTGTCGGGACAGTCTGAGGCAACAATAAGCCCCAGGAACAGGCTGGAAGAGCCAGCTTTGAGAGTGTTGGCCCCTCATTTGCCCAGGTTCTCTTGAGACACCAGACTCTGGGCTTCCTTCTATCTAAGGTCCTGGAGGATGCATCTGACAGAGCCATCCTTAGGACTGTTTGAAGGAGTAAGATATCTCAAAACAAGAACAAAACCAAAAACATGCAAGGAAAAAAAACCAAAAAACAACAAAAAAGAAAAGAAATTGAAAAAGCAGTGTCTTTTTCCTGCTGAGCTCTGATCTTGCTGAGCCCAGAAATCCATTTGGATGCCTGCTCCTTGAGAGCAAGAATTCACGAGGCAGGGTCCTCTTGGTTGTGGTCCATATTTCCAGCTTGTAGCCACACAGTCATCTACTGGCTGCGGAAGCAAATCAATGTCTCTACACCTTATTACGACACACGTTGGGGAAACTCTTATCCAGTGTCTCCCCCAACGGAGGATCCAAGAGGAACAGCGTGAGGGTTCCCGGAGGCAATATTCCTTGAGCAGGAGACTACATGCCCCTCCTCGAAGGGCGGTTACTGCTGCAGATGTGGGCAGCCAATCTCCTCAGTTCACGGAACCGTCGCTAACAAAAGCTCCTTGATTGCGGTGGAGCAGCCTGTGACTGAGGGCTATGGCCGTTCTCTATCATCTACAACCTCACTTCCCTCCGTTTCAGCTCCAGCCAACTGTAGCTGAAAACATGAACCAAAATATCCTGGAAAGAAACCATACGTTTAAAACTGCTCACCATTTTCAACGGTGTGATGAGGTCTTGTACTGTTCTGCTCCCTCCTGCCTCTGACATGAATCATCTTTGTCTAGCAAATCCCCGGCCAATCCCATGTGTTAGCCATCCATCAATCACTCAGGAGCTACTCTGGTTGTAGCACCGACTATCACAGGTTCTCAAGCACCAAAGAAGAGATACCAACTTTATTATTCTTGTTTCATTTTATCATTGGTATCATCCATCATCGGCACCTTTAACCTGCTGAGTCATCTCACCGGCCCCATTTTGTTTTTTAATATTTTGTGTGTGTCTTTGTGGGTGTGTCGTATGTGTGCATACGTGCATGTGGAGGTTTGAGGGTGCTTTCTTGATTGCTTTCTAATTTTTTTGTTGATGTCTATATGAGTTTGTGTGGTACGTGTCCTCCCATATGCAGGTACACATGAGCATGTATTGTGCACGTAGAGGCCCGAGATTGAAGTTGGGTGTCTTTTTCAATCACTGCCCTCCTTACTTTTGGAGACCGGGTCTCTCACTGAACCTGGAGTTCCTCAGTTGGCTGGGATGGTTGGTCCGTGAGTCTGTACTCTCCGTCCTGCCTACCACTAGCGCAGCAGACACACTGCCTGGCCAGCTTTTACAGGCCACATACACTCGGTATGAGCTCAGGTCCTTGTATGCGTGTGGCAAGCCCTTTACTAACTGAGCCATCTCCCTAGCCCTTCCATCTTTTATTATTACTATTGACACAGGACTTCTCCCTGAACCGGAGCTCACTGATTGGCTAGATTGATGCCAGCAAGCCCCAGGGTCCTTTTGCTTGTATATTCTTACCAGCTGAGGCACCTCCCTAGCCCCAAATTTCCATTTTTTTTCTTCTAATGGACTTGAGGATTGAACTCAGAGCTTCACACTTAGATAAGTTCCTGACTGCCGGGCTATAGCTCCAGCTCACTTAAGCTCCTGACTGCCGGGCTATAGCCCCAGCTCAACTTAAGCAAACTTTAAACTAAGTGCTTAGATATTCTAGTGGCTGTTGGGCTTTCCACTGGTTAGAGTATTTGTGTATGTTATTTAAGCTTTTATTTTTTGATAATAAGACAGGGTCTCACTGTTTGCCCACAATGGTCTCCACTGAATCTCACCTTAGCCCCATCAATGGGCATGGCTGGCATTGGTCAGAGCCGCTAAGGCAGGGGTTCTCAACCTTCCTAGCGCTGTGACCCTTTACCACACTTCCTCATGTTGTGGGGACCCCAACCATAAAATTGTCTCATTAATACTTCATAACCATAATTTTTGCTAGTGTTATGAATCATAATGGGAATATTTTTGTAGACAAGAGTTTACCAAAGGAGTCAAGTCCCACAGGTTTAAAATTGCTGATCCAAAGACATTGTAGAAAACAAATGAATCAGCTGGCTGTGGACAGTCTGGGGTGGGACCAAATCTAGGACCTTATAGTTAAATATTACATAACCATCAATCTAAAATAAGCCATTTTTACTTGAGTCAAGAAAAATATATTTTGTATTTTACGGGTCCAAATAAAACAAAAGAAATGGATATTAAATTTTATTGAGTTAAATTTTGTAAAATTTTCCCCTGACCAAGCCAATTATGATATTGGTGGTAGCAACTAGGATTCAACTGGTCATTTTCTGTTTATAAAAAATCAATAAATTCTAACAATAACAACAAAAATCCAGGCCTGGTGCACACACCTTTAATCCCAGAGCTCAGGAGGCAGAGGCAGGTAGATCTCTAAGTTTGAGACCAGCCTGGTCTATAAAGCCAGTTCAAGGACAGCCAGGACTACATGGAGAAACCTTGTCTTGAGAACCAAAACCTGTTCAAAGGTTGGCTGACGGAAGGCTTTCTAAAAGAACTGTTTGACAATCTGGGAGCAAGGCAGGCTTACTCAGTGAAATACATCTACTGAGAGAGACAACACACTCCTGGGGGCCCAAGGGACAAGCAGGTCTCAGCAAAGCACTAAAAATGAGAGGGAAACTAGCTTCTTCCCAACTCCAGGCACCTAGCCAGGATCTCCTCTGGGTCCTGACCTCACTTGGATTGAATCTGATGTATCTATCCATCACCTCTCACCTGCTCGCCCTTAAGCCAAGCCCTTGCTGATAAATAGAATAAAGTTCTGGGCCATTGTCCTCATTGCCTTGACCCTGTTCTCAGGCGTAACCGCCCGCCCCTTTCCACCAGACCTTTAGTGGGCCTCTTGAAGCTCAAATTCCGCCGAGTTCTTGCCTAACCGCAAATAGGACAGAAGTCTCCACACATCTCATTGTCTCTTAGGTCGCCAGGGGTGGGAAATATTCACAAGTGGTCTTTCCTGTCACCAGATGACAGGACAATGATTTTCTCTTGAAAATCATATGTGACTATGAAGGAAGTCACCAGTTATGTCAACATCAATCCTAAAGGCTATGAGTCCAGTTTTTGGGCTGTGGTGAACCTTGCTCTCTTCATTCAAGAGTATGAGGTCTAAATTTTTAATATTATTTTCTGGGATTTCATGCAGGGTGTGTGTGTGTGTGTGTGTGTGTGTGTGTGTGTGTGTATAAGTGAGAGAACAACTTCCAGGAGTTTATTCTCTCTTCCACCATGTTTGTGTGTGTGCGTGTGCGCATGCGCGTGCACACGTGTGTGTGTGTGTGTGTGTGTGTGTGTGTATGTGTGTGTGTGTGTGTGTAAGTGAGAGAACAACTTCCAGGAGTTTATTCTCTCTTCCACCATGTTTGTGTGTGTGCGTGTGTGCATGCGCATGCACACGTGTGTGTGTGTGTGTGTGTGTGTGTGTGTGTGTGTGTGTGTGCATGTATGTGTGTGTGAGAGAGAACAACTTCCAGGAGTTTATTCTCTCTTTCACCATGTGGGTCCCAGGGATTGGACTCAGGTCATCAAGTTTGGTAGCAAACACCTTTACATGTTGA
Organism: Microtus ochrogaster; assembly: GCF_000317375.1. NCBI lineage: Eukaryota > Metazoa > Chordata > Mammalia > Rodentia > Cricetidae > Microtus > Microtus ochrogaster. Next base: position 22,115,496 of record NC_022013.1, read on the forward strand.
GCCATATAACTAGATTTTAAATTCTAGATTTTAAAAATATTTTATGTGTGAGGGTGTTTTGCTGCATTTCTGTGGGATGTATGACTATACGGGCTTCAGGTGGTGACCTTACATCAGGTGCTGTTAGGATGTCCTGTGCCTTCCTGGTTTTGCTCGCACAAGCATCGCTGGGGTGGCTTAACTTTCATGTTTTGCATCAGGGACCCTGATCATCATCAAACGGAGAGTAAGATCACCAGGAAGGAGGAGTTCCCTGGCAGGTAGGAGGCGGGCTGTCCTAGCTATATGTGTTTGTGTTGCCATCATCTAGGGAGATATGGACACAGTTCCTCTTCCAAAGCAGGCAGAGTTGGTGAGAGTGGGCAGAGACTGAGACAAAAACAGAGGTGCAGAAGAGAAAAACAAAGAACCCCCAAAAAGAGATAGAGAGAAAGGGTTGTGGGTGACAGAGCAACGGGGAAAATCTGACCAAGGATCCAGGTACTGCGTCTTCATCCAGAGACATCTAAAACTAGTGAAAATCACACAGGAGCTGGTCATGGCTGGACACTCCTGTTGAGTCAGGACGATCATGACTCTGAGATTAGATATCAATTTGGCCTACACAATGAGACCTTGTCTTAAGAAGGGGAAGAAGGAGTGGGGGTGGCAGGGAGAAGAAAGATGAGGAGGAGGGAGGGGGAGGAAAGGAGGAAGGGGAAGATACAGTAGCATGCCAGGCTTGATGCTGGATAGATCTTGGGGACAGGGAACTCATCAGAATCAACAGGCATATTGGAGACAGCAAGCCCCAAAGCAAATAGCGCTGGTTTACAAACCTCACACGGGTTCCAGGCTAAGGCTATCAAATAGCGCTGGGTAGGTCACATTTTTTTTGAATCCTGGTTTTTTTATTCTGTAAGTCAGGAGGCTTGACCAATGGTTTCTAAGGTGTTTGCTACCCAGTGTCAGATTCTGTTCATGCTCCAGCAAGCTCTAGGTCTGAGATAAAAAGGTTAGACCTCCCTTGCTATTCTCTCTCTCTCTCTCTCTCTCTCTCTCTCTCTCTCTCTCTCTCTCTCTCTCTCTCTCAACCTGTGAGCAGCACCCTCGGTTCCCACAGGCCCTGAGGCCCAGATGAAGGTAAGTCAGAAAGCCAGAGCAAGTTGCTGTCTTTGGAAGCAATCCAGAGATAAGCCATGGAGAAGCAGTGAGGGGTGAAAGTGAGGGTGAATGGTTCCTGGAGGCCATCTCCCCCTGTGGCAGCAGTTTCCACTGTGGAGAGTGACATTGAGTCTCCAACCCTTGAGATTAAAAACCAAAAAGATCGGGCTAAGGGTGTAACTCAGTTGTAGAAAGCACTTACTGTAATACACACAAGGCCTGGCTTCTGACCCTGGCCCTGAGGGAAAGAGAGAAAAGAAAGGGTGGCAGGCAAAAGAAAGAAAATAAACAAAGCCTCTAGTATAGAAAACTAGAGGAAGTTGCTCCTGTTGGCTCATCGGCAGCAGCAGAGAATGGAAATGGAGCCTCACCAAGGTTCACGTCCTTTCAGAAGCCCACACACCCATGCAGACTCAGACATGAAGAAAGGTCCCATGGAGCATGGAGGAGGCAGCTTCCGGAACCCTCCAATAACTCGCCACCCAGTGCAAGGCACAGCAGCAGCGTAGGCCTGGAGGGACAGCGGTCTAGACACACCATCAGTCACTGGCTGAGCAGGACCCCACAGCTCACTTCCTCCAGGGACTGCTTCTTCCTTTAGAATGGAGAGACACCAACCTCCAGGAAAGCCCCCTTGTCCATGTAACTCTTCTCCGACCCCTGTGTGACGCTGCTGGGTATGTGGGATAGGAAGAAGGGCCATTAAGGACCAAATAAGGCTAACCTATGGTGACTGTTAGCTTTGTATGGCAGGGAAGGAAGGAAGAAGGAGGGAGGGAGGGAGGGAGGAAGGTTCACCATGGGCTAAATCCCCGAGGTCTACACTTGGGAGTGAAGAAGGATAAAAACAAGATGAAATGACCAAGCTGTAAGACAGAAAAGCAAACTGTATGGCCTCTGTGACCTCATTCCTCACTCAGGACAAGTTGACCAGGGTAGAATAATGGCTTTCGAGTCAGATATATCAGAATTTGAACCCTGACTATATTACTTAGCAGCTAGGTAACCTAAGAGCAATTACTTGCCCTCTCTGATCTTGAGTTTTTGTTTGTAAAAGTTAGCAATAAATCCCTAGCTTTAAAAAGTGGATTGTGAGGGATCCACTCGAGCTACTATTAACTGGTGCAAATAAACCACCGTTTTCTCTTAAAGATATCATTACTTCTCATTTTAATTTGTGTGTGTGCGGGTGTTTTGCCTGCATGTGTGTCAGTGCACCAGCGTGAATGCATGGTGGCTGCAGAGGCCAGAAAAGGACTTTGGAACTGGAACTGGAGTTACAGAGTTGTGAGCCTCTGTGTGTGTTCCGGGAGTCAAACCTGGTCCTCTGGAAGAGCATCCAGTGCTCTTAACCTCTGAGCCATCTCTCCAGTCCCTAAGCCACCATTCTTGATTTGCTGTCTCCATCCCCTGTGTCCCTGCACAGGGTTAACACTCTACTACCCTGGGCTTCTATGGCCACTCTGGACCGGAACTTTCCATGCTGCTGCTCCAGACTCACAGTATCGCGTGTTGACTGTTCCATGTCCTCTGCATGGGATTTTAGAGGTGATGGGCATAATCACAGGCCGGAAACAGTGACATCTTTATTTGATGGACACTCCTCCAGGACCCTTTTACTCAGTGTTGAGGCTGTAAACAACCATCTGCCTAGGGGCCCCAGAGATTAGAGGAAACTGTCCTGACTTGAACCTCTGTGACGGGAGAGTGGAGAGTGCTTTCTGGACCATGTCTTCTTCACATAACATTACTGGAATTTTTTTCTTTTTTTTGGTGCAGGAAATCAAATTTCAGCCTTACACATGCTATACCCCCAGCCCACATAAAGGTGTTTGCTCAGTCATAAGTATGCACCCTACCACTGAGCTATACCCCAGCCCCGATGAGAAATCTTTATCCCATCATTTCCATCATCGTGTTTGAAAAAGCGCTGACGCTTTGCTGAAGCCCTGAAGGAAGTCTGACTTCCTGCCTTTCCTTCGCATCTGTCCCTTTGTTTAAACCTTTGAGCAGGGCGCTGTTACACACTAGGCCTGTGAATCACATCTGTCTAGAAAATGGCTGTGACTAGCTACCTCATGCCTGGCAGCCTTAGATCCCTCAAATGCAATTACCTTGGATTCCAGGGGTGGGAGGGGGGGGAAGCAAAGCCTGGGAGACAGATCACCCCAGACAGGAGGAACAATCACCGTGTGGGAGCCAGTTTGTTCCTTGAAGCAGTAAGGATTCTTGCAGGCCACTTTCCAAAGCCAGGTCTGTGATGACAATCAACAGGCCACCCTTTGACCAGTCTGCTTAGTCACATGCCTCTCACCCCTGACCCAATTCTTCTAGGTAACCTGAAACACTCACTCTGTCAGGGCTGGAAAGGAATCGAAATGTTTGTTTTCCAGTTGCCCAAAATGATCATTTGGATTAAAAGTTATTCTTGCCATTCATTACTTGCATTGCTTTTGCTTGTTTTCTTTGAGATCAGGAGACTGAATCCCACAGGTTGAAATCCACCTCCCCAGCTGGACCTTTGACCTAAGACACAGGTTACATTTCGTAGAAACTTCTATGCTGACATAGCGTTTTTATTTTTTGTTTATTTATTTTGACATGGTGTATTTTATACGATCATATATTTTATACAAAACAAGAGTCACTGAGGCACTGGGTGTCATTCTTCTCTGTCGTTCAGCCTGTGCCCAGTAAGTTGATAACACATCTGTGTGTCCTGGGTCAGTAAGTGAGTAAATTCAAGGAACCCAGGTTGGCGAGGTAGCATCTGCCAAGACTGAGGACCTGAGCTCGGCCTGTAAGACTTATATGATGAACAGAAGAATGGATCCTACAAGTTGTCCTTTGACCTCCACAAGTACATTGTTGCGTGTGTTCACGCGCACGCATGCACACTTAAAGTGCCTCCTTACACACTCCCGGAATGTGTACACATTTCTCAACTCCCTACCTAAGTGCAAACACATGTTCAAGATGAGAGGCCAGTTAGTTCTCCAAGGGGCTTTGCCGGCTCCAGCCTGGGGGTCACTGGGGTCCTTCATTCTTCCCCCCCAAACACGTCTAGCCCTGTGTGTGTGTTGTGCTTTAAACCGACAGATTTCAGCCCCAGCTCCAGGAGGCAGAAACGAGACCAGATGGTGATAAAGGAAGAACTGAGCCCCGAGACACCAACAGGAAGCGATCTTTGGTGGTTCACATCCCATGGAGGAGTTTCCTGCCCCCTTCTACTCATCTCCGTACTGGGTTCAACCTCTGGCCCCAGGCACAGCATCCCCCAAATCTGTGGATAACAAAGCCACTCACTGCAGGAAGGTCCATTTTTCCCTCCTTTTCCTAAATGGGTATTAGTGTGTTTTATAGAATTAAGGGATTTTTGAAATGTGGAAACCCATTCACTATTTAGTGTCCATAATCAGCTCTTGTCTACACTTCACATCTCCAATAAATAAATAAGCAAACATCTACATTGTAACAAATGGGCATTTTAATGACACAATTCAGATCATGGCACTTTCAGTTCAAAAATTACCAGGGAGCCCACACATACATCAGCCCTAACTCCTGGTGCCATTTGAGGTTAGTGCTAGACTTTCACCTTCGTCAGAGACGTTTCTCTAAGTAGGAAGAGGCTGATGCAGAAACCAGTAGCTGACCAAATTACCAAGAATAAGAGATAATGGAGTGTTCTGCTTCTATGCCACACCCTCAGTGGCTGAAGGGACATCTGAGAGAAGGAGGTGGAAAGCACTCAGAGCCTGAGAACGGGAGGTGAGCAGCGCCAGGGCAGGAGGTGGGTGCGCAATGCAAGGACATCCTCTGAACGTGCTGCTTGCACTCATGAGCTCACCACAGCTGTGGTTATCTGCAGGAGACCCATAGAAGATTAGGGCCATCATGGGGAGGGGAGGGGCCATGAGGTCCCACTCATCCCTGAGGGTCTATTGGCCGGCCATAAAGCATCCCTGGGTGAAGAAGTGTCATTTTCTCAGTGGTATAGCCACCGATAAGTCCGTTGCCCGCGCTCCAGCAAACAATCTCCTACCCATGCTCGTGCAAGTGATTGCAACCAAACCCAGTGGATCACACATAAAAAGAAGACATGAAAGTGGGGTGGGGACTTAGGGAAGAAGGGGTTCAGTGGAAGAGGGACAAGGATGAGAGCAGGGAATGGGGGACACGACATTGGTAAAATTCATTACATACATGTACTGTCAAAGAATAAAATTCTTAAGTTTTAATAAAGTGGTGGCCCACACTTTAATCCCAGCGCTTGGGAGCTGGAGCAGGTGGATCTCTGTGAGTTTGAGGTCAGCCTGGTCCACAGAGTGAGTTCTAGGACAGCTAGGGCTACACAGAGAAACCCTGTCTTGAAAAACTGAAAGGAAATTTAAAGCGGAAAGAGAAGATGCTCCAGACAGGCACTCAGAATCATGCAGGTGGATTCTTGAAGGAAAATGGAGATGGAAGTTGCTCCCTGTCCGGTGGGGATTTTTCTCTGCACTGTTTTTAGATATTAACAAATGGAAGATGTGATAAAAAAAAAAGATTTTTCTCCACACAATGAGATCAAGCATGGGAAAGTATTTGTTAATGAATAAAATAGATAAAGATAGGGCTCATTTAAAAACCAGAGCACCTGGGGATGAAGCTCAGTGGTAGACCCCTCACCCAGCACGTGCCTGGCCCTGGGCCTGGTCCCCAGAGCCACACAATACACGAGTCAGCACAGTGAGGAATACGAAGTAGCCGCAGAGACGCAGTCTCGTGGATGTGCTCCAGAACCAACTGCTATGCCATCCTGTGGGTGGGCCCAAAGCCATGGAGTTGGGCTAGAGACCGCTCTGTGGTTAAACAGCACTTGTTCTTGCAGAGTACCCGGGTTCAATTCCTAACACCCATGTGGTGGCTCACCATTGTCTGTAACTCCAGTTCCAGAGGAGCCAAGACCTCTTTGGACATCTTTGGGCAGCAAGCAGGCACATGGTGAACGTGCGCGTGTGCACACACACACACACACACACACACACACACACACACGGAAAGCAATCACACACATAAAATCAGTAAATCTAAAAATTTTTAAGTTGTTCCTGAATGGTTTTTAATAAGCAGAAACTGTGTATAACTAACAATGGCCTCCTCTACCTGCTGTTGGTAAAATAGTCCCTCCACATTTAGCCCACCAGCCTACCAATGGGGAGTAGCCGCTTGTAGCCTAACTGGCTGTAACCATTTTTCATAATCCTTACATTTTCACAGCTTCTCAGTTCCCAGAGTATTTTCAAATAACATCATCAGAGGGCACCTACCCGTCAGATAGAAAGGGTACTTCTCGTTGCCCTTTTACGGAGGAGAGGATGTCAAGGATTGTGTGCAGAAAGTGGGGAGCCAACACTGATGGCTGAAGGACTGGGGTGAGCCAAGGACTCAAGGACCCAACTTTCCACCCAAGCATTAAAGGAGTTTATCATAGAGAAAAACAATAAACCAAATAAAGGCAATTTGCTTTCTGCAGCTCTTTGCAAAAGAAAAAAAAAAGAACCAAAACAGGGCCTCTCTGTGTGGCCCATATTGGCTTTGAACTACTGATCCTCCTCTTGGGTTAGCCTCCCCATGGCCAGGATCACAGGTGACTGTGGCCAGCAGCAGTCTGCTCTTTTTGATCACCATGAGCATGTTACTATAGATGGTATCACGGATAAAGTATTTCTCTCCCATAAACACAAAAAGCTGGCTTTTTCTATTCTCTAATATAGAACACACATAGAGAAACACAGACACACACAGAGAGAGAAAGACACACAGACACACCCCTCAGAAATGGTAGGCAATACTCTACTACTAAGCTCCACCCCCAATCCACATAAAGGTCAGACATGGCCATGTGCATCTGTATGCCAGTGTCGCCTGGGAGCAGGCTAAGGAAACAGAAGCTTGGCATTCATTGGCCAGGGTGTCTAGACAATTGGTAAGTTCTGGGCTCAGTGGCAGAACTTGACTCCCCAAGGTGGAGAGCAATAGAGGAAACACAACTTGAACACCTACACACGAACACACACACGTGAAGTTCTAAAAGGACAAGGTGGTCTCATTTCTGGACACACGGAAATTTCTCTTAGGATTTTGCAAATCATCTTACACTCTAAGTCCCTGTCCTGGCTATGACATCAATAATTCATCCCAGAATCTTGCAGAATTAAGCTTTCCCAAGAGAAACAGCTCCTGCCACATGCTCTCAGCCAACTGAACAGAATTTTCCAAGAATCTTCTCAAAAAACTGCCCCCAGTCGCTCATTCAGCAAAACGTACTCGATTTCTCCTCTCAGAGGTGAGTCATTGTTGCCAGTAGAGCCAGAGACTCAGATCCCTCCCTTGATAGGTGGGGGTTGTGGACCCCTGGGAACAGCTGACAGAAATTACTGTAATATCGAGGAGCTTGTCACACCCTTGTCCTATAGGCTCTAAAAAACATCCAGCGTTCTCCCATCCTGAAAAGGGCAGTTTCTTGTTTTAAAATCATAGAGATTAGTTCCGTGTTGCAGAGTCCCCAGCCACAAATGGAAGAGCAAGTCAGGCCTCCATGCTGCCCTGAGACCTGGAACTTCAGGGTGAAAACTGGGACAATCCCATGAGCACCAGGAGAACTGGTCACCCATCTAGTTGCTCAGACTTCCCAGTCATTATCAAATACCCCCCATTGTTAACATCGCCTAACATCTTAACATGTAGGTCAAGAGCCCCTCTGGGTCACACAAAAGACACCTGCCTATCAGATATTTACACTATGATTCATAACAGTAGCAAAGTTATAGTTATGTAGCAGCGATGAAATAATTCTGTTTGAGGGTCACCACAACATGAGGAACTGTACTAAAGGATCTCAGCATTCGAAAGGTTGAGAACCACTGACCTAGAATCCTGGCTTGGGGCTTGAGGACCTCTAATTCTCTACAGAGCCAACACAGAGGAAGGCTTCCCCAAGAGCCTGGGAAGACCTCGTGACAGGTCTCAGCAGCAGGACTGTGGACATACCCCTTCATCATCCCCACCACTGACTCTGATAAACAGTGTTTTGCAGTAACCCCGCTCACCACTCATTCAATGCCAGTAGCATGGCCCCGCCCAGGTATGACAGCCAAGAGTGTCCAGGCAATGCAAGTGTCAGCTGGGTGAGGGACGATAGTGGGAAAGCAACCCTGGTTGAAGTCTGCTGTCTCTGGCCCTCTAGGACTACAACACACAAATCAAGGTAGGTTAAAAGACATCCGGAAGCCAGGTGTGGTAGCCCACAGCTTTAATCCCAGCATTCAGGAGGCAGAGAGATATGGATCTCTGGGAATTTGAGGTAGCCTGGCCAACATAGCAAGTTCCAAGTTCCAGGACAACTAGAGCTACATAGAGAGATCCTGTCTCAAACAAAACAAAACAAAAACAAAAGACACGTTGGCTTTACATCAGGTACAGCCACCTTGCTCAGGCACAGGTAACCCAACGGCCACTTTGTACCCTTCTTAGGTTTAGCTTGGCCTTTGAGGTCCTTCTGAGTAGTTACTCCCTAGCCCTACCTCTACCTGTGGGTACAAAAACCACTTCTGACCCTAAGAGATGCCATAGACATGAAGTGGGGAAACAAAGAAATCTGTGGAATATAACACAGGTATAAACAAGGCACATTGCATAAAGAGGCATCTTGCAATAAGAAAAACCTGTATTCATTTCATAACACAGATTTTTGCTGAGGTCAAGCTGCTCAAGACTGGAAGCAATTGGATTGATTCTCTACAGTGCAGGTTCTTTGGACGCTCCAGTGCACTCTCTGACTTCTGGTGACTCCCAGAGGCAGTGTGTTCTCACGGGACTTTTGACTCAGACCTCTGATGACTCCCAGAGGTGACATGTTCTCATGGTGACTTTTGATTTTAACTTCTGATGACTCCCAGAGGCGGCATGTTCTCACGGGGACTTTTGACTCTGGGTTCAGCCACCCGCTGGATCTCTCCCTTGTTCACAGTACACTGATCACTCCCCACTCATTTCTGCACTGTGCTGAGCAAGCTATGGACACGGGTCCCCTTTCTCCCGTATACCCAACAAGGTGTTTGTGTGGGCTGGCTTTCCTGCAGGCTGTGGTGGGGGACATCTTCTATAGCTCCAAAGTTTTGAGCCAAGTGTGGTGACACACACCTGTCATCTTAGAACTCAGGAGGCTGAAGAGGGATTGCTGTGAGTTCAAGGTCAATCTGGGCTATGCAGAAAGACCCTGTCCCTGGATGAGGAGATGACTCAGTTATAAACTGCTAGCCATTCAATCATGAAGGGCCTTAGTTTGAACTGTACACACCTGACCTCCTAGGGTTCCCGTGGAAGGTGGGGATCATAAAGTCAGCCAGCAGCACACACCCGTGGAAGGTGGGAAGCAGAGACAGGAGCATCCTCAGAAACCTCAGGTCAGCTAGCCCGGTACACAGCAGCAATCTCAGAGCACATGCGGACAACCACACTCATGCACATCACACACACACAAAAGAAAAAAAAACATTATCTAAAAAAGAAAAATGTTTAACTCTGTTTCCTGTCAAAACTCTCCTCTCTCCCCAGCTCCCTTGACCTCATCCCCAATTCGATGATCTTATTATGCCAAAGCACTTCATGACCCTCTTTTCTTGACCTCAGACCTACTTTTACCTTTCAAAGCCTGGCTAACAAGCCATCACACACTAGATCATTCAAACTAAGTCATTATGAGTGGCAGTGGTCTAATAACTCCACAGGGCTGACGGGAAGCCAGCTAGATCACATGACTTGCCTTCCACCTTGCTGCAGCCTAGAGCCGTCTGTTCCATGCTTGCCAGTTCAACACAGGGAGGGCATGGAGGCTTAGATGGCCCTGCTTCCTGCATTCTCCCCTCTGTAATCTGATCTGTAGGTGGAACAGAATCAGTAAGCACTGTGCGCCCCGATACCCTCCTTAGAAGACAAGGCAGTCTCCTTCATCGCTGGTTTTGTTGTTGAAATGGTTAAATTCAAGATTGTCCAGCCTTGGCGTGCAGGGGTTACAAACTGCAGCACCATGCCCACCTGGGCATTGGTTTTAAATTAGAGTTTTTCTGCTTTATTCTTTGATGTGGGACAATGGTCTTGTACTCTGTAAAGATTTGTTACTTGTGCTGGTTTAATAAAATGCTGATTGGCCAGTAGCTAGACAGGAAGTATAGGTGGGGCAACCAGAGCAGGAGAATTCTGGGAAGAGGAAAGGCTCAGTGTACAGTTGTTACCCAGATGCAGAGGAAGCAAGAGGAGAACGCCTCGCTGATAAAAGGTACCAAGCCACGTGGCTAACACAGACAAGAATTATGGGTTAATGCAAGATGTAAAAGTTAGTTAATAAGAAGTCTGAGCTAATAGGCCAGCCAGTTTATAATCAATGTAAGCCTCTGTGTGTTTCTTTGGGGCTGAACGGCTGTGGGACTGGATGGGACAGAAACCTCTGTCAACAATTCTTCTTCCATTTGTTACTTCCCAGCATTATTTGGTGATAGGTCTAATTTAATCTCTCTCTGCCCATTAAGAGCTCTCATGAATAGGACATGCTGCAGAGAACTCTATAGGAAGAGAAGCTGGCTGCTTTACTACTGCAACAGGCTGGGATGGTGTCAGGTGGAGGGGACCAGGGGTTACTGCCAAAGAAAGTCCGTACAAATGAGGGGAATGTCTTATTCAGAGAGGTGAGAGCCACAGGAGCATGTAGCGTGATACAACTGAGGCATTGTGCCCTGGCCTGTGCTGCCCATGTACCACCCATGGCCTGTGCCATTCATGGCTTGTGCCACCCCCAGCCTGTGCCACCCATGGCCTGTGACACCCATGACCTGTGCCACCCACAGCCTGTGACACCCATGGCCTGTACCTGTCCATAGCCTGTACTTTGGGAAACACTGCTTAGGCTACTGACTCACATGTTTGATGCCTGTGCTGCCCATGACCTGTGACATCCATGGCCTATACGTGTCCATAACATGTACTTTGGGAAACACTGCTTAGACTACTGACTCACAGACTCAGGTGCTGAGTCAGCGAGAATCTTCAGAAATCTCTGGAAGGACCAATGGTGCTGAATACATCCAGACGATAATCTTCTTGGCTTCCTGCATAGAGGAATGTAATTCTAAGTGACCCCCTTTCCCTGGCCTAGAGGCTGGGTCCTTGGCTGAAATCGAACAGACCACCAAGAAGTCCCAACACTGACATCTGGGTCTCTGCTTTCTACATCCTTGTAGCCACTCATTATCCCTACCTGGCCCCGTGACCAGGCCAAATCAAGGGAGCTGGCATGGTGGGTGCCCAGCACCAGGCGGAAGAGGGCTGGGGAGGAGTATTCCTATGAGTTGGTCCTAGGGAGCACATAAGTTTGCCCTCCAACAAGGGATGCTCTTGGAGAAGTCAACAGCCACTCTGGCTTTTTAAACCCTTGAGTGGCTTCCCCAAATCCCTCTTCTTAGTCCTGAGGGCTGAGGGTTGCGGGCAAGGCTCTCTCCTTCCAGGGATTCCTGCAGCTCAGTGACTGATTCCAGCACACACCTCCACCTCCACCTCCTGTCCAGTCTACTCAGCTGCCTCAAGTGAGACACGCAAACCCTTCTACTCTTGCGGGTTTAACTTCTGTCCATCCCAGCATGTGGACATCAGCCCCATTCTCCCTCCCTTCTTAACCCTCTGATCTATGTTCAACACAGCACCCAGAACAGTTACTTCAAAATTTAAGGCAGGGCCTGCTCTAAACTCTCCAAAGTCCCCTCCAATAGTCAAAACCCTTGCATGATGCCTTCCACAGATTTCTCTGTGCTCTATAACCTCTATACAGCCTTGCTTTTCTTTGACCAGGTCAAGTTCACCTCTATCTGGGCCTTTGCACTTTCAGCTCCTACTGCCCAAATCACATCCCCATCATCCTCTGGTCCCACATTCAGTCTCTTTGGGTCAAGAGTCAGTGAAGTCTTCCATGGCCACCAGATACCAGATACCCAAGCATTCCCCCTGAGCCTTCTCTGTCTGAGGCATGCCCCCATTGGACGTCTAGGGTAGTCTTTTGTTTGTTCATTCTAAAAACTCTATGACAAGGATGGCTTTCAGGCTCACTGCTATACTCCTATAACCAAGAAAATGAAAACACTTAATACAAGTTTTGAATGAAGGAATGCAGAAGTGAGCCCATTGCAAGGTTCCAGGCAACAAACAACTGCTCATGGGAGCTGACCCTGGTCATGACTGATGACATTGGCCCACCTCTTGGTATGAATGCCTTCTCCTGCTCCTTTCTCAGGGGTTCTGCAAGTCCCTCAATAAAAGGCGGTTCCCTTGTTCCTGCACCCCCCCCCACTTCCAGGCATCCAGCATCTTGTCCAGGAAGTCTGTTGAGCAGATTCACAGGCCTGGGTAGCTCGTGAATGAACTCCCAGGTGCTGTCAGTTCTTGACAGGATGAATTAGTTGGGCTCTGAGTCACAGAAGCCCCCAACCTTCATGCGCACACCCTCAACTCTTGCCTCGGGAGAGCGAGAGTGAGAGGGGCCCTATTTATTGGAGGATTAATTTATGCCAGACATAATCATTGCCTCATTTAATCTTCAAAAATAGACATGAGATAGGAATGGGGAATCTCTGTCAGCCAATGATCCTTAAGAGGTGGGACCAGGTTAGGGTGTGACCTTTTGGGTACCCGGAGAAAAACGCCGGGCAGCCCAGGGTTTTCTCTCTCTGTGTGGTTACTGTGCTACACAGCTGAACTTGGACTTCTCATTCCTGTTTTGTGAGTTTGCCCCTTATAATAAAGAAAAATATAATTGGCTTATCTTGGAGTTAGCCTGGTATTCTTCAACCCTTGTTATTTCAACAAGATAGGAAAAAGGAACCCACCCCACTTACAGTAAATAAGTCAAATTTGAGGAATCCAATGTACTCACTGTCATAGATAGTGTCTGTGTCTCTCCAACTCCATGCTATGCTCTGACCATTCACTCCAAAGCACTACTATCCTCGCCAGTGGTGGCCAGATGTGACAGATTATCCAGAAACAAGACCACCATGATAGTACAGATGTTCATAGGTACTGCCAAGGAGCCTGACAGAAGTCAGGGCCCCTGAAGGTTCAGGTGCAGCTAGGAATGAGTGGCAGGTGAGGATGCCCATCAAGAGAAGAAAGAGAAAAGCATTCATACCACGAAAGAGCTTTCTTTCTCACTGGATGAAGGCGTCTAACCATCCCCTTTCAGCCACTATCTGACTCTAGGTTCTCAGAAGGAATCACACAACCTGAGTCTGCACAGAAGGGGAACTCAGAGGTGGGCATGGCCCGAGAAAGATTCTCAAGCCAGGATTTGAGTTCATGTGGTTTCAATTTCTAACCTAACACTTGCTTACCCTGTGCTTAAACCTTTCATGCTTCTTCCCCATAAAATAGAGGTGTGACCCCACTCTGCACACAGACAGCACCCATGCATCCTGTGTGACCCCACTCTGCACACAGACAGCACCCAT
>NC_022013.1:22129639-22130146 GCF_000317375.1 Microtus ochrogaster
CAGACAGCACCCATGCATCCTGTGTGACCCCACTCTGCACACAGACAGCACCCATCCATCCTGTGTGACCCCACTCTGCACACAGACAGCACCCATCTGTCCTGGGATAGAGTGACATATACCCTCCAAGGCTCATACTTTGAAGGGTGGCCCTCATGTGGTAGTAATATTACAAGATCATGGGGTCGTGACAGCCCAGACCTTATCAATGGCTTAATCCACCAAGTGTTCATGGCTGAATGAACAGCTAGGAGGTGGGGCTTAGTTAATGGAAGTAGGTTCTTGGACTCGTGACTTTGAGGGGTATACCTTGTTCAAGATACCTGTGCTGGCTTTCTCTCTGCTTCCCGAACACTATGAGGTGAGCAGTATCCTTCTGCCATGATGTTTCTGCCTTGTCATGGCCTAAAAGTGATGGAACCAAACAGTGGTACTTTTTTATTTATTTATTTATTTTTAATTTATTTATTTATTAAGGATTTCTGCCTCCTCCCCGCCACCGCCTCC
>NC_022013.1:22130946-22133400 GCF_000317375.1 Microtus ochrogaster
AGGGCCTCCCCTTGTATGCTGAGAACCTGCCTGGAGGAAAGCTAGGCCTGCAGACATTCTCTCTCTGCTTCCTGACTGCAGTGATGAGAGAGACTCTGCTCCCCCATGCCCATCCTGCCATGATGAACTGACACTTCTGGAACTATGGGTTGAAATAAATCCATCTTCCCTGAACTCGTTTGTGTCAGGCAATTGGTCACAGAAATAAAAAAAAAAGAAGAAGAAACTTGTGGTAGTTTGAATGTAATTGGCCCCCCATAACTCTATAATCTCATAGGGGGTGGCAATATTGAAAGATGTGGCTTTGTTGGAGTGATAGGTATGGCCTTGTTGGAGGAAGTGTGTCACTGTTGGGGCGGGCTTCATATACTCAGGATACCACCCAATGAGTCAGTTGACTTCCTGTTGCCTGCAAGATGGAGCACTCTCAGCTCCAGCACCAGGCTACCACGCTTCCCTTTGTGATCATAATGGACTGAACCTCTGAAACAGTAAGCTAGCCACTCTCAAATTTTCTCTTTTAAGAGTTTCAGTGGTCATGGTGTCTCTTCACAGCAACAGTAAACCCTAACGAAGACAAAATTCTATTAGCCAAAACCCAAAATTCTATCCAAATAATGCCAAGTATAATTTAAACATACAAAGGGGCAAATAACATTTGGAAGCTAGGTTAAAGGTCTATGGCAGGAGTAAAGAACAGGGAACCAAAAATGCTCAAAACTAGACAGTAAGAACTGAACAGAGCAGGGACCACATCTTTGATGGTCAAGTGCAACCAACCCAGAAAATTACCAAACATAATTCTAAAATCAAAGGGGGAAAATTCAATATGGCAAACTTGTTTTAGTGTATGCTATGTCTCTAGCAGCATGAAGCAGGCTGCATGAGCAAGAGGAAATTAGACATGACACCTACCCGCTACTACCCTAGTCTACTGAGGCCATCGCCACCAGACCTTCGCAGGTACGACAAAAACTTAAAAGGTAGTGCTAAGATGAGCTCCAAAAAAAGAACTATTGAGTCAGAGAAGCACAGCCATCTCTTCTCTTCTCACCAGGGTTTGCTACAAAGCCTAGGCTGGCCTTGAACTCATAATCCTTCTTCAGTCTTTCAGGTACTGGGGCAGTTGTTTCTTGGCTGACTCGAGGAGGAAGCTGCCTTTCTGCCGAAGCACAAAGCTGCCTTTGTGTGGTCCAGGTAAGAGGGTGCCGGGCACAAAGGCATGCTAGCAGGTTCTGTAGTCCCTTCTGCTTTGGTGGGCGTCTGAAAGCACCAGTAGGAGATGAGTCTCAGGGTGCCTGAGCGTGAAGGGAGGGCTGGGACCTAGGATCATAAGAAAAAAGGGATAGAACCAGGGAAGACAGAGTGTGACGAGGACAATTGATGATGTAGATTTCAAGAGTCCCGTGTGGTCTAAGATCTTGTTTGACTCATGCCCTCATCACCTAGGCCAGTGCCGGAACATAGTAGGTCTTCTGTAAATGCTTGGTGAATGCATGAAGGATGGGACACTGCCACCTTCCTTTCCTCAGGTTGGCGGCAGATGTACTGCCAAACCCAAGCAGGGATTAGAAGCAGGATGGAGACGCTGAGGTACACCTTCTCTGCTCCCTCTGAAGTAAATACCCGCACCATTTCTGGTTGTCACCACAAAAGGTCACTTCTCCAGATAGATTTCCTGTGTCTCCTTGAGGTTTGCCATGTCAGTTATCAACTGAGGTTGCCTTTGGGATGGATCACTTTGGGATTTTCAGTTTGCGTGGTAGTTTATTTCCAAACAGTCATCAATTGCCTTAGTGTGTGGTGTTTAAGAACATCTGGCTTTAAATTTGGAGCATGGGGACCATGGGAGAGGGTTGAAGGGGAGGGGAGAGGCAGGGAGGGGAGCAGAGAAAAATAAAAGCAATTTAAAAAATAAGAAACTTAGTACTTGAAAATATAACAACCAGAATGAAATGTTCACCAAAAAAAACCCAAAAAGCAAAACAAAACAAAAGAAAAAATAACAAAATAAAACATCTGGCTGTCAGACCCGTGAACTCCTGCAAAAGTCCACCAGTGACCCTGTAAGACCAGCACCTGGGCCACAGGGGGCTCAGCAGGGGCAGGGGTTGTGTTTGCACAAATAATGTTCTCTACTGACTCTGAATGTATTCTTTATTTGATTATTTTAATTTTTATGGAAACAAACTCTCGTGTTTCCCAGGCTAGCCTCAAGTCAGTACGTAGCTGAGGCTAGCCTTAAATTTCTGATAAGTCTGTGTCTATCATGTGTGGGAATTACAGACCTGCACTACCATGCCCAGCTTCCCTTAATTGACTTTCAAGCCTGTTCCTTGTTTCTTTCAGAAACCAGGCACATCTCCTGTAAGTGCCAAAAAACTGTACGCCTATCTCACAGCCTCATTTGCTCCTCATCTGGAGGTGCCTCGTCTGACTCCAGAAGCATCTGCA
>NC_022013.1:22133710-22136311 GCF_000317375.1 Microtus ochrogaster
AGGCTAGCATTTGCTTGTTTCGCAAGTTACAGTGAAATGACTTTGCAGGTGTTCCCCACAGAGGAACTTTTGAAGTTTTTGTTTGTTTGCTTGCTTGTCTCACTATGGAGGTCAAGCTGGCCTTGAACTCCCTTCGGTCCTCATTCCTAGTGCAGGGATTCCAGGTTTATACCACCATGCCCTGCTATGTTTATGTAAATGTTTTTTAAATCCCCTATTAGTATTTGTGTACTGATGAAATTTGAGGTTTAAGATTATAAGTCATTAGTCCGAATGGTACCTCTAAGTTCCAAGTTTAAGTCTGTAAGATTTTTATTATGGTACAACTCATTTTTATTGTAATTATGTCCATGTATCATTATATATGTATGTGTAATATATATATATATATATATATCTGCATTTCATTAGTAAATTAGAGTGCATTGCATATGAACTGCTAATTGATTCACAGCTGTTACTAATACATTGCTAAAAGAAATTTCTTCAGGACAAAAGTAACTGTGGAACAAGGAGTGTGGCTACACCCCTTTGATCCCAGCACTCGGGAGGCAGAGGCAGGTGATCTCTGTGAGTCCAAGGCCAGCCTGGTCTACAGACTGATTTCCTGGCCAGTCAGGACACACAGTGAGGGACTATCTCAATACAAATCAACAAAAAGCCTATTGGTAAAATTTCATAGCTTATTGCTTATTTTTACTATAAATTCTAATATAAACTATTATATGTATATATTATATGTATAGGTTAATATGCAGTTTCTTTCAAGGTATTGAAAAGAAAAAAGTGTTAACCTCAAAACAAAAAAATGAAAACCTGTCTAGAGAAAAAGAGTGAAAGAAAACTATTTGAATTACTGACAGAAGAGAACATATTAACAGGAATGTTCTTCATTTGTGGACATAATAGAAGATTCATAGCAATATAGCAGAATACTAACCCAGAAAATACATATAAACACTAAATAACCTATACATGTTGGCTGAAAAAAATCAGCAGCTTAGACCAAATTTGTTGACTGAAATCACTTTTAATGCTAAAAGAAATGCTAAATGCCACTGAGATTTGTCTCCTATGTCAGAGGAACAGTTAATTCCCTTAGCTATATTTTCAAAACAGAAATATGTCTGTATATAAACATTAAAAATTAGCCAGGCAGGTGATGCGTGTCTTTAATTCCAGCACTTGGAGGTAGAGGCAGGCAGATCTCTGAGTTCGAGGCCAGCAGCCTGGTCTACAGAGTGAGTTCCAGGACAGCTAGGACTACTAAGAGAAACCCTGTCTCAAACCAAACAAATAATATTGTTTCCATAGTAAAATATATAGTTGGAGAGATTATCAGTTAAAAAATCGAAACCTGGGCTATAATCATTTGAGGAAATAAGGACACAAGGCTGAAGAAAATTACAGCTATCATGTTAGATTTCAACATCCTAAGGCTGTCAGAACAATATATCAAAAAGTTCTGGTGACATTTGTGAATTCTATCATGTTAGCTAGGATGGCCTGACTTTGGCTAAGCCTAGAAAAGAGGGCAGCCAAATAAAAAATTGAAGATATAAGGACAGGACAATCTATTTGAAACCTTTGTGACTTTAAAAAGTCAGCGGCATGGGGACCTTTCTCCTAGAAAGCATCAACATTATTAAGCATATAGATTCTTGAACATAAACCAAGGCTATACTATTGAAAATGTATACTTAATAAATATATTTTCTCTGCTCTAATTTGTCATATTTAAAGTAAAATCTATGACAACATAAACATCATGGTTTCTGTGTTTTGGCTCTTGTCAATGTGGCTTTTTGTTCTGTTCTGTATTAGGGATTGAGCCAGGTCCTTCTGTATGCATGCAAGGCCAGTATTTGCCCTGAGCCATAGCCCTACTACACCAATTTTCCCATAAGCAGAACTTAAATGTTGATGTACAGAATGTGCAGAAAATATCAAGAATAAGAAACTTAGAAAAATCTAATTTTACCTAGTAGATAAAAGTGTTGTTCCTGAAGTATGTATCGCTTGTGCTGAACAAATGTTAGACTTTTGACATTGCTAGCAACTTCTCCAAGATAGAAAACACAAGAAAAAGAAAACTCATTTTGATTGTGAGTCATATGCTCCAAAAGTCAGTATCAGATTTTCCGCTCTCTATTAGTGGCAACACTATCCCTTTAAAAGAAAGGTTTGTGATACTCAAGAGTTATGGCCTTTTCACTATTCAGGATTGCATGCATAAATTGAAGAGGTGTAGTCAACATGAGCTTCTGTAACCTTTAGAAACACATGATTGACACTGAGGCATGAGGCAAGAAGTGTGATAATGAAACATTGGTGCAGAAACCAAATCTGAGTTGGGAGATGTCTCAACCAGAAAAATGTTTGCTGCTTTGGAGCCCTGACACTCACCTAAAACTGAGCAGGGTGACCCATATTTCTAGTCCAACACTTACTGGGGGCAGATTCTGGAGGGAGGCAGGTGATATTGGGAGTAGTTGGCCAGTCAGTCTTGCTTCTGCTTCAGTAGGAGACCCCGTCTCAAGGGACTATGGTGGTGATGGAGCAGGACACATACTCCTGCAATCTCTACATGTGTACATGGCC
>NC_022013.1:22136807-22137332 GCF_000317375.1 Microtus ochrogaster
GTGTCAGTCAGCAGTGGGAAATGTACTTGGGACATACATCTGAAATTCAAAAGCTGCCCATCTGTGATGCCAGCAGAAGTTTCCATAGAAAGAAGGTGCCAGAAAAAGCAAGCATCAAAACTGCCTCAGAAAATTTTCTTTTCCCTGGGAATGATTTTATGACTGAAGCTGGCTCATATCCAGAAATATACATTATCTCTTGTTTGAAGTTCAATTACTTCACATATAATTCACATGGGATCAACTTGCACTTGCTATGTTCTTGTTGCGCAAACACATGTCAGGATACAAATACTCTCCACTGAATCTATGTGCAAAGTGTGTCTCTGTGTGTTCCTCCTCTCCTTCCACCGAGTGTCTATTCTGGTGGGCGGCGATGGGGGCGGGTGAACAAACATCAAAGGTAAATAATTATCTGTAAGCAGTAATCTGCAAATTCTTTATTTTTCTATTTTATTTTGTTTTGTTTGAGACAGAGTCCCACTAGCTAGCTCACCCTTGCCTCAAACTTCCCATTCTCCTGCC
>NC_022013.1:22144652-22145941 GCF_000317375.1 Microtus ochrogaster
TCTCTCCTGCCGCCAGTTCCCAAATAACCACTCTGAGACTTAATATTAATTACAAACTCTTTGGCCAATGGCTCAGGCTCCTTACTGGCCAGCTCTCTGTATAAATTAACCCATTTCTAGTAATCTGCACATCACCATGTGCCCTGTGGCTTACCAGCAATGCTCTGGCATTTCACTCCTCCAGCAACTGCTGGCGTCTCTCTCAACCCCGCCCTTCTTTATCTGACTTTCTGCTTGGATTTCCCGTCTGGCTATATTCTGCCCTGCCATAGGCCATGGCAGCTTCATGATTAACCAATGGCAATAAAACATTCACAGCATACAGAGGGGGATCCCACATCAGTGCACACCTAACCCTTCCTAAACAATCCATCAGCTAGGGACCAGACATTTAGATACATGAGCCGTGGGGGCCACTCTCCTTCAAACTACTAGTCAGACACCCCTGAGGTTCTTCCACGTGAATTATGCCTACTGAGGAAGAGATCTCTTGGGGCTTTGGTGCTCCTTTTTCTGGAATTATATCGAGACTGTGCACCCCAATCTGTGAATAAATACCTGAAGCCTGCTAAGACTCCATTTGGAGGTTTTTCCACAGAGAAGTTGTTGAATATAATCAGATATGTGACTCAGTCACTGTGCGTGAAATCCCCATGGTGCCTGCGCCCTCTGCTGGCAATGTTGTGCAGTGCCTGGTGTAGAAGCCAACTGGTGGTGGCTGTAAAAATAGCTCGAATTGACGGAGTTGGTGACATGATGAAATTCTGGGGGTATCAGAGTCTTCCAGTTTCCAGTGGTATGAGAATAGGAGGATTTAAAGAAAAGCAAAGATAACCAAGCTGTGTGGAAAAATAAGCGGTGCGAAGTTCTCTCTGCATTGAGCAGATGTTTTGATGGAATAGAAGTTTATTTTTCATAGTTTAGTCAGAGAGGAGTGCAGATGTAATTTTTTGTACCTACCCGCAACACAATAATGATCCTTCCTGAGTGGAAGACAAGACAGAAAAACAAAGAACAGACAAACTTCTATGAATATGCACTGAGAACATTTATCACCACGCCATGAGCCTTTTCTTCTTCCAGGCCTAGACAACGGTCTGCCATGGCAGAAGCAAGTCCCTCCCCTCTTTAGCCGCTCCACTTCCCTCTTTCAGGAAGAAGCTCTGGATCATAAGACCCTGTAGATGATGGGGGGCTGGAGAGATGGCTCAGAGGTTAAGAGCACTGCCTGCTCTTCCAAAGGTCCTGAGTTCAATTCCCAGCAACCACATGGTGGCTCACAACCATCT
>NC_022013.1:22148201-22155772 GCF_000317375.1 Microtus ochrogaster
TTGGAAGGGAATTATCTTAACTTTTTTTTTTTTTTTTGTATTTGATTTCCTCCTACTGAATGACCCCCCCCCTTCCTGTTTGATGTGGCTGGCCTGGAACTTCCGATGTAGACCAGGCTGGTCTCAGTCTCATAGTGGGCCTGTGGTCTCTGCTTCCCCAGCATTGATATTATGCAGGTGTGTCCCTCCATGCCCCCTACAAGACTTTCTCTTTTATAGTTGAAGAATCTGAAACTCGAAACATACTCATTGTATCACAAGCCATGTGATAGGACTCAAACCCTGCTCTGCCAGCATTAGAGCATATAAGCTTGTATCAGTCACTGTGCGTGAAATCCCCATGGTGCCTGCGCCCTCTGCTGGCAATGTTGTGCAGTGCCTGGTGTAGAAGCCAACTGGTGGTGGCTGTAAAAATAGCTCGAATTGACGGAGTTGGTGACATGGTGAAATTCTGGGGGTATCAGAGTCTCCCAGTTTCCAGTGGTATGAGAATAGGAGGATTTAAAAGAAAAGCAAAGATAACCAAGCTGTGTGGAAAAATAAGCGGTGCGAAATTCTCTCTGCATTGAGCAGATGTTTTGATGGAATAGAAGTTTATTTTTCATAGTTTAGTCAGAGAGGAGTGCAGGTGTAATTTTTTGTACCTACCCGCAACACAATAATGATCCTTCCTGAGCGGAAGACAAGACAGAAAAACAAAGAACAGATAAACTTCTATGAATATGCACTGAGAACATTTATCACCACACCATGAGCCTTTTCTTCATCCAAGCCTAGACAACGGTCTGCCATGGCAGAAGCAAGTCCCTCCCCTCTTTAGCCGCTCCACTTCCCTCTTTCAGGAAGAATCTCTGGACCATAAGACCCTGTAGATGATTCAGTACAGGGTCCTGGTTAGGAATTTCAGCTTTAAAGTCAGGCAAGCCCGGGTTTGGATCCTAGTTACAGCGCTACGTAGGAGCCACCCTGTGTCTCCGTCTCCTTATATGTGACATGGCTTTAAATATTCTTGAAGGATTGGGTGAGCTGTGAAGAAATACACTGAAGCCTTTAATACAGTGTCTGAGACACAGCTACGCCCTCCCCAGTGTCCCTTCTGTCATCATTCAGCCCAGCCTCTTCATCTTGTAGACGAGGGAATGAGGGTCTGAGAGAAGCGACTTCTATGGCCAGATGGCCAGGTAAGGCAAAACCAAGGGGATCCAGGTGTCGTTGCCCCATCTCTCCTTGCCTGGCCACATGTCCCACGGTGGATTTTTCTTCATTCCTCAACTCTGAGCAGAAAGAGGTTGGGACATTTTCCCAATGAGTTGTCATGATCATTTTGAGCTGATGCTATTGCCAGAGCAGGGACAGCTTATCCTGGAATGTAACTCCCTGCCCTCAAGAGCTGGTTCTTATCCCACACTGACCGTGTACCTTGTGCTGGGAGCTAACTTCCACATAGCACTGTGCAGCTGGCCACTGTCATTATTTTATCTTCTGCAATCTGAAGATGTAGAAGAAGAAGCCAATTAGGGAGTGTCATCACCGACAGTTTTCCCACGTCCTGGAAAGTGTCAAACCTTTGCGTCCAGCCAGGCTCCTCCCCACATCCCTGGAGAGCCTTCTTTTCAAGGCCCCTGCCTTAGACAGGGTTACTATTGCTGTGAAGAGACACCATGACCGTGGCAGCTCTTATAGAGAAAACATTTCATTGCAGTGGCTCACTTATATTTTCTGGGTGTTTACTCCATTGCCATCAGGATAGGGAGCAAGGCAGTGCGCAGGCAGACATGGTGCTGGAGCTGAGAGTGCTACATCTCGCAAGCAACAGGAAGTCAACTGACTGTCACACTAAGGGAATCTTGAGCAAAAAAGATCTTAAAGTCCACCCCTACAGTGACATGCTTCCTCCAACAAGGCCACACCTCCCTCTGGGGGCCATTTTCTTTCAAGCCACCAGAGCCCCTTTGCAAGCGCTGAGAGAACAGATCGCTGCCTGTGCTGTGGCCTCTGCCCTCACGCCGCTCTTCCTCTGCCTTTCCCCAGAGATCACACCCATAGCCACCCATATGTCCAGGGGCTTTTGTTCCCAGAGAGGGTTCACACCGTCCATAACATAGGTCCACAGTGACTTTCCATTTCAGCCTGGGAGGAGCCAGTGACACACAGCAGGGAGAACGGCGTGCAGTTCCTGGTATTTCCAGAGAAAGGTCTCAGACATGGGCCACCCTTACCCTCTACAATTGGTAACCAGATGGGGAGAGGTCTGGAGAAGGAAAAGGAGGGAAGGTCCAGTTATGCTGACATCAGTAGTTCAGTGATAGCATACAGAAGGAGCCCTGGACTAGTAGTCAAGAGTCCTAGCTCTGCCCTGATGAGCTGTGCCCTTCTCTGGGACCACACTCTCATTTGCTGTGCAAGTGAGTCGGCCTTGAGAACCTGGAAGAAATGTTCCAGCGCAAGGCTTTTGCCATACCCAGATCCTGCCCACAGGATGGATTAAGCTGTTTTCAGTGCACCTAACTCCCAAATCCCAGAAGACGACACTGAGGTGCCTAGTCAGGCAACCGTGGGCAATCACGACAGAGCTTAGTTCCGGGAGGAAAGACCTGGACTCTCAGCTCTCCTGTAGCATGCTGCTCTTTGGGGGAACAGACAGGCCCCTCTCCCGGTGAGAGGTCAGAGGACAGGCTCCCAGGAAATGAGTAAATCCCAGAGAGGCACGGTTGCTTTAGGGTTGTAGGCCAGCTGCTTCTGTTTCTGTTCTCGTTCCTCCTCTTTTTTGGATGTCTC
Organism: Microtus ochrogaster; assembly: GCF_000317375.1. Lineage (NCBI taxonomy): Eukaryota > Metazoa > Chordata > Mammalia > Rodentia > Cricetidae > Microtus > Microtus ochrogaster. The sequence goes on from NC_022013.1 coordinate 22,150,980, forward strand.
TTGAACGTTTTGGAAAACTGAAAGGCAAGGTCCTGGTACTTTGCCAGAACATTGGGTGGTAAGAGCAGAGCTAATCTAACCCAGGCACCCTAACTCCTGCTTCCTGACCATTGCTCCCTGGAGAAGCCAGCACCTGTGACAGTAGTGATGGCTGTTCCCGTCCAGCTCAGAGGCCATCAGCTGGAAGTCCAGTTACAAAGGCTTTTTCTTCCCACCACCCCCACCTCTCTTAAGTCAGGAAAGCTGGCCCTACATTCAAGAGAGGGGCACCCACAGGAGTGGCTGACAGTAAGAAAATTTGAGTTTTCAACCTCAAGGATCACAAGAAAATAGATGTTGCTTAAGCCACTGGGTTGTGACACGTTGCTATGGCAGCCCTGGTGTGCCAACACAGGCTTGCTCCAGACCCTGCCCCTCCATGGCTGCCTCTGCACCCCGTTCTATACAGACCACAGCCCCAAACTCATCAAGTGCTTGGAACCAAAAAATCAAACCCCACAAATCCAAAGCCAAACTTTTCCATTTGGGGGCTTTTGGGGAGTACTGGTTTTGCTCTGAGAAGGACAACTTGCCTAGGGAACTTCTAAAGAAACGAAGAGAAAATAAGAAATATAGGGTAAAAGCCTGGCTAATAGTCCGAGATACAGTCAGGCCACATAGGACATTTCAGTTTCTGCCCTCTAGGGGTCTTCAACTTGAACACTCCCACCCGTAGTAGCAGCTCAACAGGGTGGGACCCTCGTTCTGCAACATTTGCATCCTTAGACAATTAACACAGGATTACTTAAAGCCAGTATGGGGTGTCCAAAGACCCTGGGAGAAGCTGAGACAGGAATTCCCCTCATTTTCAGAGGGTACATACACACACACACACACACACACACACACACGCACGCACGCACGCACGCACGCACGCACGCACGCACGCACGTACGCTTTACCCTTAGCTCCCCAAGCAAAAAGAGGCCCAGAAGGGACGTCCTATTCCACACACTGTTTACTCTGGGCATGGCTATTGACTCCAGACCTTATCATTGGGCCCTCAGACTGGGCAGGGCAGGTCTGGGCACCAGGAAAAGCTGGTGCCCCTGCCTGTGCTCCAGAAGAAAAGAAGAGGGAAGAGAGAAGCAGAGCGAGAGGGAAACTGCTGCCTGGACCACAATGAAATCCCTCCCTGTGCTCCTGCTGGTGCTCCTGGACCTGGGACTGGTCCATGGGGCTGTGCACAGGTAAGGCACTGCCCCCAGCATTGAGTTCAGCTTAGGTGTTCCGCAACCCAGTTCCGGGTTGTCCTGGGGGAGGAAGGCTAATGAGGAAATAAAAAGAAGAAATCGGGGTCTTATGGGAATCCCTGGTGTTCCCCAGGCAATGCCAGGCCTCTCCTTCCAGTGGAGGTGCCTACTTCAGTTCAAGGGACTCCCCTCTGTTGCTTGAAAGAATGCCCTAGCACTGTGGTTTGTAACCCCAAGCCTTCAAATTCTTTCTCAAGGGGGACTGAACACTGCTATCCATTGAGTCCTCCATCCCTTTACATCAGCCCTTTCTGGGGTCAGATATAACTGCAGACTGTGTCCTAGCTCCCGTTCCCTGGAAGATCTCAAAGGGCTAGCACCCAGGAGAGAGGGCCACTTCTGCCCAGGTTCTGAGTCCACAAGACAGAGAAGGCCTGCTTCTGGCCACACCCTGTCCTTGAAGGCCCCCTCCTGGGCCTTGCTGCAGTTGGACTCTGAACTGATACATGGAAATGGGGGGTGGAAGCAGAATTGCCTCCTCACACCGCACTTTTTCCCCAGGGTGCCCCTCAGAAGGCATCAGTCCGTCCGGAAGAAGCTGCGGGCCCAAGGCCTGCTCTCGGACTTCTGGAAGTCCCAGAACTTGGACATGATCCAGTTCATCGAGTCTTGTCAAATGGACCAGAGTACCAATGAGCCCCTCATCAACTACCTGGATGTATGATGTCTTGGGTTGAAGCCTGGGGACACTGGGAGTAGGGAGGAAGGCTGGGCCTTTAGCAGGGACCAGTGCTGCCTAGGTGACATCAAGTACTCAGGCATGGATGACTCAGATGGGTAGTCCAGTAGTCTCTGTGAGCTCTGTAAAGCAGGCCTCAGTGTGGCCCAGTGTGCATGGCTTTAGGAGAAAAGAGATAAGGATGACATGTGCCCAAGGGGAAAGCTCCTACTGTGTGCTCAACCAGGCGCTTAGCTAGTTATATCTTTGGACAAAGAGAGTACTTGATCCCTGCATCCCCAGTTCCCTGATCCCTAAAATGGAGGCATTCCTGTCTACCCTGCCTTGCTCACAATGACGTCAGGAGACTCAGGATTATAAGAAAAGGGAACCAAGTTTCCTAAGCTATCCTCAGTGCTCTCCTTCACAGCCCCTGCTCTGTTCCTTCCATCCTGCATCCCCAGCCCTGCCTCTTCGAGCTTGGGCAGACTGTAGTCCGTGGCACTCGGGGCTATAGTCACTAACAAGCCTTTTCCTCCCATCCCCTCATCCTCTCCTTCTCTCCCCTCCCTCTAGATGGAGTACTTCGGCACTATCTCCATTGGCTCTCCGCCTCAGAACTTCACGGTCATCTTTGACACTGGCTCCTCCAACCTCTGGGTCCCTTCTGTTTACTGCACCAGCCCAGCATGCAGTAAGTGGGCTGTAGCGGTGGGAACCACTTCTTGGAGGCTAAGGTGGTATTTCGAGGGGTGGAAAGATTCAGTTCCCTCCACTGGTCCTTCCTGCCGTGCCAACTCCCTCCTCTCCCCTTTCTTCATTTGGCATGGCTGGGCCAGGGGCAGAGATGAAAGGCAACTACTAGTCAAGATAACTTTCATACTAGTTAGAATTAATGGAGGGAAAATTAGCCATTAGAAGAGAAATCATTGACTTGGTGACTCACTTCCTTTGGAACACCCAAAGGAACACAGGAGAAGGTTCCTTTGGTTTGTATCTGAACAGGTAGGTCGGTTGAGTTCTAAGGAAGACTGTACGCCTACCTCAAGGAGGCCCTGATGGCCTGGCTCCCATGCAGGTGTGGCTGGTGGCCCACAGTGGCTTGGGTGTGTCCATTTGCCCAGAGGTGACGTAGGGGTGAGGGAGACATTGGGAACAGAAGCCCTACACAGAGAAGGCTCATTCAGTGTGGGACACATCCCAAGGGTGGAAGCTCTTCAGAACCTGAGACTAGACATCTGCAAAGTTGGGCAAAGAGTTGGGAATAATTCCCTAGAGGGGTAATTGGTCACTCTAAGCTTCCTCTGAAGGCCGGGCTAGGCCCCACAACTTATGGCTGAGACTGTTGCTGGTGCCAGGTAAACGGGGCTTATCTTGTGTCTATGAGGTCACTGTGAGCAACCAGATTTGCCCAGGGACAAATATTTGGTCCCTGGTTGGGACACACCTGGTTGGGCTAGAGAGGACACAGTAGCTCACTAGTAAAAAGCCATGGCAAGTGTTCCCAAGAGCTCCCATCTTCCCCTTATTGTGGGGAGCCACTCTGTCTCTCTGGGGCAGGGATCAAAGCAGTGAGCAGAATTCTTGTTTTTCAGAGACACACCCGGTCTTCCACCCATCCCAGTCCAGCACATATGAAGAGGTAGGGAATCGTTTCTCCATCCAGTATGGTACTGGGAGCCTGACAGGAATCATCGGAGCTGACCAAGTCTCTGTGAGTGCCAATCTTCCATCGTTACTCTCTTGCCCAGGAACTAGGCACAGGGTAGTGGCAGATGGCTCAGAGGTCTCAGGGGCACAATTTCAGATCTGCCTCAGGAAGAGATAGACAAGGTTGGCTTCTAGGGCAAGGGAGCAATCCTTCCCACCTGAGATGGGACAGCTGTCAGTCTTTCCAGCTCTGAGCTCATGGGGCTGCCTTCGGGAAACAAGGGTCAGAGCACAGGACCTGCTGTTAGGGCTGGATCACCAGTCCCTGAGCACTAAGGAGATGACAGAAGGATGTCATCTTGAAAGAAAAAAAGAAAAGAAGTGCAAACCAGTGAGAAGCTGGGCTTCATCAGTGAAACGGGAAGGTATGAGGCAGATGTCCAAGCACAGAGAAGAATGCAGATGTCAATCAAAGTCCCAAGGTCTAGCAGCCACTCCTTGAACACAGCAAACCCCGACCCAACCCCCACCCCCACCAAAAGTCCTACAGGTCCCTAATCTGTGGGAATCAGAGAACCAGGGGAGTCCTATCCCTGCCTGGATACTTTACGCAAGTGTGTGGGCTTAGGCCTTGGAAGGAACAGAGGCTGGCCGACCCCAATGGTCATCACCCCAGTTCTAGCATGATCCCAAGGTCAGTGGAGCCCAGTCCTCATCAACATCCCTTCAACAATTTGAGCATGGGACATACAATTAAGTGGGAAAACGTGAAAAATAAACCAGCAGGAGACTGTTTTTCCACTGCCTGCACCCCCCCCATTCAACCTGGTGAAAATCTCTCTGAACTCTTATGAATTGTGAGGGGTTTAGATACTCCACTGAGCAGGTCGTCAGGGAAGATAAAGCAGAGTGAATTATTTTCTTTAATTATTATTAATTATTATACTAGCCTTAATTATTTTCTTTAGGATACTAAGTTTTCTTAAAATATATTTAAGAGGACTGGAGAAATGGCTCAGTAGTTAAGAGCACTGGTTGTTCTTCTAGAAGACCAGGGTTCAATTCCCAGCACCCATGTGACAGTTCACAGCTGTCTGTAACTCCAGTTCTGGGGGACCCAGCACCCCTACACAGGCACACATGCAGGCAAACCATCAACATACATAAAGTTAAATGAAATCACTAAATTTTTT
>NC_022013.1:22158081-22162221 GCF_000317375.1 Microtus ochrogaster
CTGTCTCAAAGCAAACAAAGAAAACAAAATCAATTAGAGTTATACCCTTTCTCCATGATGTCCAAGTTCTTGTGCTCTGCAGTTGGACAGGTCTGAGACAGCTCTCACTGTGAGCCAAGCCTAACTGGAACTCGTCATCCTCTGGCTGAGTGCTGAGTTGTTACCTGTTGAGTGTTGAGAGTTCAGGCAAATGCCACCATGCCCAAATAGATGTCAAAGTCCTAAAGGAAAACTAATAATGAAGCAAAAATTAATAAAATTAAGTGCATTAAAATTCATATCTTATTCATCAAAAACAGCAAAAGGCACCACTGATGGGAAAACCTTGTGGTTTCCAGCAGAGGGCTTGGCTCCAAAATATACCACCAAACAACAGACGCAGGCATTCCTAAGAGAAGCTGCCTAAAAAGTCAATTCGTTGTTGTAAAACGCAGTTAAAATCTCAGTGTAACCCTCTGCATATCTACTATAAAACCAACACGGAAGAGGCAGGCTGTAGAAAGTTTTAATGAAGATGTGGTCCAATTGGGACTCTCAGAGTACCAGTAATAGAAACATTGGTACCACAATTTTGGAAGACTCCAGGACCTTTGCTCAGAGAGAATACTTATAAACCCTGAAAGGTTTATACAATGGAAATACGTACATGTGTTCACCAAAGGAAGTGCACACGGAGCACCATTAGTGATAATCAAACACAGGAAGCAGTCCAGATGTCCACCCATGGCACATGGCATGGTAACATATTCATACCTGGAGTGCTAATGAGAATGAAAACATTGTAAGAGCATGTAGCAAGCACAGCACTGAAGAACAGAAGCCAGGTAGCAGCATCATAGTAGATAATTCCATTTATGTAAGATTAAAGGCATAAACAAAACTAGTGTTGCTTTGAAGAAGAGTCACTCTGGAGGAGGGATACAGTGATTTGCAGGGTACAGGAACAGCATGGCTGTGTCTTTGCAACCTTCTGCCTGGTCTAGGGAGGATTACATGGGTATGTGAGGTACGTGGACTGTTATTAAAATAGACACTCATCTTTTCTGCATTTTTTATATTTTGATTTTTAAAGTCACATGAAGAAATTATATTAGTGGGATTATAGTCAAAACTTTTGTGCCTATTTGCCAAAGAAAGCTGAGAAAGGACAAATTAGCTTGAATCGGAATGGGGACCCAGGAATCTGGGACCCTCACTCATGAACGTTGTGCCGTTCTCCCTTCAGGTGGAAGGACTGACTGTGGAGGGCCAGCAGTTCGGAGAAAGTGTCAAGGAGCCCGGGCAGACCTTTGTGAATGCTGAGTTTGATGGGATTCTGGGTCTAGGATACCCGTCATTGGCTGCTGGAGGGGTAACCCCAGTGTTTGACAACATGATGGCCCAGAACCTCGTGGATCTGCCTATATTTTCTGTCTACTTGAGCAGGTAAGGCCAGTCAACCCCTATCCCCGCCAGATCAGGTCAGTGATGACCACGGGCAGTTAGCCTGTGCATGAGACTTCACAGGCCTAAGACCCATGATTCTCTCGAATCTCTTGCTTGACCTGTGATATATGATCTTGAACAAAACACCTAGGCTATCTGGATTTTGAGGAAATGTGGTTTGCCTCATAAAGGAATTATGACAAGAAAGAAGTAAATTGTCATTGTGAATTGAATCCGTGCACCCTTGAGATTGGCTAATGATTTATATGGTCAATAAATACCAAGGTCCCGCTACATGCCACATGTGATGGTAGACACCAAAGCACATGAAACAAGGACCATCTCTGTGGTTGGGAGACGGGGAGAATTAACCAGTAAGATGATATTAAAACTAAGTTGTACATTAATGGCTATGTATAACCACACAGAAGAATATGGCTTGGCCTTGGAAAGGATGCAGTATGGCCCTAGTCTTTCTCTTTCTTACCGAGTTCACGCGAGACCCTGAGTTCAATCTCCCACACCTCACAATTTTTTTCTGACATGTGCTAGAGCATAGATCAAGTTTCAAGACTTAGGCTAAGCAAAATAAGCCAGCCACCAAAAGGACAGATAAGGATCCCGTTTACAAGAAGTGCCTAGAATTGAATTCATAGACAGAAAGTACAGTGGTGGTTGTCATGGGTAGGGAGGATGGGAAGGGGGCGTCTCCTTTAACGAGACTCAGTTCTGCATGGTGAAAATGTTCAGGAACTTGACTTCACGGTAATGAAAATCTGGACTACACACTCAAAACTGGCTAAGATGGTTAATTTAGAACTATATTGCCACAAGTTCTAAAAATCCATACACTACAGCTGGGAAGAACGAGACGCTCACTGTCCCCGTATCCTTTCCTGGGATGCTCACCTCACTTTCCTCCCGAAGAGAAAGACTTACCTTTCCCACTCTGACCTGGCCCCAGCTCACCGTGCTCCAATGTAAGCCCCCTTTCTCTGTCCCCTTCCACAAGAAGAGTTCTGAATTTTCTCTCTTGGGTTGTGTTGTGTCTCCAGAGTGACTGTGGTTGGGACCAGGTCTGACAGGACTTTGATCAAGGCACACTGTCAGGGCTCCTGTCTCCCTTTGTGTTGTTTTGTGTCCCAGGGCCTCCGTTTCCTCAAGCAAATACAAGGTTGATGTGAGAAATCCACAAGCTCGGGTGGTGGGATTTGTAGAACCCAGGATTCATGCATGCCAAGCAAGTGTTCTAAACCCTTAGTTACATCCCCAGCTCCCACTAAATGTAAAATTCCTTCAGATATATGCTCCTTCCCCACACCACCCTGACCTTCAGAGTCCCAGGCTTTGTGTCTTTCTTCTCTCTCCTTTTCCTCCTAGAAATGCCCCTCTTCCCCGAAGCCTACTAAATCCCAGCATGTAACTCGAGAAATAACTAGCAAAGAAAATGAACCAATAGTCAAGCTTTAATAAGACATACTGCTTTCAAGTTACCCTTGCCTCCTTAACAAAAAGGAGTGAGCATCATGGGAACTCCTGACACCACAACATTCCTAGCAGGGAAGATACTCCCAGAAAGAATATTTTGGGGGTACCCTCAAGTTGCATCCTCAGTGTCTGCACACCCGGGATGGTCCTGACCATGGATCTGCAGTTCCGGCGCTCCCTACCTCCTAAACTTTTTATTTAGGAAGCAGGGAATATTCACGGAGCATTGGACAGAGTTGTTCTTCTCTTTGGTCCCCAAAGGCTCAGGCTGCCTAGGAGTTTCTACTGCCTGGGTACCAGTGTGAGTGCCCAGACATGCAACAAAGGCCCTCACTGGCCATCGCGCTCAGCGTTTCCAGAGGCCCTTCTTTAACAGTTTGTCTATCTCTCTACGTAGTGACCTACAAGGTAGCTCAGGCAGTGAGCTGACTTTCGGAGGCTATGACCCCTCTCATTTCTCTGGGACTCTCAACTGGATTCCAGTCACCAAGCAAGGTTACTGGCAGATTGCACTGGACGGGTGAGTATCATCCGTGTAGTAGCCATGGTTGAACAGAAAAACTCACGACAGTAACTGGATTAACTGAGTGACACTACCAGGCGCTGGAGTAGATGCTGGGAACCTGACATCTAGACTGGAGGTGTGGAAACACACAGGAAGCACTGGAGAAGTGGCTTCCTTCTGTATACATTTAGCAGGCCGCCTTCTAACTCACGCACCTAACTGCCCTGTGTTCATGTAGCCTTAATTAATGCACGAGGCAAGGGCTGAGAGACATGGACATTGCAAGGGTGATTTGGACTCAGGTTTTCACTTTCTTGAAGCCTGCATGGAAGATGAGATGTGGTCCCAAATTGCCACCACACAAAGTGGATGTGGTCAGTGCTCCAAGAGCAGCTAGGATGACCGGCCGGCAAACAGAGTGAGACTTCTCTGTCTGAAGACTGTGCAGGGGGTGTGGAGGCAGGGGCTATGAAAGGGAGAATTGAAATTCATGCATGAGCCTGGAGCTAATGGGAAAGTAGGGTTCCACCCCTGATACATGGCCAGCACCGTGCTAGGTAAGATAGGAGCTCAGGGCAGAGCAATCTAGTTTCTGCATCTAAGACGCTCTGGATAAAAAGTAAAAGAGATCCAATGCCCACTGTCTACCAACACTTTTCAGACGGTAGATATTTACCTATTCGTGCTCATCACATCAGTTTAAGGAATCTGTTTGTTTGTTT
>NC_022013.1:22163476-22164031 GCF_000317375.1 Microtus ochrogaster
CTCAGTTCTGCCATGGGGCAGCAGCTGCTTAGGTAGAAGACATTTAAGGGAGATTTTTGGATGTTGCCATGAGGAATTGATCAACAAACACATCAATCCTCTGCACCACCCTCATGCAACTGGAGATGTTATTATCCTGATTTATAGGGGGAGATGCTGAGGCTCTCAGAGCTAAATGAATGGCTCAGAAATGACAGCTGGGTCTGGAGAGATGGCTCTGCAGTTAAGAGCACTTGCTCCTCCTCCAGAGACCATAGTTGGCTTGCTTGTACCCACTTGGTGTGGCTCCCAAATCACATGAAACTTCAGCTCCAAGAAATCCAAGGCCCTCTTCTGATCCTGTGCATGCACAGATACATACTATACACAGATACATAAATAGAAAACATTTAAGGAGTGATTAAAAAAGAAGAAGATATGAGCTGTTTTTGGAGGGGCAACATTCTGGTTAATTTTCTTTCTCAAGCCAAAATGTGTCTTTCATTGCAATGACTCCCAATTCTGTGGGTGAGGTAGAAATGAAAAGCTGGACGTTTTGGAAACCTATAGTCACTT
>NC_022013.1:22170799-22172337 GCF_000317375.1 Microtus ochrogaster
TCCTCTGAGATAAAACCTTCCGCCTTAGAGGGAAGCTAAAGAGGTGAGACGGTCCATTCTTCAGGGATGCTTTCTTTGAGCTCAGGAAGTAAACAACTGAGAGGCTTCAGGAAGTTCCTAAAACCGACCAGGTGTATCTGACCCCTCCCTCCCTAAGCACAAATAAGCAGTAAGGACTGCTGAGCTACTTGGAGGAAGCGCAAGCTGCCTCCACGAGGCAAGACTGTCTGAGCTGCCTGGAAGAGTCACCTTCCAACCTGTTGAGCTGTTTGCGCATTGTGCAGTGGGCCCAGGTTACAGCTTTCGTGAGCTGTCTCCCATGCTGGGAGAGCTTTGGTGATGCAGCAGTCATTGAGTCACTTCTGCTCCTATGACCCTTCACCCATGCTCCTGTAAGCAGCTCTGGTAAAACTCATTGGGTCACCTAGTAAAATGGCATTCTTACTTGGCTCCCTATCTGAACAGACATTTATTCAGGTCTTCCCAGGCATCATCACACAACATGCATACACACCACTACACAGGCTAAGTTCCAATTAAAATCTAGTCTCAAAAAGAGTAGAATAATATTGAGGAAGCTTCTCCCGTCTAATTTCTAACCAGGTCAACTCTGCAGAGCTTATGAGATCACTGGGAGCTGGAGAGATGGCTCAGTGCTTAGGAGTGATGACTGCTCTTCTAGAGGGTCCAGGTTCAATTCCCAGTACTCACATCGACTAACTAACATCTGTAACTCCATTTCCAAGGGAAGCCAATGCCCTCTTCTCTTCTGGCTTCCACAGGCACCGCATATATGTGGTGTACAGACAGGAGATCACCGGATTCATTCAGGGTGATATAGACTCGGGGTGAAGTGAGGGACCTCTAAAGAACAACAGTCCAAGAGCCCAGCAGTCCCCATAACCAGCATCGATCAGGACACCACCTTGGCTTCCTGAGCAACCAAATTACTTCACTTGTGCAAACAGGCTTTAGAAGTCCCCTCAGTCGTCCTATAAAGAATTCAGTGTAAAAATCATTAGGTCCCTTCTCCCAAGACTGTTTGCTAGATGATATAAGAAAATAAGCTTCAATTTTTGTTCCACCAAAAACTCTTTAGTAAGGCTCATGCTGGCAGCACAATTGGCCAAGCGTGGGATCCAAGACTACTCGTTGGCTTTCCAAATGCAAGACTCTATGGTTGGTTTAGACACATGGTGGCTGGAAAAGCCCCATCATAGGAAACAACTGGAAGCAGGAGGAACTTTCTGACAGCACAGTAACCAAAGGAATGGGTCTACAAGGAGACAGACTCCTAACTTGTGAGGGATGCGGAGTGCACCAAATACACCCTAGGGGAAAGATCTGGGGAGTCATGTCTAAACTCACTCCATCTGCCAACTATACTCACCCAAGACAGGAAAATGCAATGCCCAAATTAACTGTGTGCTAACAGCATTTTAATTTACTGTCGCCTTCTGGGTGCTTCAGTTTGGGTCACAGGGGGCCCAGGGTGGGGTTTTGGGGTGCCAGGACATGCTTTACCTCTTACATGTCTG
>NC_022013.1:22173548-22179131 GCF_000317375.1 Microtus ochrogaster
TATTTCTTCTGGCAAGGAGCCAAAATGCATGAGCCAATGAGTTGGACAGACCCGGGTTCTACTCTAAGTGGGCTGCTCATCTAGTGTGTTGTTGTTCTCTCCCCCCCCCCGTGTGTGTGTGTGTGTGTGTGTGTGTGTGTGCATGTGTGGGCTTGCGTGTCTGTGTGTCTGTGTCTCTATGTGTGATGGGTTTTGTATGCATGATGGATGCGCACGTTTACCACAGCGCATGTGTGGAGGCCAGAGGACAACTTTGTGGAGTTGGTTCTCTTCTTCCACCTTCACAGGAGTTCTGAAAATCAAACTCAGGTCACCAGGCTGGCATGACAAGCACCTTTACCTGTGAGCCATCTTGCTAGCCCACTGACTAGTCTTTAATTCAAGCATCCACTGAGCTGTAATAACATTTTGTAAAATGCAAGTGTTCTATCATTGCTAGGTATTGTGTATTGATAAAATGATTGATTTAGGCTTATTGATCAATTCCCCATGACAAAGAGCCTATGGAGAAACGGGTTTCTGAGTATCCTTGGACATGTGCTATTTTTTTGCATGCAGGTATGTGCTACATGGGTGTGTGGATGGGCAAATGCATGGATGGATGAAAGACTCAATGCATGCATAGATGCATGGCACATGGGTGGATGCATCACTACTCAGAAATCTCCAGATTCCCAGCTTCAGTCACCACGCTTTGGGGACAGGGAGATAGAGAGGTAAGAGGCACTGTCTAGGGTACAGGCAGTCTACTTGGAGAATCAGGACAAACACCTCCCCCAAAGATCTTAAAGAATGAGAACGCTGAGTCTTCTGTGGGTGTACTTTGTGGAGAAAGCAGGTTTAGACCTGCAAGGATCTGAGTGGGTGAGGCAGACTCTCAAGTGATCCCGGCAGGCAACAAGCCTCGTGTTCCCGGGAATCTCACTAAACAGAAGCCTCTACACTCAACCTGTAAGTCCCACTAAATTTTTTTTAGATTGAATATAGTATGGGGTGCCAGAGGGAGAAGAGAAGAAGCTGGGGAAGGTTGTATACTGGGCAGGGAAACTGGGCCTGCTGCAGAATTCTTAGCTCTCCCTCTTCTCTGGTCTCCCTGACAACTTACATGGGACTCACCCAGGACAAGTAAGGCAAGAGGCTGTGCTGGGTCCTTCCTGGAGCCAGTGGGAAAGAGAGGGAAGGGACGTGGAAAGGTGAAGGCTGAGACCCTCGAGAGTTCCCGCAGGCCAGTCACAAACCCAGGTACTCTGCAGCAACTCAGTCTTCCTGGCTTTGCAGAGAAACTCAGGCAAATGGGCTGGGATGTGCTGCTGGCCAAGAGCAGAGAAGAGGTGGTCCCTCTGGAGTCCTGCTGTGTGTGGGTTGGGCTGGCTGGGCTGGTCCTGCATTCCAAGCTTGCTACTCACTGGTCAGTAGCAGTGAAGATGACTCAGCCTTGCTGATGGGGAGATTCCCTGCCTTCCTCTTTGAAGCTCGTGGTCCTGCAGTGAGTAGAAAGAGGCCGAAAGGGACAACGTGGGTATAGTCAGCGAGGGGTAAAGGACGCCTCAGCTACCATCTGAAACTTGGGAGTAGTCAGAGAGCCGCCACTGCTGTCTGCCCCCAAATTAACCAACCTTAGCACCGGACCAGCCTGGGTCACTCTCTGAGCCAAAGGTCAAGGCTATTTTTAGACATCAGACTCATAAAATGTTCACCCTTTGTGACATGGGGCAGAGGAGTCTTTGGTGGCAGCACAGTTCCACGGCACATGTGGAAAGAGGATGGGGACAGTGAAAGGGTGGAGAAGTCACGAGGATCAGAAGAGGCAAGCGAAACCCAAAGGAAAGACACCAACCCCCGCCCCATCATCACCCCTCCCAGTGCCTGGTGTTGCAGAGGAATTGAGCATTTTTGTGGGTCAAGAAAGCTACCTCCCGTGAGAGGAGCAAGCACTCAGGGTATGTCTGGCTCTTTCCTAGGAGCCTAGCGTTGCCCAGTACTAGACCAAGTGACTTTGACCTCCCAGTCCTATGCGCGCTCCATGCTTGTAGTTTGAAATCAACCATGGTGGACAGGTGTACAGCATTAAAAATAGCAACCACTGCAAATTGAGTCTCAGGACCTCCTCTACCAGCCCCACCCCACAAAGGTGTTCTGCTGTTCCCTGGATCTTTCCTAACCTTGTGATCCTGCTATGCTATCATAACATGACACACACATGCCCTCTGCAGATGGAGCTGTTCTTCTTAAAAAATAATAAAAGGCAGGGGTGTTCTTCTTGAACACGGGGCACAGGACACACACACACGGCGAAACAAACACAGACACGACACGGCGGCTCCCACGTGGGTCCACTTTAATGGGGGAGGGAAACACAGAAGGGCAGAGGAACGTGGGGGACACACGAGGAAAGGCAGAACGAGGGGGGGGGGAGAGAGCCTCGTGTGGCCCTGCCTTTTTAACCGGGAGCGCAAGGGTGCGCACAGGTATCCGTAATCCAGGGGGAGTATGGGAGTTGTAGTTTCCAAAAGAACAACAGGAGCCACAGCCAGAAGTCGTGTCCATTTTATCCAGGAGGGAGTGGAGACCCCAAAGCTAGTAATAGTTTAGGCTCAAGGTCATAGATGGGCGGGCACATTAGGGAAGAGAGAGGGCTCTCTGACCCCAAAAGTCACGGTCATTGCCTGGTATGAGGCAGTCCCCTCCCCTAGCTAGTCACAGTGAGTCATCCGAAGAGGAAATCACACTCAGTCACCCAGTCAGTCACACATGCTTCACACAGAGAGGTTAAGTCAGGGTGGGACTGGGGGAAAGAGAGAGGTTAAGTCTGCTTCTAATATTCTTAAATTACAGAAACTGAGATTGCAGAATAAGTTTTAAAAATACGGACACTTGAGACAGAATGAAAACTCCTAGCCCCTTCTGCCTTCTTTCCTGTCTCTCCACAGACAGCGTGCTTCTTTCTCTGTTTCCAGGACACATGTGAGTGAGGTCAGACATGGAGACACACTGATGCTTATGCCTGACAATCGGGCTCAACCACACTCTGTCAAACGTTCACGCTGCTTTTCCTTTTCTACCTAAATTACAGTGTGTGCGTGCGCATGTGCAGGTCTTCACTTCATCCTTTTTAAATGATCTGATATTTCAGGGGATTGGCATTTGTGTAGGAATTCTGCTATTAAAAGTGGCCATGACTTTGGGAGTGCATGGGGTAGGGGTGGACTCATCGGAAGGGTCGGAGGGAGGGGGAAGGGTAGGGTGAAATGGTATAAATACAGTACACATATATGAAATGTTTAATTGGTTTAATTTCGTAAAAAGTAAGCATGTTGTTGGTGGACATGCAGGTAGAGCAAACATGTGCTCTTACAGGTCCTTCAGTGGCCAAGCTGCGTTAGCCTCGTTCATCTCCACTTACGGGCAAAGTCTCTGGCCACAGTGGTACACTTTACAGTCCTAGATAATTGAGGGTCTGAGGCAGAGGACTGCTGGTTTGAGGCCAGTCTGGGCAATGACATGAGTCTCCACCTCAAAAAGGTGTGAGGATGGGGCTCTATGACCGAGTATCTGCCTAGCAGGCTCCTGGCTTCAACACTTTTTCTAGTACTAAAAAAGAAAAGCCCGGGTTATCGGTACCCGAGTTGCACTCACTGTATGTCCCATTGTTGTGACGAAATGCCAGCAAAGCAATTTGGAGAATTCAGGGCTTATTTAGACTCACAGATTGCTAGAACAATCCATCATGGATGGGGACGGCATGACAGCAGGAACACAGGGCAGCTGCTCACACTGCATCTGCGGCCAGCAAGCAGACAGATGAATGTCAGTGCTCAGTGTGTATGGTGTTTATTCATATTCATATGTATGTATGTATGCATGCATGTATGTATTGTGTATGTATCACATGTGTATGTATCATATATTGTGTATGTGTGTATGTATATGTGTATGTGTGTTTATGTGTATATGCATGTATTATGTATGTGTGTATATATGTGTGTATACATATATTTGTGTATGTATATGTGTGTATATGTGTATTATGCATGAATTTATGTATTGTGTATGTATGTATTGTGTGTGTGTAAGTATGTGTGTATATATACATATATGTATGTATTCAATATGTATATCTATTTGTTCCGGGGTCCTAGACCATGGAATGGTGCGTCTATATTGAGGGTGTATTTTCCCACTTCAATTAACTCAGTCTAGAAACTCACTCACCGATATACCCAGACGTTTGTCTCCCAGGTGATGCCAGATCCTCCCAAACTGGTGATCCATAACAGACAGTCTCTAGAACTGAGCCTGGATCCAAATCTCAACTCCAACCCAGGCTATACTACAGGGTGTGTGTTGTTAGGAACTTCCAAATTAGCTTCTGGAAAACATCTAGTTCTTAGTAAAACAGGGATACTAATAGTGCCCACCCCACAGATATTTTGTATGCACTAAAATGGCTAACACTTTAAGGCCTTACCACTCTGAAGAAACCTCAGTTTGTGCCAGTTAACGTATCACAACACTATATCAAGCACAATAACACACTAATAACACACAATAACACACGAATTCATTTAACCTACACAATGTGCTACTTATTTGCATATTTTCAAGGCCCTCAGCACAATGTCCGACAATAAATGTCAGCATATAGAGTGTGACATACCACGGCAATGTGCGTGGTCCGTTCCCTCCACCTCTGCACCATGCGGGTCCTCACGTACAGCTCCTGTTCAGCCACCCCAGGTCCCTTGCTCTAACAGAGCCTCTTCATCCCCCTGGCTGCCTTTTCCCAGTACACCCAAGGCTTTGTTGAGCACAACAAATCAGAGCCCAGTGCCTGCTGTGTCCATTTGCTCGGAACCACGGCTTCCAGCTCAGGTTATCTGAAGACTCCACGGCACAGACGAGCTTTCTCTGGCCTCCCATCCAAGCCCTAGCTCATCCAGTTACTACAGTGTGGAGTTACGTGAGTTATGAGTGACCTGTCCCCTCCCACAGCACACACCTTGTTTGCTAGGGATGGAAGCCTTGTTCAAGCGGAGTCAGCAATGTAGCAGTACTGAGCCATATTCCCAGTAGAGTGACCCTTTTCTGAGCCAGTGAGGAGAGCCGGCTGCACAAAGGCTGGTACCACCGTCAGTAGGTGCCCAGCCATTGCCGCAGCTTTCCCATTTTCTGCCTCCATTTTGAAGCTCTAAGTCCTTTTAAGATATTCATTGGTCTTTAAGATGTTAACACACTTAACCAAAGTGTTAGGAAACAGCACTCCATTGCTCTCGAGCCCCTTGAAAAGAGATAACTAATGCTCAAAGACCCACCATTTTCATACTTCTCAGCCACTTCTGGACGACTTGCCTTTGTAAGCAGCAACATTGCTGCAGTATGCCAGCCCTGGTTAGCGTCGTACATCCCTGGGAGATGGGGGATTTGAATAAGTAGCTAGAAGAAGAATGAATGGATGGATGGGTGGGTGGATGGATGAATGGATGGATGGGTGGGTGGGTGGATGGATGGATGGATGGATGGATGGATGGATTGGTGGGTGGGTGGATAGATGGATGGATGGATGGATGGATGGATGGATGGATG
>NC_022013.1:22179844-22181435 GCF_000317375.1 Microtus ochrogaster
CTCCATACCTTGTCTGTGTCTTGGGAAGACTTTCTAGTGTTGCCCGGCCCCTGTTTCTTCTTCCCTGATGTTCCCTGCAGTAGGTCCTGTGTGTTTCATCCCAGATGCTCCCAGTGTCAAGTTCAGGGCTTGCATGTATCTCTCCACGGGAAAGGGATAATTTGTTTATATTCAGTCGGGCATGTATAATTGGACTTAACTATTTTCCTATGTGCACATTCTGTATTTCATGGGAGTTGTGTATATGGTGCTGGTCCAGCATTCCCAAAGCCCTGGATTCAGTCCCCAACGCCGACAAAAACAGCAATGCAATTGTGGTATTAGTTGACTCTTAGCCCACATTGCACACATAATTTAGCAACAACTTTTCATTCAAATTATAGACCGTGAATATTTTCCCACACATAATAAAATATTTCAAATACCCCATTCCAATAACTACTAAGTAATTCGTCAGGTGTCCTGGCCCAACTACTTTTTCACTGTGGAGTATTTATAAGCAAGGCTGGAAGGATGGCCTTGAAATCTTTCCTCAAGTTTCTGGTGATTTCTCTAAGAAAAATTCCTAGAAGTAGAGGTCAGAACTATTTCGAGGCTCTCTGCACGTGCTGCCAAGTAGCTCTCCAGACGCATGTACCGATTTCACCCCTTCCAGCTTCAGAAAAGAGCCCTGTGATTCTGCAAGGGCAGTGCACTTGTGGGGGAGGGACTCTCAGTCATCCAAAGGCTCTAGGCAATCCCAACAATGGACCCCTTGTCCTGCCTACCCCATCTCCTCTTCCCACGCTGGCTCTAAGCAGTGCTGTGTGCGAGGTCTCTGTTCAGAGCTGTCCTGCTGTTTGGCACTCGGGGCTACCTCCCAGAGCAGGACCCTAAAGAACTGAGGGGTGAGTGAGCTGTCAGTCTTGCAACTGTAAAGCAAAGGGAAGGATGTGTCCGAGATGCTGAGTCACATGTGTCCGTCAGGAGGACAGCCCCGCTGGAGTCCTTAGCCCAGGACAGAGATCCTGATAAACCAGAGGAAAACAGAGTTCAGCTGTGAGAGTCACAGGATGCTACACGCTGTTTGGGAGGTTTCGTGGGGACACATGTCGAAGGGCAGCAGAGACTGGGTGGGGAGGGTTAGCCTTAGTGACCATAGCCACAAGCAAGACTAGCTAGTGTGAAAATGACTTCTGTTTGCCCGCAGGCTTGATGCCTCTCATGAATCCCCGAAAGAAAGTGGACTTGAAACTCATCATCGTCGGTGCACTTGGGTAAGTCAAGCCCCGCTGCCGTGTGCTCACTGATAAACAACTTTACCGCGGAGCAGTAAGGCCTCCAGGCTGTGCTGCCACCTCCAGGGGACACTTTCTGAGTAAGGGGGCAGCGAAGTGCATCCTGCTTCAAGCAAGGAAAAGTTCTCAGTTTGAGTCCAGCTCTGTAGTAACTGGCTCTGTAGCAATTCAGCATCGCTGGGTCCTCCATGGCCTGCCACACCCAACAAAAATCCGAGCACAGTTGTGGGACACCCAGCCTTATCCAAACTGCTCATTTCAGTTGGTTTCAGCTCCTAGAAACTACTCCCAGTCCTTTGCTCCCCAAAGGGTAG
>NC_022013.1:22185715-22197207 GCF_000317375.1 Microtus ochrogaster
CAGGCTTCAGAGGCCATATGTTACGATCGACCTCAAGGCCCTCTGTCAACTCTTATGGGAGGCAGGAGTAATTATACTGACAACACAGCTCTCTCCAATGAATGCTATCCAGTCCTTCCTGCCAAGCCTTTTGTGTCTATGCTGTGGGTATTAGTGTCATCTAAAAGAGTCTTCATCATGAACCCTTGGAGCCATGCATGGTCCCAAGGTCGCCCCAATGCACATGTGAAGTCTATTGGATTACAATGCTGAGATCCAAACGTCCATTTTAACATCTCCTTTCACGCATCCGCAAGTTGAGGGAGTTCAGGAAAAGGAGGCCAGAGTTTTCTCAGCCAAGTAAGAGGTACCACCCTCCAGTGAGGAAGGAAACCAAAAAGGAGGCTTAGGAATCATGGTAAAGGTTGACTATTTAGAATCTCTCTAAATTTCATGGACTCCAAATTAATACAATTTAGGCTGGATTCTGATTACTTGATTAAATCCAAACACAAGAGGAACAAGGACAAAAATTGATGAAACACGGAGGGCTAGGCTGAAGGAGGAGGCTGTGAGCTTGCAGGAGCAGAAGCAGAGTGTGTTTCCACAGCCCTGCTGGAGCAGATGCTAGGACCAAAGGACCTAGGACTGCAGCTTCTCCAAGCAAGAGAATTGGAGGGTTGGGGTGGGAGGGCTCTGAGGAAGCTGGAGGAATGGGGAGGGGCAGGGCAGTTGCAGCATCAGCTTTTAGAGAGCAGGGTAGGATGGGGATGCAGAAGATGAAGAGAGAGCACGCTGTGGTCACAGAAAAGAAGGCTAGATTTGTATTTGCATCCGATTCTGTGAAGAAGATGGAGACGTGCAGTGACTGTTGGCAGAAAAGGAATTCTGGCTACCGTGAGTAGCGGCAGCCACTGTTGATGGGGAAAGGACGAGGGTTGCAAATGTTCAATGAACGGGAGGTGCCTGGCTGGGTGAAGGGCAGGTGATGCCTCGTAAGACAGTTGTTCTGAGCCACCAAGCACGGGGAGGGCGGGGGAGACATGACAGACGGACACTGAGCTTTGCTTTAGAGAAGCAACGAGGCACCAGGCAAGCCAAACCCCTCCATCATCTAAGGAGAGGCAGATACGGAAATGACCTCAGTGGATATGGTGAGAGAGAGATGATGGAGACCCAAGGAGAAGCCAGGGTCAGCCAAGTCGGGTGGGAAGAGGATGATTTGGGGAAGATGAAGGAAGTTTGTCTGTCAGGAAGGAGGCCCAGAGGCGGGGTCTGGAGGACGATGGCCTAGTGGGAATCAGAGGTAAGAGGTACTGAACAAGGAAAGGGGTTCAGGGAAGGGAAAGTGGGAAGAGAAAGCAGAGAGACTGACCACAAAGACCCCACACTGTTAGGACCAAGAACCAAGGAGGGGCGGCTGCTGCCCTCGCATCTCCTCGCTCTGATGCCAACTTAGCTGTTTGTCAACCCCTGGTTGGGATGAGGAAAATGAAGACTAGCCAAGTGACTATCCAGGGAGGCTTGCACTCACTGGTGCAAAGCTGAGTGGTTAGGCACCAACTCTTTCAGCACCCCAGTTGAGCAGCCCACCAATGGTCTGTCATGTTCCCGGTGTGCCCTAAGTCCACTCCAACCTCTTCTCCGCTGTGGAAACCAGATCGATTTCCTATATTATTTGAGGACTAAGGGAAATATTGTGATTGTATACACCTTAGGGACAGGCCTGGAAAAGTAGATTTTCCTACTTTTGCTGTTCTTGTTGTTGTTTGAGAGAGGTTTTCTCTGTGTAACAACCCTGGCTATCTTGGAAGTTGCTCTGTAGACCAGGCTGGCCTCGAACTCACAGAGATCCTCGTACCTCTGCCTCCCAAGTGCTAGGATTAAAGGTGTGCACCACCACTGCCTGGCTTAGTTTTTCCTACTTAATTATAGGAAAATAAATACACTGATAAACTTGGGGAGGAGGAAATTCTGTACTCAAGTGATGATGATGGTCCCACAACAGTAGGCATATACTTAAGTGTAGTGGTATATTATTTGTATTTTGATAAATAAATCTTGCCTGAAGACCAGAAGCAAAGATAAGGCCACTAGAGGTCAGGCAATGGTGACACGCACCTTTAATCCCAGGATTTGGGAGACAAAGTCAGATGGATCTCTGTGAGTTCAAGGCTACCCTGGGCTACACAAGATCAATGCAGAAATGAATCCAGGTGGTGGTGGCCTGCTCCTTTAATCCCAGTCCTAGGGAGTCCCACACCCCAGTCCCAGCACTGGAGGGAATATGAAATGTGAGGAGAGAGAGGCTTAAGCTGTGTAGTCTGCTGTTGCCCAGCCTTGGTAGAGGGAAGACTTCTCTGGTGTCTTGGCTGCTTTGCTTTTCTGGTTTTCAGGTTGAACCCCAATTTCTGTCTCTGAGCTTTTATTATTTGTGCTACACTTAATGCCCTGAATCATATGCTTAAGTATGACTACAATGTTGTTATATGTAGCGTGTATCTTACTAAAATAAATATATATGCACATATTTATTTGCCATATATATATGGCATATAGCCAGAATGATTTGAAAGAAATGACTGCCTTACTTTTTTAAAAAATATTTATTTATTTATTTATTATGTATACAGTATACAATATTCTGTCTGTGTGTATGTCTGTAGACCAGAAGAGGGCAGCAGACCTCATTACAGATGGTTGTGAGCCACCATGTGGTTGCCGGGAATTGAACTCATGACCTTTGGAAGAGCAGGCAATGCTCTTAACCACTGAGCCATCTCTCCAGCCCCTGCCTTACTTTTGTTAAAAAAAGAAAAAGAAGAAGAGGAAAAAACCCTTCCACAGAAGCCAGCAGTGGGAAAAGCTTGATTCTTGAGAAAGGGGCTCTAACGTCTGAGCTGCAGAGATTTATTCACTGGAGCTTTAATGCTTAGCTCCACGTCCAAGAGTGAGTTCTGACCTACCACCAATGGAACTGGGAAGGTGTTTCCTACAATAGTCTTATTCTTAGAGGATTGCTATCTAGTATCATATATGCTAATTCTTTAAAGTTTTATTTTATTCTCATTTCATGTCTATGAGTATTTTGCTTACATGCATGTAAGTGTACCACATACACGCAGTGCCTCCTGCAGAGGCATTGAATGCCCTGGGACTAGAGTCATAGTAACTGAGCTGCCGTATGGGTGTTGGGAACCAAACCCAGGTCCTCTGCAAGAGCAGCAAAGGTTCTTAACTGCTGAACCACCGCTCCAGCCCCCAGAAATGCTAATTTTAAATTTATATAATAATCATTTTAAATATAGATGAGTAAAATGCATCAAAACCAAAGCTATGTAAATGGAGGCCAAAATGACAGCTCAGCAGTAAAGGCCACAGACCTTAAGAAGCCAGAGTGAAGTGGGCTCTAATTCTGGCAGGTCCATGTTCAAATCCTGCCCAGGCTGTGTTCTGAGCAGAGGTCAATCTCCAGGTCAGTGGTTCTCAACCTTCCTGATGCTGTGATCCTTTACACAGTTCCTCGTGTTGTGCTGACCCCCACCCCCAAACATAAAATTATTTTTATTGTTACTTCATAACTGTACTTTTGACTCTTTTATGAATTTTGATGCAAATACCTGTATTTTATGATGGCCTTAGTGACCCCTATGGAAGGGTCATTCAACACCCAAAGGGGTCGGGACCCACCAGTTGAGATCCACCGCTCCAGGCGCTCATCTGTAAAATGGCGTTGGCAACACCCACCTCAGACATTCACGTTAGGAACTGAAAAGATAAAATATGGAGCTGCAGACAGAGGAGAGGCTCTCAGTTATCAAGAGAGGCAGTTGCCGTGATCCTGCGGCAGGGCAGGAAGGGATGGTGTTGGCGACAGAAAATGGAAGAGAAAATAGAGATGATCAAAAGCTGAGGGTTGGCCTCACTTTCTGACAAATGCCTCTCAGTCCCACACAAGAGACCTCACTCCCTCGGGTGCTGGTCCCTTTTGATCTTCTCTTCTTAAAATGTCTATGCATGTGTAGGGGGCAGGCATGTGTGCATGTGTGCGTGTTGAGGAAGGCGCTTATGCCCCTGCATGGGCAGAGGTCAAGGAGGCCATCAGCTGTCCTACCCTGTTGTGAACCTCCTGGTTCCCTTGAGACAGAGTCTCTCATTGTACTGAAGCTTGCCTAGTTTGTGAGGCTGACTGGTCAGTGTCCTCTCAGGACCCCCCTGTCTCTGGCTCACAGCACTGGGGTCTCAAGCGTCTATGGACATACCAGCTTTTATGTGGGTGCCAGGGATTTGAACTCAGGTCCTCTTCCATGGGCAGGGAATGCTCTTACCCACTGAGCCATCTTCTTAGTGCCATGTTAGTTCTTCCTAACGACCTCATCTCCTTTATTCTCAGCATCAACAGAGTTGGGGAGGGGAGGGAATCAATCTCGACAGGGGTTCTGGAGGGAACAAACCACACTGAAGCCACAGTAGCAACCATGGCAGCGGTTGTGGCACCAGCAATGCAGAAACTGACCATTTCTCTCCCCCCAGGTGCCCCAGGAGGTGGCCCACGGGTGGTGTAAAGCGAAGGACATGCCTTACTTTGAAGTTAGCGCCAAGAACGACATCAATGTGGTCCAAGCCTTTGAGGTTCTGGCCAGCCAGGCTCTGCTGCGGGTGAGTGATGTAGGGGTGGAACCAGTCAGAACTGCCCTAGGCAGGAGTCTTCAGGATCTTCCGAAGAAGAAGATGTGGGAGGAGGAGGGGATAGGAGTATTCAGCTTTTTAATTATTTAGTAGTTGGATGGGTTTGGCAATTCTGGTGCCATGGATGCCAGAGGCATAAAGGACCTGGGAGTAAGTAGTTGGTCTCACAGTCTGGCCACCTGTCACAATCCCTTGTGGAGTACTTAAAATGTCAGTCCTGTTCCTGGTGCCCTGGGAGTCTAATTCAGTGAGGACTTGAGAAGTGGTCTCTAGGCCAATCCTCACTGTGGGAGAGAATTCTTGGGAGCCAAGCCTGTATGCAGTCAAGTGGAATTTCCAGCCTATAGGAGCTGCTGACAGCTTCCAATCAGAACGATAAATAGACCCAGGCACTTGCATGTGACGTCTTAGACAGCTTGTGTTGAGTGTGGCATCTGTGCCAGACACTGCAGGCAGCAGGGGTTTGTCAGACTCAAGAGGAAGACAAAGAGCATGAGTGACTGACACACAACGTTTGCACAGTGAAGCAGACGCGGTGATGGAGTCCAGAGAAGGGGTGTGGTGACAGCCCGTGTGATGGGAATGGCCACTGAAGGCTGCCAGGAAGCTACTGTGGGTTTTACTTCTGTGTGTTTTGATTTGGTTTTTAGAGACAAGGTCTCACTTTGCAGCCCAGACTAAGCTCTAATTCACAGTCTCCCCTGTCTCCACCTCTACAGTGTTGGGGTCACAAGTATCTGCCACCAGGCCCAGCTAATGGCAGAACTTTAATGTTGCAGTGTGGGGGTTTGAAAGTTTGGCATAACTTGGAAATCTTCTGGTTGCCTCGTTCTGCCAACTTGAATTAAGAGAGGTTTCTTAAGAGAAGGAACAGGCATAGTGTCATGTGCCTTTAATACAGGAACTCGGATATTAAAGTGGAGGCAGGCAGATCTCTGTGAGTTTGAGGCCAGCCTGGTCTACATGATGAGTTCCAGGACAGCCAGAGCTACACAGAGAGACCCTGTCTCAACCAAACAGAAAGTAATCATTGTCAGAGAGATGGTTTTAAATGAGGAAATGAACAAGGAGAGGTTAGGAGCTTGGAGCCACCCCTAGGTTGAATGACTGCCATCACCCTGACCTCATTGTGAGTGACTGACGGCCTGCATGACCCTTGTTGTCCCGAAGAAAAGGTCTCAAGACCCTGTTGGGGACAAGTAGTATTTGCCTCCAGCAGCTGCACAAGAGAAGTTAAGAGCTTTCTCTGTTCACATGACCCAGCTGGACCTCAGGTCAGCCTCCAGCTCTCACTGACTCCTGAGAAAGAGCAGCAGAGGGTACCCATCTCAATGCATGGCCCATGAGTGTGGCTTTGCCACAGGCAGGAAAGCAGGTTCCCAAGGTGCAGGTGAGCGTGCCTGTACCGTTAGCCAGGACAGCTTATCACAACTCATCAGGGTTATGTGGTGCAATTATTGCCAAACACTCACAAGGAATCAGCTGTCCTTCAGGGGAGAGAGTGTCCTTCCCTTCCTATTAAATTGGATTTAAGATACATCCTTCCTACAATGTCACTTTCATCAAGTGAGGTCATTGGCAGTGCGTATTCTGCTTGTGCTAGCTAACATCCTTTCTCTGCAAAAGAAGAGCTTGGCAAGTCACTGCAGTTCCTGACACTTGGGCAGGAGACTGAGCTGGAGCCTAGAGGTCATGGGCATGGTGTCCACCATCAGACTGACCTGGAGAAGGTCCTGTCCTAGTAACTTCACATGCGTGCCTGTCAAAACATATGCCTGACCTGAGCCTGATTCCCTGTGTATAGAATGAAAACATCCCATCCCATAAACATTCCCTGAGCTGTCACGCGGGGGTTCAGGATGGGGCCCTACAGCGCTTAGACTCAGGAGTGGGACATATCAGAGAAACAGAGGGAAGCAGAAGTGGTTAACAGAACCTTCTGCTCTTCCCAGGTTTGGGTCTCGTACCCATGTCAGGTAGATCGCAGCTTCCACAGCTCTAGCTCCAGGGGATCTGACCCCTGAACTCTGTCCCTGCGAGAATCAACGCCATATGCACATACCCATATGTAGGCTCGCATCACTACACATAATTAAAAAATAAAAAAAAAAATCCAGAATCAGCAACAGCAGCCTTTCTGTCTGTGTTGCCCATGGCTTTAGAGCCTATGACCCTAACACCCAGGCAAAGGACAGAGGATTGATATTTCCAACCATGAGGAGACCCTGGCTTTAAAAAATGAAGGAAGAATCCATGGCCTTGGAGAAATCTTAGCCTTCTCTGGAAGCAAGGGATGGAGGTTCTTAGAAAGGAAGCCAGGTGGGCACCAAGGAGCTTGTTGGTGGGCAGAGGCCTTCTCTGGTGTTTGTGGGGGCAGGAGTTTGGATAGTTGGCAGAGAGGAAAAAGCTGGCATGGAGACACTGAACTGGTAAGGCAAGTCTCCCTATACCTGGGATGGGGACCTCATGGGACAGTTAGGCTCCTCCAGATGCCAGAAGAGAGAGGTAGGGCCCTGGGCACAAAGAATATTGGGGATATTGGTGTGGGAAGTCCTTTTGTCTATGTGTTGCTTTTATTGGTTAATGAATAAAGAAGCTGTTTTGGCCTGTGATAGGACAGAGTAGATCTAGGCAAGGAAAACTAAGCTGAATGCTGGGAGAAAGAAGGCAGAGTCAGGAGATGCCATGTAGCCACCAGCAGGGAAAGATGCAAGCTGCCAGCTGGAACCTTGCTGGTAGGCCATGAGCCTTGTGGTAAAATATAAAATAATGGAAACAGGTTAATTCTAGATATAAGAGCTAGCTAGCAATATGCTTAAGCTATTGGCCAAACAATATTGCAAATAACATAGTTTCTGTGTGATTACTTTGGGGCTGAGCAGCCAGAAACAAACTAACAACCTCCGACAACAGGCATTGGAATGTTTGTGGGACCAAGTATCCATCAGAGATGAGGGGCCAGCTGTCCATCTCTGCCAAAGCCCAAATGTTGCCTCACTTGTTCCTTTTGGGGAATGAGAAGTTTTGGGACTAGAATTCAGGGGGCTGAGCTCCTGTAGCCCTTCCACGGAAACTCTCTGGACTCCTGGGAAGAGGCAGGACAGGAAGAGAAATGTGGGACTGCTCGGGCTTCCCTTCTGGTCCTTGGTTTCCCAATAACATCACAGAAAAGATGGAAGGCACAGCTCCCGGGGTCCATTGCGAAGCCACGAGCCAGGGATTTTAGGCCTCAGGCTGTGACTACTGACTTCTCTTTCCTCCCCAGTACCAAGGCACTGTAGAGAATCACCTTGTGGACTCCATCAAGCTCTCACCAGGCCAGCCGAAGAGCAGATGCTGCTGACTTCTGGGCTCGTCCTCGGCCCCACCAGCAGCTGGGCAGGACGCTGACTGCAACCTCACCTCCGCCAGCCCCCTGCATGCCCCTACCGAGCCTGGAGGCTGCAGCAAGAGAGAATGCCACAGGCCAGGACTCTTGACGGCTCAAGCTCTTCGGCCTCCTCTCCCCAGCACAGTCCTTTCTGCTCATCTCTGCAGACAGGCTGCTTCCTTGAGCCCTCGGACCTGTAGCTTGAGGATGGCGTTACAGCCCTGCTTCCCTTAGTGGCCAGGCTGAGGAGCCAGGACACAAACCGAGCTTCTGCCCTCAGCTTCTTCCAGGGAGAACTGAGGACACAAGACAAAAATGATTGTTCCTGCTTCCCAGGTGCTCAAACAACTCCCACAACTGACCAGGCAGGCCTCGGGGTGTCCATCTGCTGGATGAGCAGTCCCAAGGTCCCCAACCAGAAGATCCATTTAGGTGCTACGGGCTTGCTGCTGCGGACTTGCTACTGTGGAGAGACACATTTACTCCTTTGATGCACATTGCACTGAGGATTAGTAGCAATACAACAGACGGAGTCCCGATTTCCCAAAGAAATCTGGAGAGAAAGAGTCAGCAGACACGGAGTAGGACAGACAGAGCAATGAGGTGCTGTTCAGACAAAGGGGTTCATGAGGGCTTTCCTGTGGAGGTGACAGCTGTACTGACAGCTACGGTATGAGCTACAGGAAGAGCCTATCAGGAGAGGGAGCCACGAGGCCTTGAAGTGATGGACAGCATGCTATATTCCATATGAAAGGTCTTTGCCTGGGGTGTCAAAGCTTCTGTCCGAGGAAATCCTGCTCCCAGAGGGCGCCATGATGATTTGGCAACTGACCACCAGGGGGCAGAGGTGTCCTCTGCTTCCAGGCTGTGGCGTTTGTTCTGGGGACACTTGAAAGGCTGGTTTTCTGTCAAGAAGATGGTTGAAGCTGTTCCCAGGCTCTGGAAATGTCGAACCTGGGTTTGTTGGGTAAGAATTCAAATGTTCTGAGTAAATCCTTCAGGATCCTTGATTCAGGCAACCAATCAAAATCAGAGACAAATCCCAGAGCGAGGTACCTGGAGAGCATACAGATTCTGTGCCCCGCACATTTCAAGGTTAGAACCTGCTTTTCTTCTGGCTTCACACCACAGATAGATAGGGTGGCCCAGTGTGAAGGAGGCAGTCAGGACGAACCTCAGGCTCTTCCATTGTCAGGTTCATGCCTCATGCTTACCACAGGCATTTCCTGTCTCCACGGAAGTCTCCTTCCTGAGTCCCAGGGAGGACTAACGTGTTAATCTGAAACTATAGGAAGAAGCACCTGACTCCAAAGATTCACTGAGAGGATCAGGGCACTAGCTAGGGACTCGAGGGCCCCGTACACCCACACCTAGCTCTGGAGTATAAAGCAAACCACCATGGGCAGCACTCACAGGAAGAGACTGTCTGTGTCCTTTAGAGATGAATGCTATGCATGCGCACACGTACACACATACACATACACACACATGCACACACATACCTACATGCACACACATGCACACACATGTACACACACACATGCACACACACGCATACACATACACACACATGCACACAAATACCTACATGCACACACAGTACACACACATGCACACACACACACATGCACACACACGCATACACATACACACACATGCACACACATACCTTCATGCACACACAGTACACACACATGCACACACACACACATGCACACACACGCATACACATACACACACATGCACACACACGCACACACACACACATGCACACACACGCATACACATACACACACATGCACACACATACCTTCATGCACACACAGTACACACACATGCACACACCCACACATGCACACACACGCACACACGTGGCTCTCCTGGGAGTCAAACTGGGAAGGGATGTGTGGTGTGTGAGGGTGTGCATCCACACTAGCTTCACAGTGAACATATGGACTGTAGCTAAATGTACAGCTAGCAAGTGTGTCCTTGGGGAATAACAGTGCTTCCTGGTGGCAGTCTCAGTTACCCGTGGTCATCTGGGGGCCAAAAATATTAAGAGTAAATTTCAGAAATAAATAACTTACAACTTCCAAATCACATGTCCTTCGATGAACGCCTGTGCCATCCTACCCAGGCCAGCCGTCCCTCTATTCAGTGTATCTACAGTGTGTGCTACCTACACCAGTCACCTCGCCGCTGTCTCAGCTGCCACAGCAGCCTACGGTCATGTCACAATGCCTGTGTCCCTCAGCCCACTTATCTCAGCACACAGATACGGTGCAGCCCATGTTACCACAGAAGGACAAGGTTGAGAATGGAACAGTCTTTTTCAAATACATGTCTGCATCGTTTTTATTATTGTACAGTCTCCTAATCATTTATTTTCTTATCAATTATTGCTCATCTCTTGCCATACCTAATTTATTCACTAAACTTGGTCATAGGCATTTGTGGATTGTGACTTTCAGCATCTGTGGTGGGTCCAGGATTACGTCCTTGGATAAGGAGAAACTATGGCGTTCATTTTTTAGTTAAAAAAAAAAAGAGCTGGGCATGGTGGTGCAAGCCTTTAATTCCAGCACGTGGGAGGCAGAGTCAGGCTAATCTCTGAGCTCAAGGCCCATAGTGAGTCCCAGGACAGCTAGAGTTACAGAGAAACATTGTCTCAAAAAACAACAACAGACGCCAGGGTAAGGGCAGGCAACTTTAAAAAGCTGCACCATTTCCTGGGCACTGAAATGAAATGAGCTTGCTCAAAAATTAAGAATCTCAAGACAGCAGCAACAGCACCACATATGAAAGGGGAGTCCTCCTGAAGACAGACCACCCACCCGCGAAGTGATCCTGAGACGGCAATGAGCTCTCAGCCGGCCTGAGAGAGCTTTGGACACCCTGATGCTTAAAGGGGAGGCTCCGCTACAGCCTCACAGAGTCCAGGGCACATTCTGTGTTCTCTTCAGAGTCAGAGCGTGGGCTAAAAATTCCAAATGGGAGTGGGGACCTGTAGGCCTGGAGACTCACAACTATCCTATCACAGCTAGACAATGTGCGGACCAGTCCTCAGGACAGAGAGAACTGAGCTCACAAACAGAGCCAAAATGAGAGCTCCTTGTGAGCCACCACACCCTACAGGGACTCTGAGTTCGAGACCAGCCCTTAGGACCACGCCAGTAAGCACAGGAACTTTGGCCCACCGCAGTGGCACCCACAGGAGGCCCAGGTAGGGGGTTGTGGCAACACATCCCAGGCCTCTTTATTACTGTCCCTTCAAGGAAAAGATCTGAGTCTTTTTCCTATTGATCTCATTGCCCCTGCTCACCACAGGTGGCTCAGCTGAGCATCCCTGGGCGGCTGCTGAAGGGTGACAGCCCAGGCTAGTACTCCTGTGCCGTATACCCTGGGGACTTGGGAAGAAACAAAGTCAAATCTTTTTTTTTTTTTTTTGGTTTTT